>NW_021703765.1:50168479-50535025 GCF_005190385.1 Monodon monoceros
TTCCCTGGTGGTGCAGTGGTTGGGAGTCCGCCTGCTGATCCAGGGGGCACGGGTTCGTGCCCTGGTCTGGAAGGGTCCCGCGTGCCGCAGAGCGGCTGGGCCCATGGGCTATGGCCACTGGGCCTGAGCGTCTGGAGCCTGTGCTCCACAATGGGAGAGGCCACAGCAGTGAGAGGCCCGCGTACCACAATAAACAACAAAAAAAAACCAAAAGAAACAAAAAAAAAGAAAAAAAAGTATATATTAAAAACTCACATGGAGTTGGAAAAGGGCAATTCCAAAAAGGAAGGGCAGACAAAAGGTAATAGATGTCTACTGCTTTTAACTTTCTTTTTTTTCTTTTTTTTTTTTTTTGCGGTACGCAGGCCTCTCACTGTTGTGGCCTCTCCCGTTGTGGAGCACAGGCTCCGGACGCGCAGGCCCAGTGGCCATGGCTCACGGGCCCAGCCACTCCGCAGCATGTGGGATCCTCCCGGACTGGGGCACGAACCCGCGTCCCCTGCATCGGCAGGCGGACTCTCAACCGCTGTGCCACCAGGGAAGCCCCTGCTTTTAACTTTCTTGTTTGCTAAGTAAAGTGAATACACTAGACGGAATCTCTACACATTTTGAAACAGGTTTGCACTTTTAATATCTTATAAGGGAGACTCATGGTACTTGCAATTTCTTTTAACATTTTAGTTTTTAAAGTTGCAAAAATAGTTCAGAGAGTTCCCATATATCCTTTACCCAGCTTCCCCTAATGTTAACTAACAGTAGTACAGTCAAGTGACCTCAATACAGTCAGTTGACAATTTTATTATTCTGGAGAAGATGGCATTCTTTCTAAAGCATTGTGACAGGAATTCCTAGTCAACTAAGATGCGCTATTACTGTTATATTTAGCAACATTTCCTTAGAATTAAAGAAAAAAATTTTTAATCTTTTTTTGCCCTTAGAAACAAGTTTATTTTTTCTGATTCTTATTTTTCCCCCTAGTTTTATTGAGATATAATTGACATATAACATTATATAAATTTAAGGTGTACAACATAATGTTTTGATACATGTATATATTAAAAAATGATTACCACAATAAATTTAGTTAACATCCATCACCTCACATAGCTAAAATTTTTTCTTACAGTGAGAACTTTTAAGATCTATTCTCTTAGCAACTTTCAGTATACAATGCAGTATTGTTAACTATAGTCACCATGCTGTACATTACATCCCCAGAACTTATTTATCTCATGACTGGAAGTTTGTACCTTTTGACCACCTTCACCCATTTTGCCCAACCTCTACCCACCTGCCTCTGGCAACCTCCAATCTGTTCTCTGTTTCTATGACTTTGGGTTTTTCAGATTCCACATATAAGTGAGATCATACAGTATTTATCCTTCTCTGTCTGATTTATTTCACATAGCATAATGCCCTCAAGGTCCCATCCATGTTGTCACAAATGGCAGGATTTCCTTCCTTTTTATGGTTGAAATTCATACATATATGATTTTATATATATATAATTTCATATATATATAATTTTATTTATCCATTCATCCATAAATGGACATTTAGGTTATTTTCATGTCTTGGCTATTATAAATAATGCTGCAGTGAATATCTGGGGTGCAGATATCTCTTTGAGACAGTTATTTCACTTTTCGCAGATATACACCCAGAAGTAGAATTGCTAGATTGAAATCTTGAGGTCCTCAAAGTCAAAGACATTTGACATATTGGCTCCTTTCCAATTATATTTTAGATTATAGTTTGCTTGTCTAGATAATAAATTGGGCTTTTTTTCCTCTAGGAAAACTGATGAAAAGTACTGGAATAATGACTGAATACTAGATGGGTGATGTCAACAGAGAAATGGAAAATATGAAAAAGAGCCAAACATATTTTCAATAACTGAAAAGTACAATTCCTGAAATTAAACATTCACTGGATAGGCTGAATAGCGACTGGGGATAGCAGAAGTCAGTGTGTTAATCTGTGTCTTCTACCAAGAAAGGATTAAACATACAAGGATTTTATTATAGGAAACACTTGTGAGAGGAAATGGAGAAGGAGCTGGAGAAGGCTGGGAGAACCATTGATTGTATGCAGGTCTGACTCCAAGTGAAGGAGGGAGAGAAGGAAAATCTGAGGGGTGGACTGTTTGTGCAGTTTAAGGAAGGGCTGGAAAGGACAATGAAGAGTCCACGAAGCAAAGTCTGCCGTCAGAGAAGTCCTGTGTCTCCCAGGAGCAGTTTTGCCTTAGTTCCCTGCCACACTCATTCATGGCAAGTGTGCCTTTGATGCAAATGCAGCCACAGGTTCCAGAGCACAGTCTGTCTTTATGTCTGTGTTGTCTTACCTTTCACAACATTACTCTCCTCTGATACATTTTCCCAATTCACCACCGGTAAAACAGTCAGCAGTTGAGCTACTACCTTTTGCCAGGGGCTATCCTTGTTCCATCTGCCAAGAGAATAGCATCCCATTTGTCTGCCATGTGGTGGGAAAGCCAGTCCCAAATCCTTATCTTACCACCTGATTTCTCAGACTACTCCTGATTTTACCTGTGTTAATCCAGGTGCCCACCTCAAAGCAGACACTAAGAATGGATTAAACATGAAAGGCTTTTATTCAGAGAAATGCTTATTTTAGAAAATGGGGAGGGGACTGGGGAAGGTTGTGATAGCCATCAGATCACACTGCAAGACTGACCTGGAGTGAAGAAGAGAAGGAAGGAAGATGAGACGTCATGCAGTCTAAGAAAAGTTCAGCAAGACCAACAGGGTGTCCTGGAGCCCAAGTCATCAGAGGAGTCCTTAGAACCACTGCCACTCTCAGTGTTTGACTGGCAGCAGCCCGCAGGAAGTGTGGCCTCAGCACAAACACATGATGAATTTTAGAGAATAGCAGCTTGTGCTCTCAGTCAGTTATGTTCCTGACAGCTGGTGGCCTGGGAGGCAATTCTCATGACCACCATAGTCAGTGAACTTGAAGAAAGAACATTAGAAATTATACATTCCAGGGACTTCCCTGGTGGTCCAGTGGGTAAGACTCCATGCTCCCAATGCAGGGGGCCTGGGTTTGATCCCTGGTCAGGGAACTAGATCCTGCATGCATGCCGCAACTAAGAGTTCTCATGCCTCAACTAGGAGTCCTCATGCCACAACTAAGACCCAGTGCAGCCAAAATAGATATATAAATAAATAAATTTTTAAAAAAGAAATCATACATTCTGAAAAACAAAGCGAAATAAGATTGCAAAAAATGAACAGAGCCTTCGTAATCTGTAAGACATCTTAAGTGGTCTAACACAAGTGGAATTCTAGTCCCAGAATGAAAAGAGAAAGCAAATGAGACCCAAAAATAGCTGAAGAAAAAATAGTTGAAATTTCCTCAAATTTGGTGGAAATAATCTACTTACATGTTGAAGAAGGTCAACAAATTCCAAGTAAGATAAATACAAGAAAATCACAACTAGGCACTTCATAGTTCAACTACCAAAAATGAAAATAAAGAGATTGTATTGAAAGCAGTCAGAGGAAAATGTTACATGTTGAGGAACAATGGTATATGATGGCATTTCATCAGCAAAATGATTTTTCATGAGAAACAATGGATGCCAGAGACCATGGAAACCCATCTTTAGAGTGTTTCTGGAACATCCACCAAGATGGTCATGTGCTAAGCCATAAAACAAGTCTCATGAAATTTCAAAAATATTGAAATTTTACAGAGTAGTTTCCCTGAACACAATGGAATTAAGGAATAGAAGGGAAGAAGTAAAATTTTCTTTATTCAGAAATATCAAAATCAATGTACAGAAAAACTAGTAGGTCTAAAATCTGAATTTAAGGTAATAGCATATAAGGTCAATATACAAAAATCAATTATATTTCTGTTTACTGTCAAATAATTGGAAAATAAATGTTTAAATACCATTTACAATAGCATCAAAATATAAACTAAGAATAGACTTACAAAAATTGTGCAAGACTTCTACACTGAAAAATACAAAACACTGATAAGAGATATTAAAGAAAAGCTAAATAAATGGAGAATTATGTCATGATCATGGATTAGAAGACACAATATTAAGATAAACAGTCTTACAAAAGTGATCTGTAAATTTTACATAATTCCAACCAAAATCCTAACAGATTTTTTCTAGAAATTGACAAACTGACTCTAGAAATTGTATGAAGGGCTTCCCTGGTGGCTCAGTGGTTGGGGGTCCACCTGCCGATGCGGGGGACGCGGGTTCGTGCCCCGGTCCGGGAGGATCCCGCATGCCGCGGAGCAGCTGGGCCCGTGGGCCATGGCTGCTGGGCCTGTGCATCCGGAGCCTGTGCTCTGCTGCCGGAGAGGCCACGGCAGTGAGAGGCGTGCCCGCAAAAGAAAAAATAAAAATAAAAACTGTATGGAAATGCAAAAGACATAGAATAGCCAAAACAAACTTGAAAAAGAACAAAGCTGGAAGACGTACACTATCTTATCACTAGACTTTGTTGAGAGAGATAGAAATTAAGACAACAGAGTAAGGATAAGGACATAAGTGATAAGGATATAGTGATTGATAAATAGATAAAGGAACTGAAATTGAAAGTTGAGAAATAGACGCACAGTCAGTTGATATGTGACATAGGAACCAAGGTAATTTATGTTGAAAGTAAAGTCTTTTTAAAAAATGGTGCTCCACAAATTCTAGCTGCCTTGAACTCACCAAACTCTGATCTCTGTCCCTTCAATTTAGTAAGACCTCCAGGATCTGTTTGGATGTGTGCTGCCTGCAAACTGCCTCAGATAACCAGGACAACCATAGGGCTCACCTTATTGTTTCCTTTGTCTCAGGGATAACTGTTCTGTGCCGCCAGTTGTATAATGTCTGAAAACCATTGTCAATATATTTTGTCCAGTTTTCTAGTCATGGGGGAAGGTAAATCCAGACCCTGTTACACGATTATGGCTGAGACAGAAGCTGGTGTGTACTTTAAAAAGAGCTCTCTGACTGTTCTGTGAAGAATAGGTTGTCATGGAGCAAAAAGGGAAGAAATGGAAGCAAAGAGTCTATTCAGGAAATACTGCAGCCGTGCAAGTGAGAGGCGATGGTGCACAGATCCATGGAGTGGCAGTCAAAACGGGGACCAGTATACTACTGAGCGCATTTTGAAGTTAGAGCTGGCAGTACCTGTTGATGGATTGGATTTGAGGCAGAGGAAGAGGCAGACACTGACATTAATAGCAGAAGTTTGGGGCCTGAAAAACTACCTGAGTGCCATTTACTGAGAAGGCAGAGATATGAGAAGATTCAGGTTTAGTTGTTTTTTGGGGTGAAGGGGGGCAGTGACCAAGGAGTCTGAAACCTCCATTCTTTGTCTGGAAGTATCTGGAAGTATAAAGGAGAAAATTCATATTCTCCCTATAGGAATGAATTTTTTAATGTATTTTCTTTTATTTTTATTGTATATTATAGTTTTATGTCTCTCTTCTCTACACCATGGACTCTTTGAAGAGATGGTCATTGTCTTATTCATTTTGATATGACATACAATGCACATAGTAGTCTAATAAGTGTGTGTGAGAGAAAGTGGGGGATCTGATCAGCTGGGTGTCAGAGGTGAAGAGCTGAGTGTTCTGGGTTGGAGGAGAAATAATACTGAATCTCTGGAGAAGATCTGGAATTCTCTGCTATTCTTTCTTGGAAACCAACTTAGCCCAGTAAGGATAAAAAAATGTGTATTAAACCATAAATACTGTGTGTTTATGTAACCTTAGATGGAGATAATCTAAGAAGATGTCAAATCTTGTGATTTTGATATCATTTATTTCCATGAAGAATAAAAATCCTTCTTTGAATTGAAAAACACAGGGGTGAAATGGGGAACGGGTTCAAGTATGTGTCTAATAACACACCAACATATCTAAATACACTGCTTAAAAACTAGTCTTTCTCAGTTATAGTTTATAATGTAGCTTCCACAGAGCTTTTCATGGTCAGAGATGGCTTTATTTTTATAATCTTTAACTGCAATGTTAAAAATGCCAAATCGACTTGGCATTCTGCGGGGGCCGGATGGAAGAAGGTGACCCTAAATGGCAGTGAAAGGCCCTACTGCTTGAAACTTTTGATGTATTTGAAATTTTCGCTATTCAGGTTAAAGTACTGTCTTGAAAAATAGCCATTAAATGTGTTTAATGTCTTACTGTGTGAGTTAGCCCAGTAAATATTTTCTAGTATAGGGAGACTGTATGCAGTGGTTAAAAGCTGTTGTGCTGTAGACGCTCTTTGATTTACTAGCCTTGTGATCTTGAACGACAGCATCTTAACCTCTCAGCCTCAACTTACTCATCTATGAAATGGGACTAATAGTGTCTATCACACTGGGCTGTTGTAAAGATTAAATCAATAATGAATGTAAAGTTCCTCTGAAATAGTTCGTGGTACCTTTTGTTAGCTAAGAAAGAGCAAAGAATAATGAAATAAGACCCTGAACAGGTAAGTTTTGATGTGACGGATGGAATCAGAAAAGGTTTGAGGCATATGGAGCTACTATGAAAAGAAAGAAAAGGTCTTGGCTGAGAATGTTAGTGAACAGGTGCCATCGTGAAGATTGTGAAAGGCATTGGGGACACTCCAGAAGTAGGGCTAGGACATATCACCAATAGAAGACTGAGGGCTGTTGCCAAAAAATACACATGACTACTTGGCAGTTTTACTTCAGACAAATCTAAGTATTTACCTAATGTTACTATGGGAAAATGACTTCTTAATTTTGGAAATAGTGAAAAAAATAATACATACAAGTTTAACTATGTTTGACTAAAAAAAAAACTCAACTTCTGTACTTTAAAAATATTTAAAGAATCTTAAAATGAATGGGAACTTCATAAACAGAAGCTATTTTTAAAAATCCCAAAGAGGGTCTTGCAGGTAAAGATAGTGGATTATACACAGGCACCTGCTTTTGCTCCTTCTCACAACCCACTAAAACACCAGTGAGGTGATTGTCATAAACACATAAACCCACAAGGATGGAAAGAAAAGGGAGAGGAGGCAACAGAAGTAAGATTTTGAAGGTAGAAAACAGATGGGATGATAAATGGATTAGAAAAGCACCCCAAAACAGAATCTGAAGTCAGCAGCAGGGAAAGCTGATACCCACCCAGTTTATACTACAGAGTCTCCAGGGGGCTCGGGCAGGGGCAGCATGTGGAAGCAGGAAGTGGAGTGGGGAGAGGTTGAAAATAGGACCATCGTTTTGAGAGTCTGTTAAGTAACTGGACCCCAGGTCTCCCAACTGTGCAGCTGGGCCACTGGTGGGACATGGTGAAACCTGGGAGGTTCACTCTCAGGAGAGGCTAAAACAGAGGACACATCTGCATCCTGAGGCACTTGGCCTTGTCTCCCAATCAGCAAACCAGAGCCCTGTCCTTAAGAAAGGAGACCAGAGGTTTCCTTTGAGGAATTTGACCAGCCTAATAAAGCAGATCTAAACAGACTGACAGTGGAGGTTCCCAACTATGTGATCTGGCCAGATCACCCTGTTGTAAAGGTCACATTCAACACATACTCTCTTCCCACTTCCCCATCAGAGCATGCAAGCAGCATTTTAATTCCTTACTTTTGAAGATATGAAAATAACCAAGAATTTACCAGACATCTGAGGGAATTCTCCAATATGAAAGATAGAAACCAAAGAAATAAACAGAAAAGAGCAACTTGGAAGAAATGAACGTTGCAAGAGAAAAAACAAAACAAAATACTTTTTTAAAGAAATGCCACCATTAATATCCTGAGAGAGATAAGAAGAGGTATTGTGGGCTTACACTGGGGTCCAGGCGGGGGTTGATGGCCAGGTCAGCCCCAGGATGAGCGCGACATGAATATCTCTGCTAAGAAGTGATTGAGATCATATTTTTCAGGCTGAAATCCCAATAAGTTAGCTCTTCAAAGGATTATTCCTAAAACATTAGCCTAGTGGCTGACAGGGTCTTGGTGCTCTGGCTGGATGTCAGCCCTGAGCCTTTGAGGTGGGAGAGCTGAGTTCAGGACATTGGTCCACGAGAGACATCCCGGCCCCACGTAATATCAAATGGCGAAAGCTCGCACAGAGATCTCCATCTCGGTGCTAAGACCCAGCTCCACTCAACGACCAGCAAGCTATAGTGCTGGACACCCTATGCCAAACAACTAGCAAGACAGGAACACAACCCCACCCATTAGCAGAGAGGCTGCCTAAAATCATAATAAGGTCACAGACACCCCAAAACACACCACCAGATGCAGTCCTGCCCAACAGAAAGACAAAACCCACCCTCATCCACCAGAACATAAGCACTAGTCCCCTCCACCAGGAAGCCTAAACAACCCACTGAACCAACATTAGCAACGGGGGGGGGAGACACCAAAAATGACAGGAACTACGAACCTGCAGCCTGCAAAAAAGAGACCCAAACACAGTAAGTTAAGCAAAATGAGAAGACAGAGAAACACACAGCAGAAGAAGGAGCAAGGTAAAACCCCACCAGACCTAACAAATGAAGAGGAAATAGGCAGTCTACCTGAAAAAAGAATTCAGAGCAATGAGAGTAAAGATGATCCAAAATCTTGGAAATAGAATGGAGAAAATACAAGAAACGTTTAACAAGGACATAGAAGAACTAAAAAGCAAACAAACAATGGTGAACAACACAATAAATGTTATTAAAAATTCTCTAAAGGAATCAATAGCAGAATAACTGAAGCAGAAAAACAGATAAGTGACCTGGAAGATAAAACAGTGGAAATAACTACTGCAGGGCAGAAAAAAGAAAAAAGAATGAAAAGAATTGAGGACACTCTTAGAGACCTCTGGGACAACATTAAACGCACCAACATTCGAATTGTAGGGGTCCCAGAAGAAGAAGAGAAAAAGAAAGGGACTGAGAAAATATTTGAAGAGATTATAGTTGAAAACTTCCCTAATATGGGAAAGGAAATAGGCAGTCAAGTCCAGGAAGCGCAGAGAGTCCCATACAGGATAAATCCAAGGGGAAACACACCAGGATGCATATTAATCAAACTATCAAAAATTAAATACAAAGAAAAAATATTAAAAGCAGCAAGGGAAAAACAACAAATAACATACAAGGGAATCCCCATAAGGTTAATAGCTAACCTTTCAGCAGAAACTCTGCAAGCCAGAAGGGAGTGGCAGGACATATTTAAAGTGATGAAAGGGAAAAACCTACAACCAAGATTACTCTACCCAGCAAGGATCTCATTCACATTGACGGAGAAATTAAAACCTTTACAGACAAGCAAAAGCTAAGAGAATTCAGCACCACCAAACCAGCTTTACAACAAATGCTAAAGGAACTTCTCTAGGCAGGAAATGCAAGAGAAGGAAAAGACCTACAATAACAAACCCAAAACAATTAAGAAAATGGTCATAGGAACCCACATATCGATAATTACCTTAAATGTAAAGACATTAAATGCTGCAACCAAAAGACACAGACTGGCTGAATGGATACAAAAACAAGACCCGTATATATGCTGTCTACAAGAGACCCACTTCAGACCTGGGGACACGTACAGACTGAAAGTGAGGGGATGGAAAAAGATATTCCATGCAAATGGAAATCAAAATAAAGCTGGAATAGTAATTCTCATATCAGACAAAATAGACTTTAAAATAAAGACTATTACAAGAGACAAAGAAGGACACTACAGAATGATCAAGGGATCAATCCAAGAAGAAGATATAACAGTTGTAAATATTCATGCACCCAACATGGGAGCACCTCAATACATAGGCAAATGCTAACAGCCATAAAAGGGGAAATCGACAGTAACACAATCATAGTAGGGGACTTTAACACCCCACTTTCACCAATGGACAGATCATCCAACATGAAAATAAATGAGGAAACACAAGCTTTAAATGACGCATTAAACAAGTTGCACTTAATTGATATTTATAGGACATTCCACCCAAAAAACAACAGAATACACTTTCTTCTCAACTGCTCATGGAACATTCTCCAGGATAGATCATACCTTGGGTCACAAATCAAGCCTTGGTAAATCTAAGAAAATTAAATCGTATCAAGCATCTTTTCCGGCCATAACACTATGAGACTAGATATCAATTATAGGAAAAAATCTGTAGAAAATACAAACACATGGAGGCTAAAACATACACTACTAAATAACCAAGAGATCACTGAAGAAGTCAAAGAGGAAATCAAAACATTCCTAGAAACAAATGACAAGGAAAACACGATGACACAAAACCTATGGGATGCAGCAAAAGCAGTTCTAACACGGAAGTTTATAGCAATACAATCCTACTTCAAGAAACAAGAAACACCTCAAATAAACAACCTAACCTTACACCTAAAGCAGTTAGAGAAAGAAGAACCAAAAACCCCACAGTTAGCAGAAGGAAAGAAAACATAAAAATGAGATCAGAAATAAATGAAAAAGAAATGAAGGAAATGAAAGCAAAGATCAATAAAACTAAAAGCTGGTTCTTTGAGAAAATAAACAAAATTGATAAACCATTAGCCAGACTCATCAAGAAAAAAAGGTAAAAGACTCAAATCAATAGAATTAGAAATGAAAAAGGAGAAGTAACAACAGACACTGCAGAAATACAAAGGATCATGAGAGATTACTACAAGCAACTATATGCCAATAAAATGGAAAACCTGGAAGAAATGGACAAATTCTTAGAAAAGCACAACATTCTGAGACTGAACCAGGAAGAAATAGAAAATATAAACAGACTAATCACAAGCACTGAAATTGAGACTGTGATTACAAATCTTCCAACAAACAAAAGACCAGGACCAGATGGCTTCACAGGCGAATTCTATCAAACATTTAGAGAAGAGCTAACACCTATCCTTCTCAAACTCTTCCAAAACATAGCAGAGGGAGGAACACTCCCCAATTCATTCTATAAGGCCACCATCACTCTGATACCAAAACCAGACAAAGATGTTACAAAAAAAGAAAACTACAGGCCAATATCACTGATGAACATAGATGCAAAAATCCTCAACAAAATACTAGCAAACAGAATCCAACAACACATTAAAAGGATCATACACCATGATCAAGTGGGGTTTATCCCAGGAATGCAAGGATTCTTCAATATATGCAAATCAACCAATGTGATACACCATATTAACAAACTGAAGGATAAAAACCATATGATCATCTCAATAGATGCAGAAAAAAGCTCTTGATAAAATTCAACACCCATTTATGATAAAAACCCTCCAGAAAGTAGGCATTGAGGGAAATTTCCTCAACATAAAAAAGGCCATATATGACAAACCCACAGCCAGCATCGTTCTCAATGGTGAAAAACTGAAACCATTTCCACTAAGATCAGGAACAAGACAAGGTTGCCCACTCTCACCACTATTACTCAACATAGTTTTGGAAGTTTTAGCCACAGCAATCAGAGAAGAATAAGATATAAAAGGAATCCAAATCGGAAAAGAAGAAGTAAAACTGTCACTGTTTACAGGTGACATGATACTATACATAGAGCATCCTAAAGATGCTACCAGAAAACTACTAGAGCTAATCAATGAATTTGGTAAAGTAGCAGGATACAAAATTAATGCACAGAAATCTCTTGCATTCCTATACACTAATGATGAAAAATCTGAAAGAGAAATTAAGGAAACACTCCTATTTACCACTGCAACAAAAAGAATAAATACCTAGGAATAAACCTACCTAAGGAGACAAAAGACCTGTATGCAGAAAACTATAAGACACTGATGAAAGAAATTAAAGATGATACAAACAGATGGAGAGATATACCATGTTCTTGGATTGGAAGAATCAACATTGTGAAAATGACAATACTACCCAAAGCAATCCACAGATGCAATGTAATCCCTATGAAACTACCAATGGCATTTTTCACAGAACTAGAACAAAAAATTTCACAATTGTATGAAAACACAAAAGACCCCAAATAGCCAAAGCCATCTTGAGAAAGAAAAATGGAGCTGGAGGAATCAGGCTCCCGGACTTCAGACTATATTCAGACAGAAAGCCCAGAGAATAACCCACGCACATATGGTCACCTTATTTTTCATAAAGGAGGCAAGAATATACAATGGAGAAAAGACAGCCTCTTCAATAAGTGTTGCTGGGAAAACTGGACAGCTACATGTAAAAGAATGAAATTAGAACACCCCCTAATACCATACACCAAAATAAACACAAAATGGATTAAAGACCTAAGTGTAAGACCAGACACTATAAAACTCTTAGAGGAAAACATAGGCAGAACACTCTGTGACATAAATCACGGCAATATCCTTTTTGATCCACCTCCTACAGAAATGGAAATAAAAACAAAAATAAACAAATGGGACCTAATGGAAGAAAAGCTTTTGCACAGCAAGGAAATCATAAACAAGACAAAAACACAACCCTAGAATGGGAGAAAATATTTGCAAATCAAGCAACTGACAAAGGATTAATCTCCAATATTTACAAACAGCTCTTGCAGCTCAAAATCAAAAAAACAAACAACCCAATTCAAAAATGGGCAGAAGACCTAAATAGACATTTCTCCAAACAAGATATACAGATTGCCAACAAACACATGAAAGGATGCTCACCATCACTAATCATTAGAGAAATGCAAATCAAAACTAAAATGAGATATCATCTCATACCAGTCAGAATGGCCATCATCAAAAAATCTACATACAATAAATGCTGGAGAGGGTGTGCAGAAAAGGGAACCCTGTTGCACTGCTAGTGGGAATGTAAATTGATACAGCCACTACGGAGAACAGTATGAAGGTTCCTTAAAAAACTAAAAATAGAACTACCATTTGACCCAGCAATCCCACTACTGATACCCTGAGAAAACCGTAATTCAAAACGGAGTCACGGGACTTCCCTGGTGGCGCCGTGGTTAAGAATCCGCCTGCCAGTGCAGGGGACACAGGTTTGTGCCCTGGTCTGGGAGGATCCCACATGCTGCGGAGCAACTGGGCCTGCGAGCCACAACTACGGAGCCCGTGTGCCTGGAGCCTGTGCTCCGCAACGGGAGAAGCCACTGCAATGAGAAGCCCTCGCACTGCAATGAAGAGTAGCGCCCGCTTGCCGCAACTAGAGAAAGCCCGCACATAGCAACGAAGACCCAAAGCAGCCAAAACTAAATAAATAAATAAATTTATATTTAAAAAAAAAAAAAAAGGGAGTCATGTACCACAATATTCATTGCAGCACTATTTACAATAGCCAGGACATGGAAGCAGCCTAAGTGTCCATCAACAGATGAATGGATAAAGAAGTTGTAGTACATATATACAATGGAATATTACTCAGCCATAAAAATAAACGAAATTGAGTTATTTGCAGTGAGGTGGATGGACCTAGAGTCTGTCATACAGAGTGAAGTAAGTCAGAAAGAGAAAAACAAATACTGTATGGTAACACATATATATGGAATCTAAAAAAAAAAAAAGGTTCTGAAGAACCTAGGGGCAGGACAGGAAGAAAGACGCAGACGTAGAGAATGGACTTGCGGACACAGGGATGGGGAAGGGTAAGCTGGGACGAAGTGAGAGAGTAGCACTGACATATATACACTACCAAATGTAAAATCGATAGCTAGTGGGAAGCAGCTGCATAGCACTGGGAGATCAGCTTGGTGCTTTGTGTCCCACTAGAGAGGTGGGATAAGGAGGGTGGAGGGAGACGCCAGAGGGAGGGGATATGGGGATATATGTATACATATAGTTGATTCACTTTGTTATACAGCAGAAACTAACACACCATTGTAAATCAATTATACTCCAATAAAGATGTTAAAAAGAAAATAGCAGAAAAGATCAGCTAAAAAAAAAAAAAGAGAGAAGGTATTGCCACATAAAAGAAGAACAGAATACTGTTTTAAAAGAGGGGAGAGGGGCTTCCCTGGTGGCGCAGTGGTTGAGAGTCCGCCTGCCGATGCAGGGGACACGGGTTTGTGCCCCTGTCCAGGAAGATCCCACATGCCGCGGAGCGGCTAGGCCCGTGAGCCGTGGCCGCTGAACCCGCGCATCCGGAGCCTGTGCTCCGCAACGGGAGAGGCCCGCGTACCGCCAAAAAAAAAGAGGGGAGAGGCCTCTCAACGGAAAAAAATCTCTTGAAACTAAAAATATGATAGAAAAAATTAACACTCCAGTAAAAAGTTGAAAGAAAAAATTAAGGAAATCAATGAGAAAACAAGCTGAAAGACTAGCAGAGGAAAATAGGAAAAGCAGATAGAAATGTTGGAGGCCTAATAGAAGTTCTAAAATCCTATTAATAGGCCTTCCAGAAATACAGAACAAGGAAAATGTATAAGAAAGTATTCAAAGAAAAGATTCAATAAAATTTCTCGGAGCTGAAGCATCTGAGTCTGTAGATTAAAAGAGTCCATTGAGAGAGCAGCACAGTGGGTAAAAATAGGCCTGCACCAAGGCACATGCGATGACTAATTTTATTTTGTCAACTTGGCTGGGTCAGATACCCAAACAGGATATTTTATCAAACATTCTTCTGGGTGTTTCTGTGAGGGTGTTTTGGATGAGATTAGCATTTAAATCAGTGGACTTGAAGTAAATCAGGTTGCCCTCCATAATAGGAGTGGGCCTCATCCAATCAGTTGAAGGCCTGAGTAGATTGATGTACAGCCTGGCGCACCCAGCAGACTTCTTCAACACTCATGAGAATTCCCCTGCGGCTTTTACCTTCTTCATAATCTGGCTCCTGGGATATTTCTCCCTCCACCCCTGAGTCCATCAAACACATCCAATTGTAAAGAGAGTTCAACTCCTTTTCTATAGGACTCTTCAGCCCCATTCAAACATTGAAATATCTCTGGGCACATGTTTGACTGTCCCCAAACATCCCACTGAGGGAAAACATAAGGGAGTTCCCTGGCCGTCCAGTGGTTAGGACTTGGCACTTTCGCTGCCAAAGGCCCGGATTCAATTCCTTGTTAGGGAACTAAGATCCCACAAGCTACACAGCCAAAAAAAGAAAAGAGGGCAAACTAAAAATCCTTGAGGGAGGTGTTTCCTAGCATGTTATACAATAAATTTATTATTACATGGAGTTCTTATTTTATACTCCTGGCTTCCTAAACTTTGAAACTATTTTATTTTTATGTAATTATGTTCTGAGATAAATAGTTTTCACCAATTAATATGCTAGTGTTTGTACAGAAAGGGGAAAAATGTATGTTCTTTAAAGAGAATCATCAAAATGAAACTGAAGTACAAAAGCATTAAAATTATTATCATCCTTCTCCTTGAAAACAGGTGATTATAATGCTTTAAAAAAAAAACATGGGCCCATTTTGGCTGCCTCAAAATACACACAGACGTTTGGTATTTATTGTACCAAGGAGGACCTACCTTACCACATGGTGCCTGAGCTGGTGACACCTATTGATATAATCCTGCTAATGTTCTTTGTACATGTGTTAAAGAATCAAGGTGAAATTCTATTACTATCAAAGATAGCCAAATGAAAAGAGGCACTTATAAGCAGCTGGAACCAGAAAAAAAATTAAAATTGTGATAATCACGGTCATTTTGTGTTCAAGCTTGTGTTTCTGCAAGTACGTTTCCTACATATGGGTTATGCTACCACTAGATAGCAGTGCAGTGACGTTCTGACGGTCTAAACTGCATGTCAGTCAGAACCAGGAAATTGGCTTGAAGATTCCCATCAGCCGGGCTGAAATTTAGAACAGACTCACACTGCCTTCATTCATCCATACGCTCACCCAATCCAACCATCCATTCATCATCCGTTCATCCCACAAATACTCACTGCCTTTAAAAAGAACTCTTGATAATGATACAGTTGGGTTTAAAACAATATTACCAAAATCATATTTTAAAACATCTGAATAATTGATTGGTTGACTGACTGATTGAAGGAGCCCAGATGTAAAAGAAACAGATTGAAGTACCGTGTTTCTGCACAACTGGTATAGATGAAGAAGTCAAAAAGTAAGCACTGCACGTTTTTAAGCACAAGGGATCAAGCATTAGATTTGACTCAATGAGGGAGCCTTGAGAGCCATTTCTTGGGATCAGAAACCCCAAATAATATAAGGTCAAAGCTTTGGAACTAGAGGGAGTGAATCATCAGAGTCAGGAATAAGCCGGTGTTGATGAAATTTGGCCACTGTTCTTTGTGAATCCAGGCAATATTATAAAGGAGTCACACCAATAACTGCTGACAGAGGCAGTTTGGTACCCAGCTTACCAGTTTTTAACTGTAATTATTTTCCTTGCACATTATCAAAGAGGAACATTTGGTTCCTTTGCTTACATATTTGTCACTTGTATACTTCATTCCCGCTGTTTTTTCTAGCCTAAACCTCACTTTCATCTGCTAGATTTCTCTTTTCTACTAAGAGACCTTTGTATGACTACTCCAAAACTAATGAGAAAAATAGGTTAGTCTCTCAATTCGACTTCTTTAGTTCAAACTGCCTTTTTCAAACATATCAAAATAGAAATGCTGGCATCTTCTAATGGTCAAAATTGCGATTTTATTCTTTATTGTATTCTTTTATATAGAAAGAATAGCATAAATTGGAGAATATCTTTGCTTTCTAAAGCAATGGCTTTTAAACTTTTTAAAATCTGACCTTCAATCAGGAATTCCTTTTATTTCACATCTGTGCCAGTCCCTGGCCTGTTTGCTGTCAAATCTGTCTCTTGCTCCTCCTCTGGTGTGTCACAGGGATGCTGATCCCGACAGGCTATGTTTCCGAGGCTCCCAGGTTATGTACTGACTTCTGGCTGAGTGCTACCCATTGGCAGCCCTGCTATGACACTGGAGGGTGGGAGGAATGGAAAAGCTAGGAAGATTTTCCCCATCTTCCTCTGCCTGTAGTGCATCTTTGACAGAGGCTGAGTTTCCTGGTTCCAGCTCCAGCCAAATAGGCACCTTCTGATTTCAGCTTCTGCTGGATAATCCCAGCTCCAGCATCCAGCAACGCTGCCTCCTCCCTGGGTCCCTGGTCCCTGGTCCCTGGGTATTATGGTTTCTGCCACTGCTGGTCTCTGAGTTGCCTCACCTTCCCCTGTTTTGCTTCTCAACTTTTTCATCATTTGTGTAGCCTGTTTCCTGTATTAAACTCCCTCTATTTTGACAATGGTTTCTGTTTTCCTGATACATTAATTTTCTGAAGCAAATGTTTCATTAACAATTTTCCTTTTACCTTGTGCAATGGCTCTGATATTTCCTATTCTATTTCACTTTTATAAAATACCAGTCACTACCCCAAAACTGAGTCCACAACTCACTGATGGGTTATGTCTCACTAGTGGAGATTTGAAAACTGCATTAGAGACAGTATTTATTCATTTATTGGTTAACGTTGGTTTTGCTGAGTTATAATTTGTGCACCGTAAATTCACCTTTTTAGGTGCACATAAGATTTTTGGCAAATGTTTACAGAATATTTTTATCACCCCCAAAAGTTCCCTGTTCTCTTTTGTAGTTAACCCCTCCCTCCCTCCCTAATCCTGAGTAGCTGCTGATGGGCTTTTTCTTTTGGTTCCTTATAGTTTTATCTGTTCCAGAATGTCATATAAATACAGTCATATGATATGGGGTCTTCTGAATCTGGTTTCTTTCACTTAGCATAATGCTTTTAGATTCATTTGTGTTCTTGCATCTATAAGTAGTCCATTCCTTTTTATTGCTGAGTGATATTCTATTATCATGCTAAATCTTAGAGACTATTTTTAGGTCCAAAATGTATATTTTACTTTTTTAATTTGCTTTGTAAGCTATTAGTCTGAAACCATACAAAACCTTTGTGGAGGTCTTAACTGCTAGACCCAGTGATTGAAGGCATGGAGATGGGAGTTCATCACAGCACAGCCTCTTGGTACCTCATGATCTGGAGCAAATTACTTAACCTCCCTTAAGTTGTAGTTTCCTCATCTGTAAAATGAGATGGTAAGAATGGTATATGTTTCCCTGAATTATTGCAGGGATAAAGCAAAATGAGATAAATTGTGTAAAGCACTTAGTACAATGACTGTTTACAGTAAGTACTCAGTAAATTAACGTATGTACTATGAAAGCTGGTATGAATTTAGCCAGGCTAAAAAGCCAAGAGGGACAACCTTCTTCAAGATCAAGTCACTCCCTTTAAGCCCCTATTGCTCACTTCTGAGTGTCTGGGAGCAGTGTCATTGCCAGCCAAGGAGGAGAAAAGGCCTGATTCAGTCCATGAGGTCAGGAAGAAATGTCTGTGAAACCAAATTTGGGGACTGCCCATTTACTCTGGCACCTCCCAACATTAAGTTAGATGGTCACTGGACTTTAAATCAACAGACATGAGGTCTTATAATCTCTTCAATTCATATGACTTTGGATCTCCAATGCACGTCTTAAAAAGATGCAGGCAGCACAGTGCGGTGGGAAGAACCTTGGATTTAAAGCCAGAACACATTGGTACCAGCTTGGACTTTGCCACTTTTTACTGATGTGACCTTGAGCAAGTTACTTAGCATTTCTGTGCCCTGCTTTCCTCAGCTGTAAATGGATATATGATTATTTCCATAAGTGTTCCTGAATCAACTGTCACTTGCAGTGCTTTCAAAATTAACATTTTATTATTATCTTATGTAGAAAATACATTTTATTTTTCAAATGTGGCCATTCAGATTTGAATTATATGAACTCTCTGTGATATGATGACTATGGAGCTTATTTCTGTGAAAGTATTTGTTATTGGTTCTGTAATAAAGACTGCATTTATAAAACACTGTTCCACCTGACCCCTGAATGTCCGTGCTTAATACTCACCAGGCATGCACATTCTAACAGCCTTTGTGTTAGTATAACGGACCAGCAAATTCTATTTGCTGCTGGGGATTCGATCATATCCTACAAACAAAGACAGATTGTTTCAAATTAATGTCTGTTGGGCAAGGATGTTCAGTTGTTAAATTACTTTAAATATGTGTGAGTTTTAACCAACTTGAGCCTATTTACTTTCCAAATTATATTTCTCTGCAGAATAAAATTTTTCTTTATGAATTGAACTAAATTATTGATATATTCCTATTATATTTTAAAATCACACTTGCAGCATATGCTGTCATTTTTTAAAATATGTTTTGGGGCTTTCAGAAAGCCATTAAAATGTCAGTGTTCTGAAAAAGGAAGAAAGTACAATAGCCACAGCTTAACTGTTTTCTGGAGAGTCACATGTGATAAATTTGTTAAGGTGCTTAAGAAATGACTATGTATAACATCCATTCATTCATTCTATTATAGAATATCTATTATATACTTGTGATTGTGTTGCCTGAGGAATACAAAGATGAATAAGGGTAAGAAGCTCACAACGTATTGAAGAGATGAGGATAAAGACAATTTATAATACAAGGGGTACTGTCATTGAGATATTAATTAATCAGTAAATATTTTTGAATGAATTTACTGCCAGTATATGCCAGACCCTATACTAGCTATTAATAATAAGACATAAGACTTTAACAGCTTATAGTCTAATAAAGGAGACAGACAAATACAGAAGAATTTACCCAAGGATGCGTAACCTAACCTTGTGAGATACTGCAGGAAAAGCTTCTCATAGGTGAAAGTTAAACTGAGTTCTGCAAAACTAACAAGAGGAAGAGGAAGAAGGATAAGGATGTTCTAGACAGAAAAGCAACTTTTGCAAAGGTACAAACATGAGGAAAACTGCAATTCATTTAGTATGTATGGATCTTTAGGTACATAGTATAATAGAAAGTGGAAAGAGATACAGCTGGGATGAATAGAAGCCAGATAATGAAGGGCTGTGTGTGCTGTTCTAAGGGTTTGTGTGGTTTTTTTTGGCTGCATTGGGTCTTTGTTGCTGTGCGCGGACTTTCTCTAGTTGCCGCGAGCAGGGGCTACTCTTCGTTGTGGTGCGCGGGCTTCTCATTGCGGTGGCTCCTCTTGTTGCGGAGCACGGGCTCTAGAGCACAGGCTCAGTAGTTGTGGCACATGGCTCAGTTGCTCCGCAGCCTGTGGTATCTTCCTGGACCAGGGCACGAACCCATGTCCCCTGCATCGGCAGGCAGATTCTTAACTACTGCGCCACCAGCGAAGCCCTAAGGGTTTGTATTTTATCCAAACCTTTGAAGATTTTTCATCACAGAATAGGTACACACATATAGGTATATATATTCATATATATGTATATTTGTACATTCATATATATATTCATACCTATATGTGTGTATATATGTACTTTATTGAGATGTAATTCACATACCATACAGTTTTTAGTATATTCACTGAGTTTTGCTACCATCACCACAATCAATTTTAGAACATTTTATCACTCCAAAAGGAAACTCTTTACCCATTAACAAATCACATCCCACACCACCTCCCACCCCACAGGTGTAAGCAATCACTAGTTTTTCTGTATAGGTTTGCCTATCCTGATATTTCATATAAATGTAATCATGCCATATGTGGGCTTTTTTGACTAGATTTATTCACTTAGCATAATGTTTTCAGACTTTATCCATGTTGCAGCATGTATCAGTATTCATTTCTTTTTATTGTTGAATAATATTCCACTGATTTCATTTTCTATTGCTGCTGTAACAATTTATCACAAACATGTTCGCTTAATGCAAATTTATTATCTTACAGTTCTGTAGGTCAGAAGTCTGGTGTTGGTGTCACTGGGCTAAAATCAAGATGCTGTCTGGGATGCATTCCTTTCTGGAAGCTTTAGAGGAAAAACAGTTTCCTTGCCTTTTTCAGCTTCTGGAGGCTGCCTGCATTCCTTGGCTAGTAGTTCCCTTCCTCCTTCAAAGCCAGTGACAGCAGACTGAGTCCTTCTCACATTGCGTAACTCCAATGTTTTCTTCTGCTTCCATCTTCCACTTTTAAGGATCCTTGTGATTACAGTGGGGCCACATAGATAATCCAGAATAATCTCCCTATTTTTTTTTTTTTCTTTCTGTACGCGGGCCTCTCACTGTTGTGGCCTCTCCCGTTGCGGAGCACAGGCTCCGGACGTGCAGGCTCAGCGGCCATGGCTCACGGGCCCAGCCACTCCGCGGCATGTGGGATCTTCCCGGACCGGGCACGAATCCGTGTCGCCTGCATCGGCAGGCGGACTCTCAACCACTGCGCCACGAGGGAAGCCCTAATCTCCCTATTTTAAGGTCAGCTGATTAGCTATCTTAATTCTATCTGCTACCTTGATTCCCCATTTGCCATTTAATATAATATATTCACAGATTCTGGGGATTAAGATGTAGACGTACAATGGTTTGCCTACTACCCTTTGTAAGATACACCACATTTTATTTATCTGTTCATCAGTTAATGGATATTTGGGTTGTGTTCACATTTTGGTTATTATGAAAAAATGCTGCTATGAACATTTGTGTACAAGTTTTTGAATGGTCATATGTTTTCATTTCTCTTAGGTATATACCTAGGAGTGGAATTGCTGGGTCATAAGATTTAATTTTTAGGAAGATCAGTCTGGATCCAAATGGAGAATGGTTAGAGGCGATACATACTGAGTGTTATGTGAACATGGAAGGGCAATAATTAACACCTGTTGGTGAAGGCCTCAGAGAGGAAACATCTGAGATGGATCTTTAAAAGTTATAATATTGCTTACTGGCTTTTTTTTTTTGAAAGTAACAAATACATTGTAGAAAAATTTTAAGTTATAGAAAAGTCTCTAAAAGAAAATAAAAATCACTTAATACCCCACCACCCAGTGAAAAACCACTGTTATTCTGCAGTAATTTCTTTTGTATAGGTGAGTGAATTGAGTTCATATTGTATATATAGTTTTGTTGTCTATTCTTTTGAATCAACATTACATCATGAGCAGTTTTCCATATCATTAACTATCAAAAACAGTGAAGATAGCCATATAGTATTCCAGAATAAGTAAATATCATCTCTCATTTTATTAGACCTCCACTGTAGCATAGTTAGTTGGATTCCAACTTTCTATTATGGTAGGTAATACTAAGAGGAATTTTCTTTGATTTAGATCTTGAAGAATGAGTAAACTGGGTATCACAAAGTTTAGCAGGATAGTAGTGCCCCAAGAACATGCCAACAGGTGCCTTTGTCACAAACCCTGAAGGATATAGGAATTAAAGCCTTTGAAACTTAAAAGTTAGAGTTTGCCTTCCTACATGTAAAATTGAATTCTTGATGATGCTAAATTTTATTCCCGCCATGATAATACTCTATCACTGTTACTCATAATGTGAAAGTATCAGTCTAATGTTGGGCTGACCAAACTTTACTTTTCCTCTCCCAAGAGTTTGTTTTTTTTAACCAGGTGTTCCAAGTTTAAAAGAATACTTTATTATTGACAAAACCATGCCTATTGATAGATACTACTTTACCCTTCCAAACTACAAGATTAAGTCTTTATTTTAAAAGAGATCTAATTATTTAAAAAATTCCATAAATAAGTTTTGTTTTGTTTTGTTTTGTGGTACGCGGGCTTCTCACTGTTGTGGCCTCTCCCGTTGCGGAGCACAGGCTCCAGACGCGCAGGCTCAGCGGCCATGGCTCACGGGTCCAGCCGCTCCGCGGCATGTGGGATCTTCCCGGACCGGGGCACGAACCTGTGTCCCCTGCATCGGCAGGCGGACTCTCAACCACTGCGCCACCAGGGAAGCCCCTAAATATTATTTTAATGTGACATGATCAGTCACTTCTACTGTCACAAAGTTCACAGACCAAATATCTCAAGTTAGGAATCTTTTGTGGAGAGGACTCCTAATCATAGTGACTCTTCATTTATTCTGAATTCATCTCAGTTGCCTTTTGCTCTTCCCTAACATTCCATCTCCTCAGCCTCTTTCTAAATGCTATTTTTTTAGTCCTTACTTTTTTTCTCCATACTTTTAAGTTTCTCCCTATTGCTCCTAAATTATAAATTCTCAAACTGAAGGAATTAAAATAGAATTCCTGGTAATATACTCTAACATTATCTTAATAGTTTTATTACATACTCGAGGCACCTAATGTTCTGTGAGAAATATGTTTTCTTTCCTTCTAACACAATCCCATATGCTTTGATTACTAATGCCTGAGCCACCCCTCCCCCGTGATAACACAGCTCAGATCATTTTTCTAGTGTGTTGATGAGGCTGTCATGTGGAATGGAATCAAAGCCCCAAAGAGCAAATTATATTGACTAGCTTTCCCATACAAGACCCAGAAGGAAATTAAACTGCTTTCATGTGGCTTGTATTCAGATGCACTTTGGCATAATATGCTGTGTTGCCAATATAGTTCCCTCTTCTCCGTGTGAATGCATCTAAAAAATCTTACTGGGAAAGGCAGACTAGCTTTACAACAAAAAGAAACACAGACCTCCAACTTCTAAGCAGTAAATTTAACTTGCACAATTTTTGTAGGCCAGAAATAATCTGGCCAAATCTTATTGAAGGTGTGTAGCCAAGCATCCTCAAAACTTAACACAAATGCTTTTCATTTAACACAAATGCTTTTCATCCTTTGGATGATGACCCGAGAAAAGTAGTACAGCCCCGAGAAAAGTGTCTCATGGCTGAGTTTTAAAAAATTATGTGTTAAGGAAAAAGTATAAAATTTTGGAAACCCAGGTCAAGGGAATATCATAGGTATAATTAATCCCTATCAGGCGAATATTTTTAGGAGAGTAAATGGTCATTACTGTGCTGGGGAGGAGGCGGGGCAGGCAGTGCGGTAAATGCAAAGGGCAGCAGGGCTCCGAGTCAGGAGGCTCATTCTATTCCTGGCTCCATCATTTACTCGCTGTGTTATCTTAGACGAGTTACTTCACTCTCTGAGACTTGTTTTCCTCGTCTGGAATATGGGAGTAATAACATCTACCTGCCTACCTCCAGAGTTGTTGTGACAACCAAATTAATTGAGGTAAGAAAGTGAAAGTGCTTTCAAATGGTAGAGTGATTTTATAAATGTAGGGCATTATCACTGGTGTAATAATATTTCAAGATTATTACTAATGTGAAGAACAGAAAATAGCGGGGAGTTGGAGCCGTGGCTGCGTCAGGGGCGCTGTGCCTGGGCGCTCACCGGTGAGAAGTTACATCCATCCTCCCGGGGAGAAATGCTGCTCCTCGCAAAAACAGCTCCAGGCAGATTCGTGAAGGAGACAGTCTCTTTTGACATCAAGTATCTCCCCTTCCCTTAGTCCTCGTCCCCTCCCCTTCCCCTGTTCATTCCAACAGTCTCTTCCTTTCTGTTCTCAGGAATATATCAGATATATTCCCAGCGAAACACACATGGCTAACATAGCTTCAATCCGTTTCTTCCCAGAGGTAAAGCCTAAGCGAAAGCAAGTGTAATTGAATCACATGTCACAGGGGCTGGGCAGGTGATGTAAATGAGCAAAGGGCGTAGCATTTAAGGAAAGCAGGGAGGTGGGACCCGGACAAAGAAGATCACTGGCCTCTCACAAAGGGGGCACCCAGCTCCCATACACTGTTGCCAAGTGGGTTTGTGGGATCCAGTATTCCCCCCATCTTCTGACATTTCATTTACAGTTCAGATTTTTGTGAGAAAACCCCCAGTTTAAAAAATTTTGGACTTCTGTCGTTTGAGGGCTAAACTTAACACACCTGACAGTTGCATTCATCTGTGGGCTACCTGCTTGTGTCTTTGGACTGTAGGAAGACAGTCAAACCATGGAAAGGCTATATGGGCCAATGGAAAGAGACTGGAGTGCCCCACACCTGTTGAAATCCCTGTTTTGTCCCCCACAGGCTGAGTAAGCTAGAGCAAACTATTTAATGTCGCTGAGCTTAATTTTCCTTGTCTGTAAATTGGGAATAAATCATTCCTGCCTGGCAAAAATTCTAGGTTAAATTATATAACATATAAAAAAACATACATCAGAGTCTAGCACACAGTAGTTGCTTAATATGTGGTCACTACTACTATTGCTACTGCTACTTTTTACTACAACCACTACTTTTAATTTAGTGGGATTTCAGGTATCAACCAACACATGGGCAAGGTACTCAAAAAGGGCTACATTCCCTGGAACCCCTTAAACACACCATGAAGGAGGGTTTCCAATCTGTATATAAGATGATTCCTAGCTATAGAGTCAGATGAGGATATAGTCTGACTGTGGATGTGCCAAAGAATTCCATGATTGCAGTTTATTGGATCGTTGACATGAGATATCAAAATATACAACTGGGACTTCCCTGGTGGCGTAGTGGTTAAGAGGCCGCCTGCCAATGCAAGGGACACGGGTTCACGCCCTGGTCCAGGAAGATCCCACATGCCGTGGAGCAACTAAGCCTGTGCACCACAACTACTGAGCCTGTGCTCTAGAGCCCGCGAGCCACAACTACTGAGCCCACGTGCTGCAACTACTGTAGCCCACGTGCCTAGAGCCCATGCTCCGTAGCAAGAGAAGCCACCACAATGAGAAGCCCATGCACCGCAACGAAGAGTACTCCCCCCCAGCTCGCAGCAACTAGAGAAAGCCCGCGCGCAGCAACAAAGACCCAATACAGCCAAAAAATAAATAAATAAAATAAATAAATTTATTTAAAAAAAATACAACTGTATTTGAACAAAGAGGCTAAGTTGCTACGTACATTGAAAGCAACAAAGCAACAATTTTATTTTAAACCTGGGTTCTAGTTTTTCTTTTTAACTGATACCTTTAACTCTTTCCTCAATGTTTTGATATGTATATTATGCAAAATTTATAGCAAAACTTTATTTAGTTAATAATTGTATGGAGTGAGAGAGATTAAAAAAAAGACAGCATAAAGGCAAATTTATGTGAAAGTGAATTATAGCATATTTTTAATCTCAAAATTTTAAGTCTCAGTCCATAGCGTAAAGTCCTTGTAAATAAATAGGAAAGTTGATTCAGTCCTAATAAGGAAAACAAAGAAAATATAATTCAAACTAACTTTATTAAAACAGACTAAAGTAGTCCCATTTATCCCATTTTATTTTCCTAATTTCAATCTGGATCCTGCCAAACTTTAGGAACTTTACCATGGATTCTTCCCTTAAAAAAACACAAGGGAGAAAAAAGACCAGAAATGCACAGGCTAGAATAAGGCAAAGGACTCTGATGTCAGCCATGTTTATTCTGCTACATGGTAAGGGATTGGTAATAAATGTGCCGAGTCTGAATGCTGAGGACACTAGTACAGAGATATTGGGAGCAAGATTCCTAGTACACGTGGGTCCAATAGGTAACACTGCTAAGGATTAATCCATTTGTGTCGATTTCCATGAAATAGATTTTCAAAATTTATTTTATCAACCTTCCTTTCAATTCTTCTCTCCAGCTTTATTACATGACAACATTCTCAAAGTCCTGATAACTCTTTTAATAAGGTGAGTTTGTTTATCCTTGGATGGGGGGAAGAGGGGAAGAAAAGAGTGATGTATCAGCAGTTGTTCTAAGTTAAAGCAGAAGAGAAAGATGACTGTCAAAGAATTTATGACTATGAAAATCAAGATAGGTGATTGGTATTCTACATAAATTTTAAACAATGTTAGCATACAAGATTCATCTGTTTACTACTTCAGGACAAGATTTGTTTGTTTATGGTGGCAGCACTAATTCCATCAGTTTCAAAGGACTTTTGCTTACAATTATGCCTTATTTTTTTAATTTAGTTTACATAGAACACTCAGATTTTCTTTATTTTTTCCCCAAGAATTTTGATTCAGAGCATACTTGAAGTGGTTTTTGTGAGTTTCTTTATGTTTGTTTTGATATCTAATTGGGACAAGGTGTGTTCTTCTGTAGACTTTCTGGTTTCTGGAAATTATTTTTTCACTTTTCCATGCCATAAATCCCCTTACATTTTTCTCCTTTTATAGTGAAAATATCCTATGGAAAAGGGGAAGGAATAGTTGAGTAAATATGACAGGAGGTTTTAGAAAACCACCATCCTCTTTTCTCCTCCCCTTTTTTGCACAGCATAAATTACTTTTGATGCAATAAGAAACACAAATCAGTCACTGTCTCACACTCAATTTTTCTGCTTCTTCAGACCCTGCTGCCCATTGACCTCTAACAGGCCTTTATACCAGAACAGTGAAAAAAAATGTATTCATGGGCAAATAATAATAATATGCTTTATATTTCTAGTGTCTGTGGTGGTAGAATATGAAATGCAATAAAGTTGGGCTAGCAAGGAAGAGCCAAAGGTAGAGATCCAGGAAGCAAGAAATATGTCATAAAATTCTCAACAAATTTTTATTGAACACTTTTTAATGTTCAGGAACCCAGCTGACCACTGGTGAAATTACAAAGGAGTGTAAAATCCAGTCCTTACGTTTGATTAACTTAACAGTCAAATGTAAGAGACACACTCACATACCCAAATAATAGTACAAATTTAAAAAGATACTTGAAGATGACTTCAGTGATATAGGGGTGTGTGGGGGGGGTTATTTGTTACTAGCTTTATTGAGATATAATGTATTTGTGATAAAAACGCACCCACTCATCATGCACATTTGAATGATTTTTAGTAAATTTATACGATTGTGCAATCATCACTACAATCCAGTTTTTGAACATTACCATCACTCCAAAAAATGTCCTTGTGTGCCCATTTGCAGTAAATGTCCCTCTTTTACCCCAAGCCTCAGAAGCTCATTGATCTGCTTTGTCAGAACAGCCTTGAGTCTAGGGCTAACTTGACCTCACTACTGAGACAGTGCCCTTCTGGGGACTTGACCCAGCGCTGGTGGGAACATGAACTATTCTTAGCTCTGGATGGATAATCCTCTAGGGACTTTTCCTGCAGCCCCTTTCCTGTGGCTCTTTCCTCAGCCTCGGTAGTTTCCTCACACTCAGCCTAAAACTCAGGAGGGGCTTCTCTGCAAACCTCTGAGGGCAATGGCCTCTCTCTGTGGGGCTCTCTTTTCTCTGAAGATTCCCCCATTAATTTCAGTTGCTTTGTCCTCAAGCTCTCAGCTCTGGCTCCTCGACCCAGTGACACTACTGGGCTTGGTTTGTCTTCCTCCTCCCCGTGTTGTGGCCTGTGAGCTGCGGTAAATCTAGTTTCTATTATTCCATTATGACTAGGAAAACAAGTACTAGTTTTAAGGGTTTTTTTTTTTTTTATTTTATTCCCATGCGCCACCTACCTATGGCCAGTTCCATACAATAGAATTAATTCTCAATAAATCAGCAGTGGATTGATCCACTTTTGAGATCAAACATGGTAAATACAGGGCTTCCCTGGTGGCGCAGTGGTTGAGAGTCCGCCTGACGATGCAGGGGACACGGGTTCGTGCCCCGGTCCGGGAGGATCCCACATGCCGCGGAGCGGCTGGGCCCGTGAGCCATGGCCGCTGAGCCTGCGCGTCCGGAGCCTGTGCTCCGCAGCGGGAGAAACCACAGCAGTGAGAGTCCCGCGTACCGCAAAAAAAAAAAAACAAAACATGGTAAATACATATACACACACAATATATGTGTATATCTATACTTAAAAAGCATAAAAATAATGATGAATCAGTGAAAACTCTACATATTATTATAAACTACAATATTTGCCACATTATGTGAACCTGGCAGCGACCCATACTGTTCCAGTTCACACGTAGATAAATGTTATCTTGAAATGGGGGTCACATAATTAGTTTGTTTTTAGATTTTTTTAAATTTATTTTGTAACCTCTTGCATGAGATTGCAAGTTTGCTTAGTGGAGAAGAGAATGGCAGCAAGAGTGGAAGTGCTGAGTACCGCAGCCAGCATCCTGTATGATGTACTTAATGGTATGCTCTCATCCAGACAACTGCGTTTGTATTCTTGCGATATTTTTGAATGATATTTACAGACCAATAAATGTGTTCTTTTATCAGGATTTTATCGTTCCTAGTGACAGAAATCCCCACCCAAACTAGTTAATCATAAAAGGGACTTAGAGGACTTCCTTGGTTGTCCAGTGGTTAAGACTCTGTGCTTCCACTGCAGGGGGCACAGGTTCGATCCCTGGTCAGGGAACTAAGATCCCACATGCCAAAAAAAAAAAAAAAATTATATCTATATATAAATTTTTTTTTTAAAAAGGGACTTAGATGGTTAGCTAAACTTAAGGTCTACTTTCAGATGTGGCTAGATATAGAACACCAAAAAATGTTATCAGCTTCCTGATTTTCTCTCTCCAATTCTGGCTCAGCTTCTTTTTTCTGACTTCATTCTCAGAAGAGTCTTCCATCCTAGTTGCAAGATGGTTGCCTGGGGCTGTATATTTCCACTTCATATTTCCACGTGTTCCAAGCAAAAGTCCCAAGATTCACTCTGGATCAGCTGAGGTCATATGTCCACCCTGACCACTTTGGCAAAGGAAGTGTAATGCTCTGATTGGCTTAAGCCAAGGTCATGTACTTTACCTTAGACTGAGGGTAGAGTTCTTAGATCATGTGACCTGAGGCTGGAAATCAGACTATGGTTAGAAGTTGAGTGAATGGCTGCTGGAAAGGCAAATAATAATTGTGCTCTCTGTACATGA
Source organism: Monodon monoceros (assembly GCF_005190385.1). Taxonomy (NCBI): domain Eukaryota; kingdom Metazoa; phylum Chordata; class Mammalia; order Artiodactyla; family Monodontidae; genus Monodon; species Monodon monoceros. The sequence continues at coordinate 50,198,010 of NW_021703765.1, forward strand.
GATGTAACCGTAGCCAAATAAGTTTACATTAAATCCACTTCTAACCATATTTTGACTATGACAGCCTGTATTATTTCCACCTCCACTCTTGCCACCAACACACATATAGTCTTATTACCCTAATTAGCTGAGGGCTGATTATATTGTGTAAGAGAGAACAGATAAGGAGAATATATAATCAGACAATGGAAATCTTGGAAGACCTCATTAAAAAGGGAGGACTTTAATATCAAGAGATAGAAGGCGATGGACATTCCAGGGAAAGAGAATGTTACAAAGAAAACAAGCTGGAAAATATAGAACAACAAATAGGTCAGTGAAAGTACAGATTGGGATCCAGGGTAAGACTGTAAAGAGGCTGAGGGAAGGTCATGCAAGTTCTTGAGCCTCAAGCTAAAGGATTTGAATTACTCTGATATGCTTAAGGCATACATAGGTCAGCAAACTTTTTCTGTAAAGATCCAGATAGCAAATATTTTAGGCTTCGCAAGTCAAGAGGAGAAATCATGGATATTATGTAAGAACTTACACAACAAGAGAGAAGACAGGGACTTCCCTGGTGGTGCAGTGGTTAAGAATCTGCCTGTCAATGCAGGGGACACAGGTTCAAGCCCTGGTCCAGGAAGATCCCACATGCTGTGGAGCAACTAAACCCGTGTGCCACAACTACTGAGCCTGCGCTCTAGAGCCCTCGAGCCACAACTACTGAGCCCATGTGCCACAGCTACTGAAGCCTGCGTGCCTAGAGCCTGTGCTTGGACACCCAGAATCCTGCTTGGACAGTCAGCGTGGTGGGACGAGGATGGTTCTCAGTAAGGCAGTGTCTGTCAATTAAGTTGTCCTCTAGCCTGGTTCCCACAGACTTATCTTTAGTATTAGAGTACTGGGGAGACAATGAAGGAGGGATTAAAACTGCGCTGACAGATTAAGAACCCTTGGAATTCGAGATTTCATCAGTAACAGGAGACTTTCTCATGACACAGATCTCAGTACCCTTGACTCAGGTATTTACCACCTTTGGGCAGGTGTTGGCAGCAGGGCACATGCATGTCCCCAAAAGTGAGGGACTCCTTAAATTTTGTGCCTTGACACCATGGTCCCAGCCCTGGTTAGCAGTCATAGACAGCAAGATGGCAATTTCGGTGACAACTAGATGCTAGTAGGAGGGGGAAAATGGTGAGTTCCATAGGAAGCCATCATGGGTTGTCTTTGAAAAATTCATGAAAAGATAGTCACCCCATGAGCACATATGGGGCAAATGTGGGGTGGCCTCAAAATATGCCTTGTTGCCTTACATCCTTGGTGGCACATGGTGAGCTAAAAATACATATAACAATGACTCAAACAATCATACAAACATTTAATTACATATGTAGACTTAGGTGTTATATAAATACATGAATTCCTCTTCCACAAATCAAATTATATTTGGTGTATTACATTCCTCCTGGAAAACTACAGGGAAGTTGCAGCCACGCACCTATGTTATTTCCCACTAAGTGTTTGCTTTATAATGAAGGAAAACAAGCACACTTCTTAAGGAACAGGTGTAGTGCTAGCAGTTAGGAGAATAGCAAACAGCAATGGCCTGCTGCTTTGGAAACAGCCTGGTGTCCTAGCAACAAGCACATTCATTTGCCTGGCCTGCCCTGTGGAGTTCTGTCAACACAGGTAAAGGGCTCACCCACAGAACCTAAGTGACAGCCTTTCTGTTCCAGAGTAAAGCTAGGCCCATCTATGTAAACTTGGAAGTGGATGAGAAACCAAATCATTCTGCCAAGGAGCCAGTGGTTTGGAAGCTAAAATGTCAGCAATGTAGGAGTTAAATTTATTCATATCTACTCTTCATCTAGATGGTCTGGACATAAGTTTCTTTATTTGTTCGCTCTCCTAAAGGAAGGATCAAAAATATGGTGGCCGTGGCTAAAGCCATGACTATGGCTCTGCCCCCTAGACTTTCTTTGGGTTAAGAAGTGTAGTATTTTCCCCAAACTTCATTTGACCCCTGCCTCTTTGTTTGAAGCCACAAAGGCTAGGAGAAAGAGGGCAGGACAGTGGCAGTAATTTAAATGTGATCGCTTCCCTTTTCCCACATATTTTAATTATAATCGCTAAATTCTGTGAGAATGATTGAGAAGATTTTTTGATCTGGAAAATGTCCAAAGTATCTCATGAGACACATAGGAAATTTCAAACTATTGGAACTAGCTATGGGATAGCATAAAGGGCAAATTTCCTGAGGTCAGGGCAGAAACTATATATATATATATATATATATATATATATATATATACTTTATATAATTTTAATGATTGCATAAAAAGAAATTAAATACTTAAATAAAACTTTTATTCCTTTAGAATGGTTTAACTCTTTTATTAGTGAGTGTCATAGTCTAGTAGGTCATATACACACATATGCAAAATGTTTAAAAGTTTTTCATAACTAAATCAACCAGAAGGCAAAAGAAAAATAATGAATCTTTCATTTTGAGTCAAAATGATATCATAAAGTTCTAGTGAATTCATATTTTAAAAAACTAACAGGGACTTCCCTGGTGGCACAGTGCTTAAGAATCCGCCTTCCAATGCAAGGGACACTGGTTTGATCCCTGGGCCAGGAAGATCCCACATGCCACAGAGCAACTAAGCCTGTGCGCCACAACTACTGATCCTGCTCTCTAGAGCCCGAGAGCCACAACTACTGAGCCCACGCACCACAACTACTGAAGCCTGCATGCCTAGAGCCCGTGCTCCACAACAAAAGAAGCCACCGCAATGAGAAGCCCATGCACCGCAAAGAGTAGCCCCTGCTTGCTGCAACTAGAGAAAGTTGCGTGCACAGCAACAAAGTCCCAATACCGCCAAAGATAAATAAAATAAAATAATAAATAATTTTTTAAAAAAAGTCTAACAAAGTGTAATGAAACGAATTGTAAAGTTAGTTTAAAAATTCAAGTGGATGCTTGCAAAATGTCTTTGGTAACTGGGGAGATAGTTGTTTATAACAACATGTTGAATAACTATGCTGTGATCATTATGACAACTTAGGCTTTTAGAATGAAGTCTTACACAGAAGGAAATAATTCCCTACATCCAAGTTGGGGAACAACCAACCAATTTAGAGATTAAAACTATAAACCAATGGTATTATATTTCAGTTGATCACGTTAAAAATTATTTATTTATTTATTTAGGCTGTACCGGGTCTTAGTTCCCTGGGATCTAGTTCCCTGACCAGGGATTGAACCCATCCCCCGGCATTGGGAGCATGGAGTCTTAGCCACTGGACCAACAGGGAAGCCCCTCAGCTGATTACATTTAATTGATTAGTAAAAGGAAAGCACAAACAGATGAGGCTTTTTTGGAGTATGATTGACAAGGAAAAAACAAATGATAGTGATGATATAAGGCAAGTTTCGGCAGAGCATAAGGAGAACCTAGGAAATAATCACAGGTAAAGCCAATAATATAAGGCAGAGTCTTGAAGAAGATAGCAAAAGAAAACCTTTTTTACAAGTGAATAAAGAGAAAGTTATGTGTGCGTATGTTAATAGCTTAAACACCCAAATATATTTTACTTTAAGCAATACCTTTAATTAAATGTAAACAGCAAACTCAGTAGTTATGTCAACTTCTATTTTAGTAACATGTTTAAAGGAGATTACAAATCTCCTAGTAACGATGTAGCCAGAGTTTTTCCTGGAAAAAAAAATTATTTCTCTTCAGCAGTTGTTTCTGAAAGACAATATATTTGTAGAAAATTAAATTTAACACCAAAGAGGTATTTTGTAGGCAAAGTATGTGAATGTTAGCTTACGTTATGCTCATCGAAATGCATTTAATTTTCCAAAGGACAATTCTACACAAGGTTCAACCAAAGGTTTAACAAAAGTTTCAAAGTCCTGTTAAAGATTTCCTAAGAGTCCTCATCTCACTTGCTTCCATTTTACTTCTGCTCCTCTGTGGTCACTACTAACATGCAAGAAACAATTTTGCAAGCATTTATGTGGCTGTGAGCCATGTATGAGTCAATTAGATTGCCTACTTTTTAAATCTCTCTAACAGTTTATGAAACAGACTAACGCCTTCTCTCACACTGCATCAGGCCTGGATTCTGCCCTTTTGAGGAAGAATACATTACACCAAAAAAAAAAAAAGAAAAAGGCATCTTGGTGAGGTCAGGGCGGATAATATCAAACTCTTCTCTCTCTCCTTTTAAAAATGATCTATAAACTCTTCTTGAGATCTATTTGAAATACACATGCAATGCTCAGAAAACAGCAATTCTTTAGTAACAGGGCCCAGCAGACTCCCCATCCCTAACCAACCCCTCAACGCCTTATTCTTCCAGATTTGTTTATTTTAGATCAACTAAACCATGTTGCTTAACAAAATTGCAAGTAACTTCCCATGAGAAACCCACTTTCCATGAATACAGGTCTCTATAGATAGAAGAAAAAGTCAGGGATGTAAAACACAGTCTGTTCAATATTACTCTAGGCCAGTATTTAACTAAATATAATGAACCAATAAAAAGAGTAGCATGGATAACACAAAAACAGGAGGTTAAAAAAATGCTTTAATTGCCTTCGAGGGCAGCAGACTTGCCTTGCTTCCTCTTCCTTCCTTCTGTCCTTCATTCCTGTGTGCTGATGCAGCTAATATTAGCCTGAGTTTGTATTCCCTGAGCACAGGGCAGATGCTGAGGCTACCAGTGATGAGCAGTGGGCTAATAGTGTGCCGAAAAAATTCAACCTGGAATTTCTGCTTCGTGAACTTACTTGGCCTTCCTTAGTAAGACAACTGGATGCTATTTTACTCTACATATACATTCTGGATTAGGCAATATAGCAATTGATGTTGGCCATTAGTTACGTTGGAGCAGGGATAGGACCTCCTTTTGCTCATCATTACAGCCCAAGAATCTAGCAGAGCATGGCATACAGTAGGTACTCAATAAATACTGAAGGATAAAGTGGCTTTGGTTTACGCTTTCTGAACATTTCCAAATGCAAATAAAGAAAGAAAACAGCATTGAAATAGCCATGTTAAAGCTATTTGCCCTTACCCAAACACACCATGTTCTTTACATCTCCCTGTATTTTGACCCATTGCTTACTCAGTGTAGAAGTTTTTGAACTAGGCTTTTACCTACAGATTGCTACTTAAACCTCAAGTTTCAGATGGAGGAATAACACTTCTGTGACGCTTTGACAGACTCCTCTGTTTTGTGATGTTTCTCCCTACACACATAGCATCTTGTACTTACAGCTCTCTTATGGAGTTGTGATTGCTTATTGGCCTAAAAAGATGCCCTTTCCCTAAATTGTGAATTCCTAATAGTAGGGAATATATCTTTTCATCGTTGTAGTCCCAATCCTAACATGGGTCTGATTTGTTGGGATATATGCAATGTCCATTGAATAAAAACTATTTCCTTTCACATTCCAACAGGAAAATCAGACACATGATCAAGCAGTTGGCTTATAATATGATGCATCTTATAGTAGAAATATGATACAGTGAGAGCACAAGGGAGGGGATGATTACTTTTTCCTGCAGGTTGGGATTAGGCTGTATAGAGAAGATAACATTTGAACTGTCCTTGGGACATGAGAAGGAGCTCACCAAGTGGATAATCTAGAAGAAAGAACACAATGAGCAAAGACAAGAAGATTTAAAAGACAGAGTATAGCAATGTAATTCTGCTTCCAGACAAGATGGCATAACAAGAAGCAGACTTATCCTCTCACCTGAACCAACTGAAAAAGCAGACATAATATATGAATGATGTTTTCAAGATATTATACACAGGTAACAAAGGACAGTGATGGATGCAAGATGGGAAACAAGATGAGCCCTGTGACTGTCCCAATTTACCTGGAGTTTCCAGGCCATGGTTCGGGGAGAAGGAACCCAAGCAGGGCTCACTGGTCTCCCTGACCAGAGAGATGGAACTAGGAGTCTCAGGAGGCTCCATTTTCCTTGAACCTGAAGAGATTCCTTCTGGAGTCTTCAGCTGAATGCTGATCAAGATATTCGTGTGAAATAGCCAGGAGATGGAAACAACCAAAGTGTCCATAATCGGATGAATGGATAAAGAAGATGTGGCACATATATACAATGGAATATTACTCAGCCATAAAAAGAAATGAAATTGAGTTATTTGTAGTGAGGTGGATGGACCTAGAGTCTGTCATACAGAGTGAAGTAAGTCAGAAAGAGAAAGACAAATACGGTATGCTAACACATATATATGGAATCTAAGGAAAAAAAATGTCATGAAGAACCTAGGGGTAAGACGGGAATAAAGACACAGACCTACTAGAGAATGGACTTGAGGATATGGGGAGGGGGAAGGGTAAGCTGTGACAAAGTGAGAGAGTGGCATGGACATATATACACTACCAAACGTAAAATAGATAGCTAGTGGGAAGCAGCCGCATGGCACAGGGAGATCAGCTCAGTGCTTTGTGACCACCTGGATGGGTGGGATAGGGAGGGTGGGAGGGAGGGAGACGCAAGAGGGAGGAGATGTGGGAACATATGTATATTTATAACTGATTCACTTTGTTATAAAGCAGAAACTAACCCACCATTGTAAAGCAATTATACTCCAATAAAGATGTAAAAAAAAAACCAAAAAACTGAAATGCCATTTAAAAAAAAAAGATATTCGTGTGAAGAAACTACCTGAGGCTGGAGAAAGAACAGGCAAAAGGATTAAAAGGAATAATCTCTGGAGTTAATCCATTGATGAAAATGGTTTCTGTTCCCACAGCCAGAGTGGAAAGCCTCATAATTCACAGAGATTGCACAGAAAGGTTTTTCATCACTAGTGGGAAAAAATTAGCCCTAGACTCAGAGCTGCTGTAGTTCCACCTAACAAAGCTCAAATGCAGGAATTGTGTATTAGTTTTTTATTGCTGTGTAACAAACACACACACAAACAGCAGTTTAAAGCAACAATAAATTTATCTCACAGTGGTTGTAGGTCAGGAGTCCAGGTACAGGTTAGCTGGTTCCTCTACTTAGGGCCTCACCAGAGTGAAATGAAGTGAGGGTATTGGCTGGGACTATGATTCTCATCTGAAGCTTGGAGTCCTCTTCCAAGATCATTCAGGTTGTTGGCAGAATTTACTTTCTTGCAGTTGTAAGACAGAGATCCCCGTTTTCTTGCTATCTGTTGGTCTGGGACCACTTTTGGGTCTCAGAGAGCCCCCAGAGGCAGCAGACCAGAAGGAGTGTGGCCTCTGTTGCTTCATCTTCTTTTAAAGCCTCCTTTGATTTGATCAGGCACACCTGGGATGGTGCCTCACTGCTTGACCTAGTTCTAAATGCATATAGAGGAAATATTTAAGACAACTATATTAAAAACAGTGGATGGTAAAAGGATATAAACAGAAACATGGTTTCAAAACTTTATTTAAACTGATAAATTGTCAACACCAGTAAGCTGTGATAAGTTATACATACATAAAATGTAATACCTAAAAAAATATACAAAATGATATATGCAAACACACCACGGATACATAACAACAGAGTTGTAAAACAGTTCAAATAACCCATTGGAAGACAGGAAGAAGAACACAGAGAAGCAAAAAAGAAAGAATGAACATAAAACAAAAAAATGTCACATTCAAGTCCTAAAATAACAATAATTACATTAAATGTTAATGGTCTAAAATACTAATCAAGACTTACTGTAAAGCTAAAATAATCAATGCAGTTAAGTATTGGTGGAAGAATAGACAAATAGGTCAATGGAACAGAATAGAGAGCCCAGAAATAGACTCACAAATAGTCAACTGATCTTTGACAAAAAAGCAAAGGCAATAAAATGGAGCAATGATTGTTCTTTCAACAAATGGTACTGGAACAACTGGACATGTACATGCAAAAAAATGAATCTGGATACAGACCTTACACCCTTCATGAAAATTGACTCAAAATGGATCACAGACCTAAGTGTAAAATGCAAACTATAAAACTCCTAGAAGATAACATAGGAGAAAACCCATGATCTTGGGTATAGTGAAGACTTTTTAGATATGATAACACCAAAGGCATGATGCCTGAAATGAATAATTGATAAGTTGGACTTCATTAAAATTAAAAACTTCTACTCTGAGAAAGACAATGTCACAGAATGAAAGAAAATATTTGCAAGTATTTTGCAAAATATCTGATAAAGGACTGTTATCCAGAATATAGAAAGAATTCTTAAAACTCAACAATAAGAAAATGAACAATCTGATTTTTAAAAACTGGGCAAAAGACCTTAACAGACAACTCTCCAAAGAAGATATACAGATGGCAAATAAGCATATGAAAAGGTGCTCAACATCATATGTCATTAAGGAGTTGAAAATTAAAACAATAATGAGATACCACTACACACCTGTTAGAATAACCATATATTTTTGAAAACCCTTAAACATTATATAATTATTTGGTCTCTTATACTAGATACTAGAGAAAAAAACTTTTTCCTAGCTTCCTCTTTTAATACAAGTGAAAATAGTACAGTCTTTACTTGTATATTGACAGACACACACACGAATACATATAAACACATGCAGATTAACAGACTATGAAGTCAGAGACCTTGTTCAAAATTATGTTTTGTCTTATACTAGCTTCCTGACATGTATAAGTTAATTCATATTCTGAGGCTCAATGACTTTATCTATACAGTGAAGATATGTCAGAGGGTTATGATAATTAAAATAAGATAATCAAATAAAATTCTATAGATGTACAAGACACATAATAAGGGCTTAATAAATAAATATTCATTAAAATTATAAATTTTAAGTATTATTACTAAATTCATCCAACAGCTTTCTCTGACATTTTCTTCCATATAATTTACGAAGTTTAAAATTAATATATCTTTATGAAATATCTATAGCTGTCTCTTAACTGTGAAAAAATACAAAACATATTTTTAATTTTTTAATCTTTTTGAATGCTTCAATTTGAAAAATCCAGTCATTAGGCTTTAATAGTGAGAAAATGAATAATGAAGTGAACAATCCACTTATTAATGATTGTGTTTTTAATCTTACACAAATGCCAATTCTTAGTCATTATGAATGCATTTTCCCTCTCCCAATTGCCTATTTAATGAAAAATGCATAAAACTCCAGTTTATTTTGAGTGCAAGCAATTGAGATAATCAAATAGTTGAAAAAATTTGTAGACTTCATATTTTCAAAGAAAATCCCAATAAAAATGCATTCCAAATAGTCAAGCTGATTTGAAGAACTTTTTAATTTATTTTATTTTACTTTATTTTATTTTATTTTTTGCGGTACGCAAAGTGGTTGAAAGTCTGCCTGCCGATGCAGGGGACACAGGTTCGTGCCCCAGTCTGGGAAGATCCCACATGCCATGGAGCGGCTGGGCCCATGAGCCATGGCTGCTGAGCCTGTGTGTCTGGAGCCTGTGCTCCACAACGGAAGAGGCCACAACAGTGAGAGGGCCATGTACCGCAAAAAAAAAAAAAAAAAAAACAATTAAGGAAATGGTCATAGGAACATACATATCGATAATTACCTTAAACGGGAATGGATTAAATGCTCCAACCAAAAGAAACAGGCTTGCTGAATGGATACAAAAACAAGACCCATATATATGCTGTCTACAAGAGACCCACTTCAGACATAGGCACACATACAGACTGAAAGTGAGGGGATGGAAAAAGATATTCCATGCAAATGGAAATCAAAGGAAAGCTGGAGTAGCAATACTCATATCAGATACAATAGACTTTAAAATAATGTTACAAGAAACAAGGAAGGACACTGCATAATGATCAAGGGATCAATCCAAGAAGAAGATATAACAATTATAAATATATATGCACCCAACATAGGAGCACCTCAATACACAAGGTAACTGCTAACAGCTCTAAAAGAGGAAATCGACAGTAACACAATAATAGTGGGGGACTTTAACACCTCACTTACACCAATGGACAGATCATCCAAAACGAAAATAAATAAGGAAACAGAAGCTTTAAATGACACAACAGACCTGATAGATTTAATTGATATTTATAGGACATTCCATCCAAAAAAAGCAGGTTACACTTTTTTCTCAAGTGCACATAGAACATTCTATAGGTTGGATCACATCTTGGGTCACAAATCAAGCCTCAGTAAATTTAAGAAAATTGAAATCATATCAAGCACCTTTTCTGGGCACAATGCTATGAGATTAGAAATGAATTACAGGGAAAAAACATAAAAAAACACAAACACATGGAGGCTAAACAATATGTTACTAAATAACCAAGAGATCACTGAAGAAATCAAAGAGGAAATAAAAAAATACCTAGAGACAACTGACAATGAAAAAACGACGATCCAAAAACCTATGGTATGCAGCAAAAGCAGTTCTGAGGGGAAAGTTTATAGCTATACAAGCCTACTTCAAGAAACAAGAAAAATCTCAAATAAAAAATCTAACCTTACACCTAAAGGAAGTAGAGAAAGAAGAACAAACAAAACCCGAAGTTAGCAGAAGGAAAGAAATCATACAGATCAGAGCAGAAATAAATGAAATAGAAATGAAGAAAACAATACCAAAGATTAATAAAACTAAAAGTTGGTTCTTTGAGAAGATAAACAAAATTGAAAAACCATTAGCCAGACTCATCAAGAAAAAGAGGGAGAGGACTCAAATCAATAAAATTAGAAAAGAAAAGGGAGAAGTTACAACAGACACTGCAGAAATATAAACCATCCTAACAGACTACTACAAGCAACTCTATGCCAATAAAATGGACAACCTGGAAGAAATAGACAAATTCTTAGAAAGGTATAACCTTCCAACACTGAACCAGGAAGAAATAGAAAATATAAACAGACCAATCATAAGTAATGAAATTAAAACTGTGATTAAAAATCTTCCAACAAAAAAAGTCCAGGACCAGATGGCTTCACAGGTGAATTCTCTCAAACATTTAGAGAAGAGCTAACACCCATCCTTCTCAAACTCTTCCAAAAAATTGTAGAGGAAGGAACACTCCCAAACTCATTCTATGAGGCCACCATCACCCTGATACCAAAACCAGACAAAGATGCCACAAAAAAAGAAAATTACAGACCAATATCACTGATGAATATAGATGCAAAAATCCTCAACAAAATACTAGCAAACAGAATCCAACAACACATTAAAAGGGTCATACACCATGATCCAGTGGGATTTATCCCAGGGATGCAAGGATTCTTCAGTATATGCAAATCAATCAATGTGATACACCATATTAACAAATTGAAGAATAAAAACCATATGATCATCTCAATAGATGCAGAAAAAGATTATGACAAAATTCAACACCTATTTATGATAAAAACTCTCCAGAAAGTGGGCATAGAGGGAACCTACCTCAACATAATAAAGGCCATATATGAGAAACCCACAGCCAACATCACTCTCAATGGTGAAAAAATGAAAGCATTTCCTCTAAGATCAGGAACAAGACAAGGATGTCCACTCTCACCACTATTATTCAACACAGTTTTGGAAGTCCTAGCCACGGCAATCAGAGAAGAAAAAGAAATAAAAGGAATACAAATTGGAAAAGAAGAAGTAAAACATTCACTGTTTGCAGATGACATGATACTATACATAGAGAATCCTAAAGATGCTACCAGAAAACTACTAGAGCTAATCAATGAATTTGGTAAAGTTGAAGGATACAAAATTAATGCATGGAAATCTCTTGCATTCCTATACACTAATGATGAAAAATCTGAAAGAGAACTTAAGGAAACACTCCCATTTACCATTGCAACAAAAAGAATAAAATACCTAGGAATAAACCTACCTATGGAGACAAAAGACCTGTATGCAGAAAACTATAAGACACTGATGAAAGAAATTAAAGATGATACCAACAGATGGAGAGATATACCATGTTCTTGGATTGGAAGAATCAATATTGTGAAAATGACTATACTACCCAAAGCAATCTACAGATTCAATGCAATCCCTATCAAATTACCAATGGCATTTTTTACAGAGCTAGAACAAAAAATCTTAAAATTTGTATGGACACACAAAAGACCCTGAATAGCCAAAGCACTCTTGAGGGAAATAAACGGAGCTGGAGGAACCAGACTCCCTGACTTCAGACTACACTACAAAGCTACAGTAATCAAGACAATATGGTACTGGCACAAAAACAGAGACATAGATCAATGGAACAAGATAGAAAGCCCAGAGATAAACCCACGCACCTATGGTCAACTAATCTATGACAAAGGAGGCAAGGATATACAATGGAGAAAAGACAGTCTCTTCAATAAATGGTGCTGGGAAAACTGGACAGCTACATGTAAAAGAATGAAATTAGAACACTCTCTAACACCATACACAAAAATAAACGCAAAATGTATTAGAGACCTAAATATAAGACCGGACACTATAAGACTCTTATAGGAAAACATAGGAAGAACACTCTTTGACATAAATCACAGCAAGATCTTTTTTGATTCACCTACTAGAGAAATGGAAATAAAAACAAAAATAAACAAATTGGACCTAGTGAAACTTCAAAACTTTTGCACAGCAAAGGAAACCATAAACAAGATGAAAAGACAACCCTCAGAATGGGAGAAAATATTTGCAAATGAATCAACGGACAAAGGATTAATCTCCAAAATATATAAACAGCTCATGCAGCTCAATATTAAAAAAACATACAACCCAACTCAAAAATGGGCAGAAGACCTAAATAGACATTTCTCCAAGGAAGACATACAGATGGCCAATAAGCACATGAAAAGCTGCTCAACGTCACTAATTATTAGAGAAATGCAAATCAAAACTACCATGAGATAGCACCTCACCAGTTAGAATGGGCATCATCAGAAAATCTACAAACAACAAATGCTGGAGAGGGTGTGGAGAAAAGGGAACCCTCTTGCACTGTTGGTGGGATGTAAATTGATACAGCCACTATGGAGAACAGTATGGAGGTTCCTTAAAGAACTAAAAATAGAATTACCATATGACCCAGCAATCCCACTACTGGGCATATACCCAGAGAAAACCATAATTCAGAAAGGCACGTGCTCCCCAATGTTCATTGCAGCACTATTTACAATAGCCAGGTCATGGAAGCCACCTCAATGCCCATCGACAGACGAATGGATAAAGAAGATGTGGTACATATATACAATGGAATATTACTCAGCCATAAAAAGGAACAAAATTGGGCCATTTGTTGAGACGTGGATGGATCTAGAGACTGTCATACAGAGTGAAGTAAGTCAGAAAGAGGAAAACAAATATCATATATTAATCCATGTATGTGGAACCTAGAATAATGGTACAGATGAACCGGTTTGCAGGGCAGAAATTGAGACACAGATGTAGAGAATAAAAGTATGGACACCAAGAGGGGAAAACGGGGGTGGGGGGTGGTGGTGGTGGTGTGATGAATTGGGTGATTGGGACTGACATGTATACACTGATGTGTATAAAATTGGACTAATAAGAACCTGCTGTATAAAAATATAAAATAAAATTCAAACATTTTAAAAATAAAATAAAACAATTTACTGTGTATTAATTACCTCTGTCAACCTCACACATTTCAAAGAAACCCATATACTATGTGTGCAGAGACTTTAAAAATATGCTTTGCAGAGACTAAAAAGCTGGATTACCCAGTAAGACTATATTCCAACTGGCCTTATCTGAAACAGAAGATATATATTTGCCTCTTGAGCTGTAGTGATGATTGGATATGAATTCTGAGAACTTGAAGACTGGTATTTATGGGCAAAGTATTCTAGAAATAGCTGAGGAAAGATTTTTAGCTTTTCAAATTTAGTCTTTAAAAGATAAGATGTACCATGTATATTTGTGGAAATATTTTGTACTCTTACAATACCTTTAAATGAACATAGCTTCATTGAAAATAATGTGAACAGATTGAATCATCTTGTGAACAGATTGAATTATCTTGTAAAAAGCAGAGGAATTAGTATAGAGGGTAAAGGACTTTTAAAAATAATTTGCTTGCAGTAAAAGTCAAATCATGCTATACACCTTAAACTTATACAGTGCTATATGTCAAGTATATCTCAATAAAACTGAAAGAATAAAAATTACTGAAATGCCAACTGCTTTTCTCCATAAATTAAAAAAGAAATTTGAAAGAAATATAAGCTAAAAAAGTATCAACTTTTCCAATTAAAACTAAATTATTGAGGTGATAAATCTTACAGGTGCATATAAAAAGCAATATTAATAACTAACATTTACTTAGAGTTCTACAACTCATTATTTCTTATCAGTTATCTTTTTGTTTTTCAGAACCATCTGAGGCAGGCATTATCATAATCTTCATATTCCAGATGAGAAATCTGAGACTCAGAAAGAATAATCCTCATTTTCATTACTTAACTTTTCTGCCAAAACACAACAAAGATAGTTTTCCCTTTCTTTAGGCAGTAAGAGCTGTTTTCTGGTTTTGTACTGTTTTGTTTTGTTTCTTAAAGTCCCATGCCAGGGAAATAACAGTCATAAATAATAATGAGAGGATACTATTTTCTTCACAATTGAAACAGCAGCTATTGCTGCCTTCTTAGGACTGAAAACAACCTAACAAAACTCTCCACTATTCTAAGATCCAGAAATAGAGATCAAGTCGATCTTGGCTCCCTCAGGAATTTAGGTTGGCATTTAGGGAGTGGGAGTGTGTGTACTCTGGCATTAGGGGTCACTCTGATGCTCAGTCCCACTGATGTTTACTAGAACATTAGTTTTGGGGAAGTACAGGACAAGGAAACAGGCTAGAGGTCCTAAACTGCAAGAAAAAAGCACAACCAAGATTCCATACAGGATTTCAAATTTCAAGTACCACTATAGAATCCTTTCTAGAATTTTTCTCTTTTGCTAACGTGAGATTGCTTTGTTTTGGGAGGGCATATGTTTCAGTCACTACACAGCTCTCAACTTGTTCTATAAGCCACATACTTCTGTTTTTAGAAACACATAAACTACTGTAGTTATCTGACAAAATTAGATTTAGATATGTGACTGGGAGTGTGAAATGGGGTACTTCCAGTTCATGAATCTGGAGAGCTTATATTGAAGAAGATTTGGGAAAAAAAGTATTAGCATGGATAAAGAAAGACATTACATAATTATAAATGGGTAACATCAGAAAGATGTAACAAACCTAAATGTGTATGCACCTCAAAATAGGGCTTCAAAATATATGAAACAAAAGCTAGTAGAAATAAGCCAGAAATCCACATATATACATGAAGACATCAACATTTCTTTCTCAGGAATCAATAGAACAATTTAATATCAATAGTGTACAAAAGAGCAATATTATCAACCAACCTGACCATATTTACATTTATAGAATATTCCACCATCAGCAGAATACACAATTTTTTTCAAATGCATATGGAATATTTACCAAGATAGACTGTAGTCTGAACCATAAAACAAATCTTAACAAATTTAAAGAATTAGAAATAGGCAAGTTCATAGAGACCAGAAAATAGAATAGAGATTACAAGGGGCTGAGGGGAAGAGAAAGTTATTGTTTTAAGGATGCAGAGTTTTTATATGGGATGCTGAAAAATGAAAATGTTCTCAAAATAGAAAGTGGTGATAGTTACACAATATTGTGATTGATACTTAAAGCCACTGAACTGTACCCTTTAAAATGTTTGAAATGGTAAATTTTATGTTATGTATATTTTACCACAATAGAAAATATCAGTTGGGGAAAAAAACCCACACATATACAGTATATAATCTGACCAGAACAGAATCAAATGAGAAAACAATTTAAAAAATCAGGAAAATATTTGAAAATTAGACAACATACTTCTAAATTAACCACTTGCCAAAGAGGAAATTTCAAGGGAAATTAGAAAATATTTTGAACTGAATAAAAATACAACATATAAAAATTTGTGAAATGTAGCCAGAAGAAAATTTATAGAAATGAATGCTTGTATTAGAAAAGAACAAGAGTTTAACATCAGTAGCCTAAGCTTTCAGTTTAAGAATCTAGAAAAAGGGAACAAATTTAATGCAAATCAAGTAGAAGGATGGAAATAAAGATAAGAATGAAAAGCAATAAATTTGAAAACAGAAAGCTAATAGAGAAACCAATGAAAGCAAAAGCTGATATGTTGAAAAGATTAGTAAATTTTATAAATCTCTAGCCAAACTGACCAAGAAAAAAGAGATCATGTAAATTGCCAATCTCAGGATCGAAAGACGGTACATCACTAGAGACACTATATACATTACAAGGACAATAGATTATGATGAAAAAAATTGATTCTCAGAAATTAAAAAGTTAGATGAAATAGACAATCTTTTAAAAGACACAAATTAGCAAAGCTCCCTCAGGAAGAAATAGATAACCTGATTATCTACTGATAATAGCTTAAAACTACTGAATTTATAGCTTAAAACTTCCAACAAAGAATACTCTAGGTTTCACTAGTGAGTTATACCAAACATTTAAAGATATTATAACAATTCTACACAAACTGTATGACAAAATGGTAAGGAAAGGAACCTTTCCCAACTTGTTGTATGAGGCTAGCATTACCATGATAGTGAAACAAAGAAGAAAAAGAAAGAAAAAGGGAGAGAAAGAGGGAGGGAGGAAATATAAACATACACACAAAAAAACCTTAAAAAAAAGTTAGTAAATTGGGGCTTCCCTGGTGGCGCAGTGGTTGAGAGTCTGCCTGCCAATGCAGGGGACACGGGTTCGTGCCCCGGCCTGGGAAGATCCCACATGCCGCGGAGCGGCTCGGCCCGTGAGCCATGGCTGCTGAGCCTGCGCGTCCGGAGCCTGTGCTCCACAACGGGAGAGGCCACGGCAGTGAGAGACCTGCGTACCGCAAAAAAAAAAAAAAAGTTAGTAAATTGAATCCATCAATATATAAAAATGATAATATTTCATGGTAAATTGGGGGTTTATCCAAGGAGTGGAATGTTGGTTTAACATTTAACAATCTATGTAATTTATCATATCAACAGAATAAAAGAGAAAAACCACACAATTATCTCAACAGATGCAGAAAAAACGTCCATACTTGAATTTTTAAAAAGCTTATCAAGCCAAGAATAGAAAAAAAATCCCCGTTTTAATAGAGGGTACCTGTAACTAACATAATGGTGAAAGACTGAATGTTCCCGTATGATAGGTAAAAGGGAAGGAGTGTCCACCCTTATTGCTTCTATCCGATACTGTTCTGGAGGGTGAAGCCAGTGCAGTAAGACAAGATAAATAAATAAAGTAAATGTAGATCGAAAAGAAAGAAAGAAATCTGTCTCTATTGGCTATCAACAGACAGAATATCCCAAAGAATGTATAAAACAGCTACTGGGACTAATAAGTGAATTTAGGAAAGTCATAGGATTCAAAGTCAATGTACAAACATTCATTGTGCTTCTATAAAGTAACATAAACTATTAGAAATTGAAATTTGAAAAGAGTACTATTTACAATAGTGTAAAAATATGATATATTTTGGTATATAATATACATGTTAAAAATTATAAGCTATTGATGTAAGAAATAAAATATCCAAATAAATGGAAAGCATACTGTATTCATGGATTGGAAGGCTTAATATTATTAGAATGTCAATTCTCCCCACACTGATCTACAGATTTAATGTAATCCTATCGTAATCTCAGTAGTGTATTTTGTAGAAATTAGCAAGCTGATTCTAAAATTTATATGGATAAATAAAGGCTGTACAATAGCCAAAACAACTTTGACATAGAAGAAAATTTATATGACTTGATTTATACTTATTATAAGGCTACAGTTATCAGGAGAGTGTAGTGTTGGTAAATATAAACATATAGATCAATTGAATAGAACAGAGAGTCCAGAAGTAGATTTATACAAAATCAGTCAATTGATTGATTTTTGACAAAGTTGTTAAAGAAATTCAATGGTGAAGGGATAGTTTTTCAGCATCTGGTTGTCAAACAATTTGACATCCATATACAAAACTAAAAAAGAACTATCTTTCTGCTGTTGCTTTATAATAGTATAATTTTATTATGGTCCATTAACATACTTTGTATTATTTTAATTTATTTAAATTTGTCAAGGTTTGTTTTTGCTTCATGTATTTTATTTAAAGCCTTGTTATTAAGTGCATACTCATTTAAGATTGTTATGTCTTCTGGTAAAGTGACCATCTTATAAATCTGTAATGTCCTTTTTTTATCCTAAATAACATTCCTTGTTCTGAAGTCTACTTTGTCTGATACTAAAATAGCCACTCCAGCTTCCTTTTGATTATTGTTTCTGTGGAATATTTTTTTCCATACTCTTACTTTTAATCTATCTAAGTCTTTATGTTTAAACTGAGTTTCTTGAGACCAGCATGTAGATTTTTAAAAATTTTAATATTACTTCAATCTGTTAATTGGTATATTTAGACCATTTACATGTAATGTAATTATTGGTGTGGTTAGATCTAGGTCTATTATTTTGCTATGTGGTTTTTGTTCTGTTTGCTCTTTTGTTTCCCTATTCCCCATTTCCTGCCTTCTTTTGGATAGTTTGAATAGTTTTAGTATTCCACTCTATTTTATCTACTGCTTTTTTGGTGTTGTCTTTCTCTCTCTCCTCCCTCCCTCTCTCCCTCTCTCCCTCCCTCTCCCTTTCTCTTTCTGGTCTTTCTAGGGAAGAATTTCTCAAACTCAGTACAATTTCTATTTTGGACCAAATAATTATTTGTTCTGGACAGCTGTCCCATGCATTGTAGGATGTTTAAAAGCATTTCTGATCTCTACCCACCAGATGCCAGTTGCACCTCTTCCCCAATTATGGCAGTCAAAATTGTCTTTAGACATTGCCAGTTGTCTCCTGGTGGGCAAAATCAGCCCAAGTTGAGAACTACTGCTCTAAATAATACAACAGAAATACTTAACATTTCAGAGTATAGTTAGAGTAATGTTTTACTATTTAATATTTAGAAGTTTTACAATCATATAAGTCTCTTAACCTCCTCCCTTTATACTATACTTGTCATATGTATTAATTGAACATGCATTAAAAAAAACCCAGTTTTCTATATTTACTCAGATTTTACTGTTTTTGTTCTTCTTTGATTCCTGAAGTTCCAGGTTTCATCTGGTATTATTTCCCCTCAGTCTGAAGAACTTGCTTTAGCATTTCTTTTAGTTGGCTATATGTTCTCTTAGTTTACCTTCATCTGAGACTATCTTTATTTCTCTTTCACTCCTAGAGGATATTTTCATTGGATTTAGAATGCTTGGTCGGAAGTTTTTTCCTATCATTTTGAAGATGTTCTACTGTCTTCTGTCTTCCACGGTTTCCAATGAGAAGTCCATCATTTTTTTTTAACGTCTTTATTGGAGTATAATTGCTTTACAGTATTGTGTTAATTTCTGCTGTATAACAAAGTGAATCAGCTATATGTATACCTATATCCCCATATCTCCTCCCTCTTGCGTCTCCCTCCCAACCTCCCTATCCCACCCTTCTATGTGGTCACAAAGCACCAAGCTGATCTCCCTGTGCTATGCGGCTGGAGAAGTCCATCATTATTAACATCTTTGTTCTCCTATATATGTTGTGTCATTTTTCCTTAGCTGCTTTTAAGATTTTTTCTTTACATTTAGTTTTCAGTAGTTTGATTATAATATGTCTGGGTGTGGTTTTCTTTGAGTCTATTCTGTTTTATGTTCTGTGAATTTCTTGAATCTGCAAGTAATGTCTTTCACCAATTTTGGGAAGTTTTCAGCCATTGTTTCATCAAATATATTTTTCTGCACCAATTTTCTTTATAGGACTCAATTGTTACCAACGTTAGACTTCTGATATAGTCCCATGGCTCCTTGAAGTTCTATTCAGTTTTTCTAATCTTTTTTCTCTTTGTTTTTCAGATTGGAGAATTTCTGTTAATCTGTCTTCAAGTTCACTGACTCTTCCCCATGTCATCTTCGTTCTGCTATTGAGTTCATTAGTAAATTTTAAATTTCAGAGAATGTATATTTTAATACTATTTTATTCATTTTTTATAATTTATTTTCTTTGCTAAGACCTCCTATCTTTCCATTCATTTTGTTTCATGTGTGTTTACCTTTGCCTCATGAAGCTTATTATAGTATCTGCTTTAAAGTCTTTCTCTTATAATTTCAGCATATGTGTCATCTTGGGGTTGGCATCTGTTGATTTTTCTTTTCCTTTGAGAATTGGTCACATTTTCCTGGCCTTTTGCTTATCAAGTAATTTTGGATTATATTCTGGACTTTTTGAATATTAAATTGTGTAGATACAGATCCTGTTAAAATTCTCTAAAGGATGTTATTCATTATTATTATCATTATTATCATTATTACTGTTTTAGCAGGTGACAGAACCAGTTAGCTTCAACCTACAAATTTTTAAAATCACTTTGATCTGGCAAGACAGCTGGGTGTGCACCAGCCTCGAGCCTGCAAGCAGATCCTCCCTGCCCCCAGGGACTCCAGCCCCACCATGGCAGATTCCCAGCACACATCTGCCCCCCACTGCTGGACCACCTGCACCAACTTCTTGTGCACCCAAAAGGGAAGTCTCCTGTTTGCTGAGATTATATTGTGCCTGGTGATTCTGACCCTCTTCAGTGCCTCAACAGCAGGATATTCCTATCTGTCTGTGATTGAATTGATCTTTGCTTCTATCTTCTTTGTCGTCTACATGTGTGACCTGCACACCAAGGTACAATTCATTCACTGGCCTTGGAGTGAGCCTTCATAGTGGCCATCCTCTACCTGATCACCTCCATTGTTGTCCTTGTTGAGAGAGGAAACCGCTCCAGAATCATTGCAGGGGCACTGGGCCTAATTGCTAAGGGCCTCTTTGGCTATGATGCCTCTGTCACTTTCCCCTTGAGATAATAAAGAAATACAGCAGCACCTACTGACCCTGCTGATACCCTGGCCCTGTGTCAGTGTACTCCCTTCATTTCTCTCTGTAACCTGCAAATAACTCCTCCACCGAATTAACTCCTCCCCCTGTCCCTACAGCACTCCCAGCCAACTCCCAGCCCTGTATTGAGGTAAAAGTGCTGCTATTCAGAGAATTTATCTTCCAGCCTGCCAATCACCTCTCCAGGGTGTGCCTAGGTCCCCTTCCCTTATGCAGTATAAAAAAGAGATGCCAGTTCTGTCTGGTCTATGCCCCCACCTAAGCCACAAAATGAGGGAGGAGGGTACCTTAGATTTCAGACTCCAGGCCCCAGGTTGTGACTCGCTCCAAATAACCTCTTCAGTGCCGGGGGGTGTTTCTATGGAGGAATACATAAATAATAAATGGATTGTTAGAACAGCAACCAAAAAATCCCTTTCTGTGGACAGTGGTTCCAATCTCAGTTCAGTTTCCTAACCTTGCTGATGCTGCTTTGGGTCTGTCCAACCACATACATCTCTAAGAGGTTAGTCTGAGGCCTGGTTGGTGGTTTAAGTAGTAATTCAATTCTCAAAGTTTTGCTAGGCTGCTTTGGGTCCGTCCCATGCATATGCAGCTCAAGGGTAAGTTAGGGACCTGTCTAGTTTCTTACACAATTTTGAGATATCCTCTTCTCCAACTCACTTCTCTCCAGGATTCCTCCTACACTCTCTGCCCCACAGAGGCCCCCTTTCCCAGTCCTTCTGTGTAAAAAGGCAAGGTTTCTTTTAGAGTTTTAGAGTCCCTGTATCACTGCTGGCAAACAGTTCTGCACTTGGGGCAAAGCCACAGGAGAAAAGAGGGGAAAAAATAGAAAACTCATTCTCAAATGAATTGCTCCTTCAAGTTTTGACTCCAGTCCACAATCCACCTGATTTCATTTACTTTTGAGAGTCCTTAGATTTTTGTGTTGTTTTTTTTTTTAATTTTATTTATTTATTTATGACTGTGTTGGGTCCTTGTTTCTGTGCGAGGGCTTTCTCTAGTTGCGGCAATTGGGGGCCACTCTTCATCGTGGTGTACGGGCCTCTCACTATCACGGCCTCTCTTGTTGTGGAGCACAGGCTCCAGACGCGCAGGCTCAGTAATTGTGGCTCACGGGCCTAGTTGCTCCGCGGCATGTGAGATCTTCCCAGACCAGGGCTCGAACCCTTATCCCCTGTGTTGGCAGGCAGATTCTCAACCACTGCACCACCAGGGAAGCCCGATTTTTGTGTATTTTGTCCATAGTTTTCACCGTAATCAGCAGGAGAGATGCGCCATAGTGGATGTACTCTAACTTGGTCGGAAGTGGAAGTCACATTCTGATATTAGATGTAAGAAAAAGATTTTTAAGGATGTTTGTAAAGATATGTAAAATGAATGTAAGGAAGAGTAAGGTTTTGGTGATCACACGGTCCAATGGAACTCCCTCAGTAGTTGCCTAGAATAGAAGGGGTAAGAGTGCTAAGTATAGACAACACCAATCAAGTGTATTCTTAAAATAACACACAAAGTCAGAACTCAGGCATTCTAGTTATGCCGAGATGTCTTGATGCCCTTTCTCATACTCTTCTTTTGTGGGTAGTTTGGACAAACACCCTTTAGTGATGTCTCGGACAGTGATTTAGAAATTATGTTACTCAGAGCTCTAGGCATTCCATGGAGCCCTTTCCCCACCAAAAGTAGTGGGGAGAGGGTGGATGCCCTGGTACTCCTCCCTGCTTCAATTGCAGCAGCCCACTTTTATCTGTTGTTCTTATTGGACAGTGTTGTAAGATGTCATAACAGCTAGTATTAGCATTGGTAAAAAAAAAATAAAAACAAAAATAGGAAGCCACAAGTTTACAGTAAAGAGCCTGGGTTGATCAGCAGTAGCTGTCTGTGATGATGCTTTCCAATTCTTCTCATCGATGCTTGTAAAACAGCTGAGGTATTCTAGATAAGAAGTACTGAGGCCTTTTCTGGGATTGCCTGGGGTACTATGGGAAGTTCAAAGCAGTAAAAGTGTTTCTGCTCTTCTGATTTAAAGTGCTTGTCTGAATACTGGAAAATGCAACATGGGCTGTTACCAGTTTATGTGCCTTACTCCCTCATTGCCAGAGTAAACCGGTGTTGCTTGATGACTTAAAGCTATCAAACCAAGGTGATACTGACCTGTTTCACCCCTTTGGAGAATATTTGCTTTTTATGAGGCTCCTGAGAATGGCAAGTACTTAACACAAAGAGATTACTTTAATACTTACATTTAAGGTAACAAGCTAGTGGGAAAGAGACTCTTCCTTAGGTGTCTTATAACACGGGGATTATATAAAGTAAGTTAAACAACCTTGGACCCACACTTTAGGGATGGCTGAATAACAGCAGCATTTAATAGTTCATCTCCCAGCCTTCCATTAAATATTCACAAAGTAATACAAAAAGATGAAAATGCACAATCACTCTCGAAATAAAGGATAAAAGTCAATCATAAAGGAGAATGCTGAAAGTATTTCTATTACTAAATTTTCACTAGTGCCAAACTAAGAAACAGAATTGATATCTGAGGCATACAGCAACTTTTTTTTTTTTTTTTTTGGTTTGGCCACCCCATGCACTTATGGCATCTTGGTTTCCTGACCAAGGATCGAACCCGTGTCCTCAGCAGTGAAAGAGTGAAGTCCTAACCACTGGACTGCCAGGAAATTCCCCACACAGCACCTTTTGAATCTGGAAATCTGTAAATTAGGTAGAAGGGACTCTGTCTCATGGCTCCTCTAGATTCCCTTCACTGACTGCCCATAGTTTGGGAACACAGAGCTTCACTAATGAGAAATCTAGGCAGCCATGGCCTTCACTGTGTGGAAACAGATGACTGAATGGTCGGGGTGCCCCTTCCTGTCATTAACAGCGCCTCTTAACCAATTCAGTTTCTACAATCCCCAGTACAAAATAAGGCTTAGGATAAAGAGAGTGGAGACCTTGGGATAGGTAGTCTTCACAAAGGTAAAGAATTTCAGGTGATATAATACCTCAGTCTTATAGAGTGCTGTATGTCAACTATATCTCAATAATGCTGCAAGAAAAAAAATTAGTAAAAACCCAAAAATTTAATTGACCAATTATGGAAAAAAGAGAATTTCAGGTAGAGGTAGAGGTAGAGTTAGAAGAACCCTAAAAACAGTGAAAGCTGCAGGGAGGGGTAAAGTCGTCCTTAAGGAAGAGTAAATACAGTTAAATTCTCTAGGTTAAACATCCTCTTTCTAATAGATTATGGAGAAGTGATTCTACTTCATTTCAAAAGAACTACACAAAAGAAATGCTTGCTAAGCAGAAAAAAAAACTAGAATAAGGCCTGTGCATATCAAATCACAGAATATTAGAGAAGCAGAGTCCATCAATACCTAAGCTATATGATAAGGAAACAAAATAACAACACTGCATCTAATCTGTTTACAAACTCTGGGCCTAGATATTTTTCTCCCAATTCAAAGTTGAGAAAATGGGGGTGGGGGTTGGGGAATGAGAACTATGGAATAAATTTCTGCAGTGTAAGACAAGGAAAATAATCTCTTAAGAACATTTTAAGAAGTCTTAATCGAATACTGATTTACTACAGGAACAGGAAGAAATTTTAGGAAGACCGTTTTTTAAAAATCTACATGTCCATCAATGGATGAATAAATGAACAAAAAGTATTTATGTATAATGGAATACTATTTAGCCTTAAGAAGGAAGGAAATTCTTACACGTGCTACATGATGGATGAACTTTAAGATGTTATGCTAAGTGAAATAAGCTAGACACAAAAAGATATTCTATGATTCCACTTATTTGAGGTACCTGAAATAGTACCTCATTCATAGAGTACTATGAATAGTACCAAATTCATAGAGATGAAAAGTAGAATAGTGGTTGCCAGGGGCTGGGGGAAGGGGGTATGGGAAGCTGGTGTTTAGTGGGTACAGGATTTCAGTTTGGGAAGCTGGGAAGTTCTGGAGATGGATGGTGGTGATGGTTGTACAACAATGTGAGTATATTTAATACCACTTTTCTGTACACTTAAAAATGGTTAAAGTGGTAAATTTTAAGTTATATATATATTTACTACAATTAAAAAATGCTCCCAAGGGCTTCCCTGGTGGTTCAGTGGTTGAGAGTCCTCCTGCCGATGCAGGGGACATGGATTCGTGCCCCAATCCGGGAAGATCCCACATGCCGCGGAGCGGCTGGGCCCGTGAGCCATGGCCGCTGAGCCTGCTCATCCGGAGCCTGCGCGTCCGGAGCCTGTGCTCCGCAACGGGAGAGGCCACAACAGTGAGAGGCCCGCGTACCACACACACACACACACACACACACACACACACACAAAATGCTCCCAAATCTATAAAAAGAACAAGTCAGTCACAAGAAACTATATAGTATATTGTTTCATTTCTATGAAATTCTAAAACATGAAGAACTAATCTATGGTGATAGGAATCAGAATACAGATTAACCTTGGTGAGGTGTTTATAGAGAGGGGAAATGAGGAACTATTTGGGAGTGTTAAAAGTGTTCTATAATAGATTTGGTGGTGTTCACACAGTTGTATACATATATAAAACTCCACTGACTTGTACACTTAAGATCTGTGCATTTTACTAGATCTAAGTTATACCTTTTTTTTTTTATAAAAAAACTCATGCCTATGAAATACGAATAGAAAGAGCAGGCTAAACTGAAATGAAAACAGATTAAGGTGAAAAGAAAACAGGGTAGAAAAGTCGTTAAGGAAACCAAGATTTTAAAATGCAGTAACTCAAATAAAATCCATTCTGGAGGTCATATATAGCCGACTCTTCAGGGCAGCAAATCAAATGTGTTTCAGAAGACAAACTTGAAAAGCTTTCCCAGAATGTAGAAGATAAGAACAAAGAGAAATAGAGATAAGGAAGACAAAGATGAGATCCTAGGTATTGATAATAGATGTTCCAAAAGAAGATGAGATAAATGAAGCATATGTAATAAACTAATATATAAGAAAATTTCAAAGGGTGAGCTGTGACAGGGCGAGAGAGAGTCATGGACATATACACACTAACAAACGTAAGGTAGATAGCTAGTGGGAAGCAGCCGCATGGCACAGGGATATTGGCTCGGTGCTTTGTGACCCCCTGGAGGGGTGGGATAGGGAGGGTGGGAGGGAGGGAGACGCAAGAGGGAAGAGATATGGGAACATATGTATATGTATAACTGATTCACTTTGTTATAAAGCAGAAACGAACACACCATTGTAAAGCAATTATACCCCAATAAAGATGTTAAAAAAAAAAAGACAATTTCAGTGAGGTGAAGGAAGACCTTAGTCTTTTCAGAAGTTCCCTCTTCCAGAAAAAATTTATGATAAGAGATCCACCCCTGGGATTATCCCAGTGAAGTTTTTGAATTTCAGAAATACACAAAGAATCCTGCAAGAGTTAAGCAAGAAAATGTTGACTATAAAGTAGCAAAACACAGGTTGGTCTTTTACTTTTCTTCAGTAGCACTAAGTCTAAAAACAGATAGTGGAGTACACTTAAAGAATTTTAGGGCAAAGATTTACGAACCAAAAAACTGTATCTATCCATGTTGT
Organism: Monodon monoceros; assembly: GCF_005190385.1. Lineage (NCBI taxonomy): Eukaryota > Metazoa > Chordata > Mammalia > Artiodactyla > Monodontidae > Monodon > Monodon monoceros. The sequence goes on from NW_021703765.1 coordinate 50,224,576, forward strand.
CACTGATGTCTGAAGACAACAGACATGCTTAAAGATGTGCTAGATCTCACCTAAGTATTCTTCATTTTAAAATTATTTAAAGTTTTAAACGTGTCACAGGTATGAAACAGACAGTGTGGGGAATATAGTCAATAACCATGTAATATCTTTGTATGGTGTCATTTTATAACTAGATTTATCATGGTGATCAGTTGGAAATGAATAGAAATATTGAATCACTATGTTCTGTAACGGAAACTAACATAGTGTTGTAGGTCAATTATACTTCAAAAATCAACCAACCAACCAACTAACTCATAGAAAAAGAGATCAGATTTGTGGTTACCAGAGGCAGGGGGTGAGGCAGGTGGGAACTGGATGAAGTCATTCAAAAGGTACACATTTCCAGTTATAAGATAATAAGTACTGGGGATGTAATGTGCAGCATTATAATATAATTAACACTGCTGTATGTTATATTTGAAAGTTGTTGGGATTTCCCTGGTGGTCCAGTGGCTAAGACTCCGCACTCCCAATGCAGGGGCCCCGGGTTAGATCCCTGGTCAGGGAACTAGATCCCACATGCCGCAACTAAGAGTTTGCAAGCCGCAACTAAAAAAAAAGATCCCACACATGGCAACAAAGATCCTGAGTGTGGCAACTAAGACCTGGCACAGCCAAATAAATAAATAAATAAATATTTGGGACTTCCCTGGCGGCCCAGTGGTTAAAACTTTGCCTTCCAATGTGGGAGGTGCAGGTTCAATCCCTGGTCAGGGAATTAAGATCCCACCTGCCTCCTGGTTAAAAAACCAAAACATAAAACAGATGCATTATTGTAACAAATTCAATAAAGACTTTAAAAATGGTCCACATCAAAAAAAAATCTAAAAAAAAGTTGTTAAGAGAGTAAATCCTGAGAGTTCACAGGAAAAAAAATTTTTTTCTGTGTCTTTAACTTTGTATCTATATGAGATGACATGTGTTCTCCTAATTTATTGTGGTCATCATTTCATGATGTACATAAATCAAATCATCATCTGTAGTTATACAGATAAACTTATACAGTGCTGTATGTCAACTTCATGTCAATAGAACTGGAAGAAAAAAATAAAATAATTTAAGGTTTTACTTTAGACCACTCAAAAATGAGTAAAAATTAAAGTGCAAGAAAACAAATTCTCTACAAGGACTGGAAGCAAATATGGAAGTTAAAAATACAGAAGTAAATCTAAATGTTAGTTATAATTTAGTTACAAACCTGAAGATAATATTGTAAAACTTGAAAGAAAAGATTATAGTGTTTTGTTTTGTTTTTGCGATACGCGGGCCTCTCACTGTTGTGGCCTCTCCCGTTGCGGGGCACAGGCTCCGGACGCGCAGGCTCAGCGTCCATGGCTCACGGGCCCAGCCGCTCCGCGGCATGTGGGATCTTCCCGGACCGGGGCACAAACCCATGTCCCCTGCATCGGCAGGCGGACTCTCAACCACTGCACCACCAGGGAAGCCCTATAGTGTTTGTTTGTTTTTTTTAAAAAAAAAGAAAAGAGAAAGATAAAGTTGCACAGAAAAGGTGCCCATTTGTATTTCTCATTTAAAAAGAAAGTTGTCAAAAGTTATAGTTTTATGCTTAAATTTATAGTTATAAAAATGTATATTTAACATTGTTTGTGTTTAAAGGTAACTATTAGTAGGCTAACAACAAGAATTCTTTATTCCAAAATCCAAATCACTGCAGAAACAAAAGGAAAAATAGCCTGAAGTTTATATAGAAAATTATAGAAAGCAAAGCCATTGACTAAGTAGAAATTTTCTTTTTTTTTTTTTTTTTTTTGCGGTACGCGGGCCTCTCACCGCTGCAGCCTCTCCCGTCATGGAGCACAGGCTCCGGACGCGCAGGCTCAGCGGCCAATAGCGCACGGGCCCAGCCGCCCCGCGGCATGCGGGATCCTCCCGGACCGGGGCACGACCCCACGTCCCCTGCAACGGCAGGCGGACTCCCAACCACTGCGCCACCAGGGAAGTCCAGTAGAAACTTTTTAAAAAGAAAGAATGAAAACCATTTTCCTATGAGCACTTCCTATAAAAAAATTATTGAATGAAGAACCACTTAACAAAGAAAAGAATCAAAATAAATAACTCAGGAGGGACTTAAGCACAAAGCTATTCATTGCAGCATTGTTTATAACAGGAAAAGATTGGAACCAACTAAGATGTCCATTAGTAGGGTATTGGTTAAATAAATTGCTATGAATGCAAAAAGTGAACTACTTGGTAGGTGTTAAAAAGAATGAGACAGTTCTATATTTACTGATACAGAACAATCTTCAAGATATATTGTTAAGATAGGGGAAGAAAAAGCATGGTTGAGAAAAGTCTATGTAACAAATGTGGATGATTGCGTACTTACCGAAAGCATATAAGAAACTGAACAGCCATTGCCTTTTGTGTTAAGGAATAGGTGGCTTATGGACAGAGGTGAGAGGAAGAATTACTTTTCATTGAATACCACATTGTATCTGTTGGATTTATATGTCAGAGTATGTATTAACTGTTCAAAAATTAAGTAAAATTTACAGAATATGGATTGGAACAAAGAGATACTTATCCTCTCTTAGGACTTAAATTCACTGTAATTAAGTGTATGATGCAGAAGTTGCTATATTTGGCTTATGTGCAGGGAGAAGTAGGAAGAAATCAGTTCATGGACATAGGGAAAGAATAAAGTAAACCATCAAGAAGCAGAGATGAGAATCATTTAGGCCTGGAAAGTCTGAGCGAGTATCAATGGTCCATCAGAGCTTTTCAACTCTGGTTTCAGTGTCTCTTGACTCCCAGCTAGACATTCTGCTCTTGCCTAAATGCATTTCAGTTGGAATTTAAAAAAATATACAGAAAGCAAGCCATGGTGAGGGTGGGGAAAAGAGACAAAAGAAAATAGAAATATATATCAACCTTTTGGAAGGTGGGAGGACTTTCTAAATTAAAAATAATAAAATAAATTCCTTTAAAATATCATGGATTTAACAGAATTTTTTAAAGTATATATTTTAATTGACAAAATACATTCAAAATGTTTAAATAAACAATAAATTGGTAAAATTTTTCAATTCTAAAATAAAAATATCCTTAAGACATACATATATATATGCATACCTACATATATACACATACATACATATATATTCATATTTATGCTCATAAAAATCAATAAGAAAAATCCTAAGGTCCCATTGATGGATAGGCACAAATCACAAATTAATTCATAGAAAAAGAAAAACAACTAATTAACAACATATGGCAAAGTATTCAACCTTGTAGTAATCAAAGATATGCAAATTAATACAACAATGAGCTAAGATGTTAATAACGACACATCCAGTGCCGGGGGAGGATGATAAAAAGGGACATAGGGCTTCCCTGGTGGCGCAGTGGTTGAGAGTCCGCCTGCCGATGCAGGAGACACGGGTTCGTGCCCCTGTCCGGGAAGATCCCACATGCCGCGGAGCGGCTGGGCCCGTGAGCCATGGCCGCTAAGCCTGCGCGTCCGGAGTCTGTGCTCCGCAATGGGAGAGGCCACAACAGTGAGAGGCCCGCGTACCGCCAAAAAAAAAACAAAAAAAAAAAGGGACATAAACATAAATAGCCGGAGTGTAAACTTGCATTGCTATTTGAAAAACAATTTGGCAAAATATATCAAAAGTGTTTAAAATGCTTTGGCCCATTTCTAAGAACCATTTTTTTTTTGTTTTGTTTTGGCTGCGTTGGGTCTTCGTTGCAGCGGTGCGCGGGCTTCTCATTGCAGTGGCTTCTCTTGTTGCAGAGCATGGGCTCTAGGTGCGCAGGCTTCAGTAGTTGTGGCATGCAGGCTCATTAGTTGTGGCTCATGGGCTCTAGAGCACAGGCTCAGTAGTTGTGGTGCACTGGCTTAGTTGCTCCACGGCATGTGGGATCTTCCCAGACCAGGGGTTGAACCCATATCCCAGGCAATGGCAGGCGGATTCTTAACCACTGCGCCACCAGGGAAGTCCCTGAGAAGCATTTCTAAGGAAATAATTCTCAATTAAGAAAAAACTTTATAATATAAAATTTTAAAAATTTTTAAAGGGAAAAAAATCCAAAAAATGTTTATCAACTGTACTCCAATATAAAATAAAAAATTTTTTAAAAGGGAAAAAAATCAAAAAAAAGAAAGAAAACAAAAAACTTTATGCACAAGGATGTTTATAGTAGCACTATTTATAGTAATGGTTAAATAAAGTATGGTAAATTTCTGGAATGGAATATTATGCAGGTATTAAAAGTTATGCTTAATTATGCCTATACAAACCATTATGTAAGCTGAAAAAAAAACCAGTATATAAGATTTGCACATACAACATACAAAAGAAACAAACCTTTGCAGGGGACAAATAATGATTAAAAGAAAACCTCCAAAATTGTCAATAGTGATTGTAATTGAGTGGTGGGAATATGAGTGAATTTTGTTCTCTTACTTTTCCATATTTCCCAAAATCTTAAAAATAAGCGTGTACTATTTTTATAATGAAAGAAAAACATGATTATTGCTTTAAAAGTCCTAGCCTATGCCTTAGGGAATGCATGAAGCAGCAATGACAAGAACACATAAACAAGAGCTTATGTATAAATTCAACTAGCAGAGCACTAACACTGTCTGCAAATAAAAAGGAGTAAGGTTTATAAAGGGTCTTGGTTATTAAGAAAGAATATATAGAGTGTATATGGGTGATATTTATATGCTGATGGGTGAACATGAGGAATCAGTGCCTCTCTTCAAGTTACAGGGATTTTAGGGAAGATGTTATATTTTAGGAGGTCTTTGAATGATGAAAGGGAGGGGGAAATGGTGAAATGTCAGATACACATTTTTCTGTTTCCACGTGTTTGGCATGGAAGTCTTTTTTTTTTTTTTAAAACGTCTTTATTGGAGTGTAATTGCTTTACAGTGCTGTGTTAGTTTCTGCTGTATAACAAAGTGAATCAGCTATATGTATACATATATCCCCATATCCCGGCATGGAAGTCTTAAAGTTGAGACTGAGATGAGTGATAAAAGTCGTTATGAAAAAAAAAAGGGAATTAGATATTGAGTGAGAGTCCGTTACTGCCAAAAAAGGCAATTCACTAATGTAACAGCCCTAAAGAGGAAGATGTAAGTACCTAAAAAGCAATGGGCTAGAAAACACACAAATGGGACTCAGTGGGGGGCTGCTGGGTGGGAGGGGGAAATTTGGACAGGAGGCTCTTGCAAAAACTGAAAAAGAGTATGTGACCAACTATGTATATCTGTTATTATCTCCTTGATCTGGGCTTTCCTCTCTTACTATGATCATGCATGCACCATCTCAGGGGTTCCACAAACCTAACAGTCTCCACCATTGGAATGAATTATAACATCAGACATTTACATGCTTGGGCTTGTGAGTGTGGGAACAGAAGGGTCCCCAAGATGGCAATAACATAGAGCAGGGAAGTAACTGTTTTACAGAAATCTGTTTCCTTCTATTTTTCCATTCTGTTTCTAGGGTCAATGCAAGTATTTTTGCAGTTGAATGGAATAGCAGCTTCTAAGAAATAAAAAACAGATGTTAGAGGAAGGCATTCCAGGGTGAGTCAGGAGAAGCCCTTAAGGGCACCCTGTGCTCACGGCTGGTCCTACACTTTTCCTTGCAGTAATCTTGACAGATGTCACATCCCCAACTGCCTAGGCACCACCTAGGCTGTAGTAGATGTAAACATGTCAAACTACATTGACTCCCAAGCCTGAATATCCTGTGGAAAGAAAAAAAAAGCTTGGCTCATCTCAAGAGCACTCCTAGGTAATGGAACATATTCTTCCTGATTCACTTCACAAATCTAGAAAAATATGTTCATATAAACTACTTGAGGGTAAATATTCATCATATAAAACCAACCTCTTAAAACAGAACTGAACCTAAATTTTCACAACTTTTTGTTTACTAAAGTTGTTCAGAATCAAGTGAAGTTGTTCCACACTAAAAAAATAAATAAAGTAAAGCCCTTTTGGAAAGTTATATGAAACATAATAAGTATCATACTTTCTTGGAAATGTTAACTACAGTTTCTGTAGGAACTTAGCCACATAACCTTCTTAACACATTTGTGGTATGCATTTTTTTAAAAATTTCTTTAACATTTTTATTGGAGTATAATTGCTTTACAATGGTGTGTTAGTTTCTGCTTTATAACAAAGTGAATCAGCTATACATATACATATATCCCCATATCTCCTCCTTCTTGCGTCTCCCTCCCACCCTCCCTATCCCACCCCTCTAAGTGGTCACAAAGCACGGAGCTGATCTCCCTGTGCTATGCGGCTGCTTTCCACTAGCTATCTATTTTAAAATTGGTAGTGTATATATGTTGTGGTATGCATTTTTGAAATTACATGCAATTTATGGCACCAAGTTACAATTGATATGTAACTTACAGCGTGTACCTGAATTTTTGGTACATTTTTAAGATAGAATAGATGTGACTATGCATTGAGAAAATATAAAAATATATGTGAAAATGTGTTTATATGGGAATATGGTAACTTTATAATATTTTTTAAAATCTGGAAGCATTCTTTAATTTGATCAAAAAGCTTTTACATTTCTTTTCTACAAAGGTTTGTTGAAGTAAAGACAATAAACATGAGTTAATTTGTCATTCCTTTATAACACTTCATTGTGGACCACTTCCTTGTATAGTGGTGATATAAAACAAGTATAAAAGGTACTCTCAATAGATGTCTATATACACATTTAGCTATGAATATTTTTTTCCCTGAAATCCAACCATTTTGGTTATTTAATGTTGAAAAACTACCCCAAAATTTAGAAGCTCAAAGTAACAACCATTTTATTATATGTTCATGATTCTGATGTGTGGGCAGTGATTGGAGGGATTAGCTTGTCTCTGTTCCCTGTGGTGTTGTCTGGGGCGTTTCAAATGTCTGGGGACTGCTGGAATGGCTTGATGTGGGTCATAAGTCTGGAGTCTCTGTTCTCAAGGTTTGCTGGATTCCTCAGTCATCCTCCATCTGATTTCTTCTTGTGTTTAGTTAGCTTGGGTTTCCTCACACCATGGTGATCTCAGTTTAGTTGGGCTTCCCAGAGCACTAAATGCTTAGTTGCCAGGCAAACTCACAAAGTTTAGGCTTGTTACTGGCACAGTGCCATTTTTGCTGCATTTTATTGGTTAAAGCAGGTCATAAGGCCCCAGACCAGATTCAGTGTGGGAGGGTACTCCAGGAGGGCATGAATACTAGAAGACAGGGTTCTTTGGGGACCATCCTTCGAGGCTAGCTACTACATCAATGTTTATGAAAGAATTCCATAAAATTAAACAGAATCAATTTCCTAAGAAATAACTGAAAGCAAAGGAATGCTCAACTTAATTGTCTTTCACTATACACAAGTCTACACCCAAATCTTTCTACTTTTTCCATGATCTCTCCCAAATATGCCTCATTCAAATTCTTTCAGCACCGCAGTCTCTTCATTAGGTCCTAGCATGAATCTCATGTAAATTAAACACTTCCAGATGTTTGAATTCCAAAAACCAGAAAAATTAACATATAACTAATTTAATCTATATATTTGCTTAAGTTGCCAACTTTGTAATTTTAAATTTCCAGGTGAAAAACATTAAAAAAAGCTGAACCATTTACTATTACTCTTGCTTCTTAAAGGAAAATACATTTAGTTTTTTTAAAAAGTAGTCAAGAGAATTTCAGATTGAAAGACAGTCTTAAAGTAGAACAGCTTCCTTTATGAGCAACTCCACCAAGGACGACCACTGGTTCTTGGACCCAGTGTTTGGGAACCTCTATTCAAGCCACTGTTATTGAATACTACCAAGATCCTTTTCATTCACACCTTACTAAAATCATTTCACATCTTTCCCTAGGGACTGTAATCATATTGCTCACATTGTAAATTTTATAATTTCCTCTTTTATATGGAATCATTTAAATCTATGTGATGTAAATAATACAGTTGTGAAATAATACTAGTTGTTACTGTATTAGGATTGGATATTGTTAGCATACTCAGCAGTTAAGAGTTGGGATTCTGGAGTCAGACAGCCTCTGTTCCAACGTGGGTCTGTCATGACCTTGAGCAACTAATGTATCTTTCTGCACCTCAGTTTCCCCATCTACAATGTAGGTATAACTATAGCAGAGTATTTTTGAAGTTTTTAATGAGATATTATATATGGCATAGTGCCTAACACATGGTAAGGGCTCAGTATGTATAATTAATGTTATATTCTTACTATATTTATCCATGGTATCAGTAGTTTGCAACTGTACTTAGGATTCTAATATATACTTTAAGGGTGATCTCAAATATCCACAATGCTTTTAAAGAGACTAGTAACAATTAGACAATAGAATTTTAAAGTTGGAAAGGAACTTTAATGTCATATGATTCTACTCCATTACAGGGGAGGACTTTTAAAAAACAAAAACATTGATACAGAGTCCAGCTATCTTATGGTAAAAGATAGTGGGGGGTTACAATCATCAGATTAGCCTTGTAGATCAGTAAAATATATAGGCCACACCTATACTTCTAGTAGCTTTGCCAGATGGGCTTTCAGTCCCACTTACATTTATAAGTGCCACTCAATTATTGTCTTAGCTACCTGCATTTTTTTAAGTGTCCAAGTGGAAAGCAGCAAAATGCTCACAGTTCTCTGAGAAACAACAAAATTCCTAAGACTACCTAAAAATGGTAATAAAAAAGGACAAGCATGGTTTAGGACATTTATTTTAGGGCAACTGCCAGATTTATTTTAAGCCCTATGCTTAAAAATAAATTTAATTCACATGACTGGCTTAAAATACTGGAGCCAGGAAAAGTCACTGCAAAAGCATTTAATGAAATACCTGAATTTTGTCTAGTTGTCGTCGGATACGATTTTTGTGAAGATTTACTTCCTATCTTGATTTATACAGTGGATTTTACATCTAAATATTTCTTGTATCTAACACAATGAAAACAGAATGCACATTTTTCAAACAATAGAACATTTTCCTAACCTCTGACTCACAACAGAAAGTTGGTGGACCGTTCAGATGCTGTACAGTGCTTTTTATATAGACAATTGGTTCATCTGTAGCATTCTCCAGTGTGGGGCAAAACATCCACATTTTCTATTTTTAGCAATCCTTTATTTGACCTATGAGCAAAACTGAAGATTGATTAGAAATGAATTAAGGTAGATGTCCTGCTGAAAGCAGTGACGAGCATTACTTTATCAGCAGATTGGATAACACGTCTCACCCTCTCTCACACTACAGTCAATGAAGCAATTGAATTAGGAGGAAATGGCCATTACTTTCATGTTCTACTTTAGTCTGGTAAAATCACTATTCTAAGTTTCACTGAATGTTTTGAAATCGAAATGGCAGGATTACACATCAAGAAGAGAACTAGTGGGAGTGTTAATCGTGTGAAAGAGCTAGTATGAATAACTTAAAAAATATTGATTTCTTTCCTGAGATTCTTTTTTTTTTTTAAACTAAATTGAGCTTGACTTCTATTGACCATATCTTCCGGGGTCAATAGTTTAAAGCTCCCCTGACACACACGCTCGCTTTAGGAGGGTCATGTACTGCACTGCTTCGTAATTTTCCCATGGAAGCAAAGACGGGTTAAACGACGTGGGGTTCACGGAGGGCCGACGATGAAGCACTACTGAAGACCAGACTCCGCTGGTGCTAAAACGCTGGTCCCTGCCGGCGAAAAGGCATCTTGCCTTTAAAAAACAAAACAAAAAAAACTATCTCCAAAATAACAATAACAAGCACCCTTTTCTCGCTACAATTCTCCTGATGGCTGCAGCCCAGAGGAAGCAGAGCTGGGGCAGCGGCCAGGACGCCACCGGAGGCAGCGAGAGGTCCTACTCCGCGTGGACACCCACAGCCGCTTCCCGAGACGGCTTAGCTGCTCAACGCCTGCAGGAGCGAGGGCGATGCCGCCCGCCGCGCCCTGTCAGCTCCTCCCCGCTGCCAGCCTTCCCAGGCAGCCTGCGAGGCCCCGGGGGCGCCCCGCCTTCCGCCCCGCCCGGCCCAGCCTGGCCCTGCGGAGGCGTCAGAGTGCGCGCGCGCGCGCGGCGCGGGCCCGGTTCCCCTTCCGAATGTCCGCGCCCCGCATGCGCAGTCGGCGCCGGCGGTCTCCGTTTGTTTGAACAGGAAGGCGGACATATTAGTCCCTCACGGCCCCCCTCGCCCCACCCCCCAAGCACTCGCCGCGCGACTCGCCCTTTCGCCAGCCCGGGCCACAGCGCCTCCCAGAAGCTCCCCCAGCCGCAGCCGCCGGGACCGGACTCTCGTCTCCCTCACCGCCCCCTCTCCAGCCCGTCCTCTCCCAAGTCTCCATCGGGCACCGACCTCGCCCTGCCCCGCCGGACACCGCAGCAGCAGCCCCGGCAGCGCCGGGACAAAATGGGAGACTGAGGCTATCCCGCGGGGACCAGCTCTTGGCCGAGGCGGATCGGTGCGTCGGGCCGGGCCAAGTGGATCCGGGGATGCAGGGCTAGACCGTCTCCAGCGCCTCAGAGAGGAGCGGGCCCGGCCCGGGGCCCGAGCGGCGGCGGCGGCAGCTGGCACAGCTCCGCGCCCGCCCTTCGCTTTCGCCTTTCCTCTTCTCCCTCCCCTGCTGCCCGGAGGAGTCTCCACCCTGCTTTTCTTTCTCTCCCCCCTCCTGCCCATCTCGGGACCGGGAGCCCTCCATGGCGAAGGCGGCCGGGGCCCGCTAGGCTGAAGCACTTCGCCGGAGCGACGAGGCTGGTGGCGACGGCGCTGTCGGCTGTCGTGAGGGGCTGCCGGGTGGGATGCGACTTTGGGCGTCCGAGCGGCTGTGGGTCGCCGTCGCCCCCGGCCCGGGGTCTGGAGAGCGGAGATCCCCTCAGTGAGGGGGAGGAGGGGGAACCGGGCGCACCTGGTGACCCTGGGGTTCCGGCTCCTCCGCCCCGCGGCCGCGAACCCACCGCCGGAGGAAGTTGGTTGAAATTGCTTTCCGCTACTGGTGCTGGTACGAGGGTATTGTCACAGTAGCAGCAACATGTCGACTGGGGACAGTTTTGAGACTCGGTTTGAAAAAATCGACAACCTGCTGCGGGATCCCAAATCGGAAGTGAATTCAGATTGTTTGCTGGTGAGTAGCACAGTTCTCTTTTGCTTGTCGGAGGTTCTGTATTTATTTCCTTCCTCTTGCTTTCAGTCTGGTTATCTGCAAAAGAAAGTTTCAGGTGTGCATCATCTTGGAAAACACCAGAATCTGGTGTTTTTCCTGAAGAGTCTTGGAGTACCATTGAAAGCTCATGCCCTAGACCTATTTATCATTGGACTGGCTCTGCACTCTCTGAACTTTTAGCTCTGACTCAGTTTATCGTTACACAAAAGATACTTATAAACCTCTGTTGCAGGCGATCATGTAAAAAGTTACCACGTCGAAGTCATTACTACGTATATAGTTTGTTGAATGGAGACCTTAGTAATATTAATCCTTCCTATCGGTTTGACAGTAAAGTTGGAAAAGACTGCTTCCATTTACAGCTATTTATCTCCTTAAGGGTTTAATTTTTAGACTTGTGACAATGTAGAATCGATATTGAGGAAGTGATTTTTGAGCCAAAATGTCATAGGTGATTTGAGTCTGAGGAACTTTTGCTGGACTATTAAAGTTTAAAGATCCAAGATATCTGATGGTAGGTCATCACGATATTAACATCTTTTACAATATTGTTGATTACAAAAGTACTGCACAGATATTTTGTCATAATTGCCTTTTTTGGTGGTGTTGTGCTTAACATTATAACTTTTGAAACATCCTGAAGAAGTTTTTATGATATGAAAGTCCGAAACACTATTTAAAAAATTCTTCAGTGGTTGATAGCATGAATAAGTATCTGTAGATAACTGGAGTTCTTAAGTTTTTTCAAAATCTTCTAATACTAATAGTTGCAAACTATTTGTAAGCAAGTTTTTCCTTTACTGAACAGCCAAAAGTTATGTAATAATCCTATTTTGGCCCAGACAAAACCACGTTATCTTAAAAGTTTCAAGGAATATGTATATGGATAGTAATTTACAACCTTCTCAGAGAATTAATGTTAGATGTCCACAGTATTTGGGATTAAAATTAAGTGAATTGAATAATGCCATTCAGAGAAATAATACCATTTTAAAATCTCATCTTGAATCAGGAAAATGATGTAGATCATTTAAAATTAACATACATTTCAGTTACTCTAAATACCTGTGTATATATTTTTTAACACATACTGGTCTACAAGAAAGTTTCTCCCCAAAGCTTTCTAAATTAAGCATCCTTGACTGTGAAATAAGAGTTGTGGGTTGTATATTTGAAATGTCACACCCACATTATGGATGCTTTTCATATAGAGAAACAAAAAAGAGGGTTGATGCTTAATACAATTGAAAACATTTTATTGAATAAGAGAAGGAATTAGAACTTATCTTTCTAGGAAGGATTTCTATAACTTTTAAGAAGTCTAATTCTTCTTTTAATATTTGTCCAATTTTTGTATATCTCTTGATTTTACTTTGCTTTTTGATCTCCTTATTCCATGAAGCAGTGTTACAGGGAGGGATTAGTAGGAATTTTTTTGGTTGGTTTTAGTTGTCTTCTAGCCTCTTGCCGTAGCTTCATTTGGTGGGAACCTCACAAATTTATTGAAATGTGGAGGATATAAGGAAATGTAAGTCATGAATTCTTTCCTTGAAAGTCCAATCTATTTAGAAAAACAAGTCCTAATCTCACACACATACACAAAAATAAAGCAAAACACTTCACAGATTGAGAAAATATGTGATAAATTTCAAATGATTGGTATAGGTAATAAAAACTCTTGGATATTGAAAGGAAGAACTGTGAGTTGAGAGAGCCACAGTATGCTGTATGCTGGATGGATAGGATTTAGATAGAAGGTAGTCAAAGGGGGAGTGGAAGATAACATGAATAGAGGGTGGAAACATGACGGGCTAGCACATGCTAGGGGAACAGAAGATAAAGTTGGAAGGATAGATTGGGGTTAGAGTGTGGAGGATTTGATTGCTAGGCTAAGGAGTTTAGATTATTCAGTATGTTGTGGCTATTAAATATTTATAAACAGGGCTGTGCTAGGGTGAATGAAGATGAATGTGGTAGTTGTGTGCAGGATGGGTTGTGTGGAAAGAGACTGGAGATGGGGTGAGATTTGAAGTTTTTTAAAAAATTATTTTAATAGTCCAGAAATGATTGAAGCTCAAAATTGGGGCATTAGAATGGGGAAGGAGAATTGATGGAATTTGATTGGCAGGGTTGGGGAGAAGGGGCAACCAAGAAGAATAGTTAGATGGCTAAACATTTTAAGCCTGGGTTATAGGGAGACTGGTGAAAACAAGTCATGTTTGGAAATCGCTTGGGAAGAATTGGCTATAGATAAATTCAGTTTTTTTTGTTGTTGTTTTTATTTTTTGTTTTTTAAAAGAACTCTTTTTTTTTTGATAAATTCAGTTTTATACTTGTGTTTGAGGGGATAGTAGGACAACCACAAAGACATGATCTGTAGACTATTGGAGATATGAAACTGAGCTCATAATTAAAGATAACAGTTTGGAAATCATTTGCACACAGATGCAAGTTGAAACTGATATAATGATAAAAGGGTAAAGAACAAAGAGGAAGAGTCAAGAAAGTAGGCAGGTAGTCATGCCCTCTCAGAGTTAGGACAGCCAAGTATCTTGGAGCCCAAGACCTAAAAGAACATAGTCAACAGACATATTCCCCCATCCCCTTTTTTCTGTTGAGTTCCATAATTGCTTGTTGATAGCTGTTGAAATTTTATTATATTAATCTGAGCTTGGTAAAGATTGAATTTTTCTTTGGAGGCAGAACCCTTTTTCCAGTTTTGTAGCATCTAACATGAATTTTCTTTGCATGATTATTTTATGTTTATCATCAAACATTCATTCATTTATTCAACCATGCAGAATGACCTACCAGGCAGCTTCATCTTTTTCAGTGAGTCCATTTTTACTCTTCCCTGTCTGGACTTTGGACATCTCATGTATTGTAGGAACAATACCCTTTTTAAATTGATTGACTTTCCCTATTATTTTGGCCTTTGTTGCTTTATTTAGCTGATACTTATTGAGTATGTATTTTGTGCCGTGTGCAACACTCAAGTTCTAATATTTTTTTGGTAATCTCAGAAAATAAAGTTGTCAAATTATGTTTTCTTGACTAGACCTACTCTTCAGAAATGAAAGTTCCTACACCTTTTGATTTCAGAAGAGTTTGTTGGCATAGGTCTTTTTTAAAAAAAATTAATTAATTTATTTTTGGCTGCCTTGGGTCTTCGTTGCTGCCTGTCGATTTTCTCTAGTTGTGGCGAGCAGAGGCTACTCTTCGTTGCGGTGCGGGGGCTTCTCATTGCGGTGGCTTCTCGTTGTGGAATACGGGCTCTAGGCACGCGGGCTGCAGTAGTTGTGGCTCGTGGGCTCTAGAGTGCAGGCTCACTAGTTGTGGTGCACGGGCTTAGTTGCTCCGTGGCATGTGGGATCTTCCCGGCCCAGGGCTTGAACCCCCTGCATTGGCAGGCGGATTCTTAACCACTGTGCCACCGGGGAAGTCCCTGGCATAGGTCTTTTAAACCACCTCACCCACAAAGAAAACAGTTTTTTTTGTTGAGTATTAGTAGTTATAAAATAATGTAAGCTGGTAGAAGCCCTGATAAATTATTTCTTCAACTTTTTCTTGAACACATAATTTATTTTAAAAACCAGGTAAGACCATTTTTCATATTGCAAATGTAAATGCTAAAATAGTCTGCAGATGCTAAGGTAATACGGTACCTCGTCACTCGTTTCCTAGATCATCCAAATTACTCAACGTTGGTTTTCTGTAAGTCAGATTCTTTCCAGTGTCCTAATGGTTCTCTTACTGTCCATGTTATAGTTTATAATGATAAGAGCTGTTTTTCTTTTTCCAACTTTTTTTTTAAACTTTAGAATTATTTTATCTAAGGTTTGTTAACAATTTCTCAATAGTTTTGAGTACCTCTGAAAACAGTAAAGAGTGGAGTTTAATTAACGTTTATTTTTCCAGAGGCAAAAATGCCTACAATTTGTAAGCTGAAAAGGAAAAACAAAGGCAGGTGAGTGGAAAGGTTAGGTATATATTTGTCTTGAGGTTTGACATACATTTCTTGAAAATAAAGCTATCTGACTGCAGCATCTTTTTTTTTTTTAGTTTTTGTTTCTGACCTTTTTTTTCTAGTTTTGTTTAGTTGGTGAAGGTGTAACAATGAGTGAGTGGCATAGAGGGAAGGCAACCAATAATAGATGAACAGTGCATACTGAGTTCCAACACTGCTGTCCCCTTTGTATGTATTTGTTGCTACCATCATTCGTCAGTTTTTCAGAATGTAGAAGGCAAATGTAAATGAAGTTTTGAGTTTTTCCTCTTTAAATTCTCTTTTTCTGGGCTTCCTTGACCTAGTGCTTTTCCATCTTTACATTGCTGACTTCTTTTTCCTTCAGCCACAGTCTTTGGCCCGTAATACTTAGCTTTCTCTTCACCTGTCTTGGAGAATTCATCCATTCTTATATCTTCAGCTGCTATCATCTCTGTACCCATGATATCCAGGTCTTTATTTTTTAGTCTTTTTGCTGTTTTTGAATCCTGAATACCTGACTGCCTATTAGGCATCTCTACTTGGATGTCATATTTTTACTCAAATTACTAATATTCCAAAATAAGCTTCATGTCACATAACTTACCTGTTTTGTCATTAACACTGCTAGTGTGCCTGTCACTCAAATGGAACTTTTGTTGTGTATTTTAACTTTGACAATCCTAGGTCACATGTTGGATTATTTCAAAAGATTGTGGCTAGCATTCCAGATTCTAGATTATTGCTGTATAGTCCCTCTGTGTGTCCTGCCAGTTGCATTGATCACATTTGGGGTTATATTACTGTTGGTGGAATGAAAAGACTTGAGGTCATTAAGTCTTTGGGCCTTAAAGCTATATGCTTGCTAGTGTTCATAATTCATGAGTTAATGAGTGTTACCGGTATCTGTTGCATATCTGGTTAGTTTGGATCAGACTGTTTTGAGGTCATTCATCCAGCAAATCTTTGTGTAGGTTCTAAACGTGGATTCAAATGTAGGCTCTGTCGTGTACTTACCAGATGATTTTAGGTGAATTATTTTAACCTCTCAAAGCTTGTTTCATCTTCAGGAAAGTGGAGGGATAATAGTACTAGATTTTCGTAAAGATTAAATAATGTAGACAAAGCAATTATCACAACATGTGACATTTAGTAAGCATTTGTTAATTGGTAACTATTATTTTTGTCATATTTATAGTATTCCTGTTATATGCTAGTCACTGTGCTTAGGCTGGAAGTTGATATTTATTGTCTTCTCTAAGTGCAAAGTAATTTATCTGGCACTTCAAACCATGCTTGTAAATTCATAATCCAGCTATACTTTATTTGAAGTGTCCAAGCCAGTTGTTACTGACAATGGAGACATTTAGATGAGATTCAGTGAGGAGGGGCTTTTGGAGATTGTTTATTCATTTAGTCATGATTTATAACATACCTACTTTGTGCTAAGGGTTCAGATTGATAAAAAAGATAGTTGGGAGCTGGTTTACAGAGATTTAGTTATCTTACTCTCTTTCTGTGTGTATCTTATACTTTCACTATTCTGTTAAACAGCCCTTATTGCACCACAAGAACCCTGTGGGCGTATAGAGAGGTGGCTCAGAGTAATAGCTGAGACATGAATTGGGCCATTCATTAATCTCTTGAGTCAGAGCTGTTTTTAATCCAGAAGAAGGAACCACAGATAATATTTTATAATGAACAAAGAGTAAATTCCCAGTTTTATTTTATTTTATTTATTTATTTTTAAAATTTATTTTTTTTTGGCTGTGTTGGGTCTTCGTTGCTGTGCACAGGCTTTCTCTGGTTGCAGCCAGCGGGGGCTACTCTTCGTTGCGGTGCGCGGGCTTCTCATTGTGGTGGCTTCTCTTGTTGCGGAGCACTGGCTCTAGGCTCGCGGGCTCAGTAGTTGTGACTTGCAGGCTCTAGAGCGCAGGCTCAGCAGTTGTGGCACATGGGCTCAGTAGTTGTGACTTGCAGGCTCTAGAGCACAGGCTCAGTAGTTGTGGCGCACGGGCTCAGTTGCTCTGCAGCATGTGGGATCGTCCTGGACCAGGGCTCGAACCCATGTCCCCTGCATTGGCAGGTGGATTCTTAACCACTGTGCCACCAGGGAAGCCCCAATTCCCAGTTTTAGATTAGATTTTGCATAACTTTACAATTTAGTTTTATTTCATGATTTTAAATTTTGATGTGTTTATATGGTAAAAACTAGAGATTCTGATATATAACAGAAAGGCCCACATATCAGGAAATACTACATACGGAGTTCTGTTGCTGAAGATAGTCTAGTAGCTCCCCTTCCCCATGACCATCCCCACTAAAAAAAGAGGTACATCCATTTAGTTTAAGCCCAGAACATAGCTGATGAATACCCCACACATGTATGTACAAGGAGGTGAACAGATACTACTGCATTTCACAATGGAAAATATTTTTTAAAATATCCTGTTAGCATGGTATAGTGAAAAGTACACTGGACTGGAAATTCAGAGCACTGGCATATCCTTGTTTTGCTGTTAACTCTCTGTGTAGCCAAGTAAATCTTTTTTCTCATCCGGGCTTCATCTTCCCCAATGAAGAATTGGACCATGTAGTTGCTAATGTCCATTGTGTCTCTAAAAATTCTATAAGTCTTTGTTTATTATAATTCCATAAACATTTAAAAAGTTATGATTTATTATTTAAGAAGGAAAATTTTAAAGTTAAGTGATTTGGGGGTAGAAGTATAAGAATAGGAACCATCTTTGGTAAGTGCTATTTTTGCAACTAGTTCTACATAGCCTTGGAAGATCATCCTAAGATAACTTTTAATTGTTATATTTGGCAGTTATTCTTTTTTGCATTTGTGACTTGTGTCATAATTGTAGGGGTTTGTGCTTTTTAAACAGAGAAAGTAGTAATTGAGTTACTTATCTGTTTTCCACTGAAATGTATACATGTACTAGTTTACTTTTCTAATGTGTCTGCCCTTCCTGTTTGGGATTGTGAGATGTAAGTACATTTTCATAATAGTTTCTAAACAGTTAGTAGGAACTTGAATGTTCAAATTAACATTCAAAGTTTGATGTCTTAGGAGAGAGGTTGTCTTAAACATGTATCATATTTTAAAGCATACCCTAACCTGTGTCCCTCCTTTATTCCTATGTTTATTTTTATTATTTAATTTTAGTTTATTGTTATTCCCATACTTTATTTATAGTCTTTATTCCATACTTTCTATACTGATTTTTGGCAAGAAATTGAAATTTTATCTTAGATTGTTCCCTGGAACTAATTTTGAAATAGTGAACTACAGTTAACTCTTCTTTTTTCTCTTTGCTGTTATTCGTTCATTAATGAATAATGAATTCATTTATTCAGCAAATATTTATTTGCTGTGTACTGTGTGCTAGGTGCTCTGGTAGGCACTGGGGACCCCATGGTGAGTAAAAGCAAAGGGCTCTGCCTTCATGGAACTTACAGTCCCAGGAACAGGATAAGTTATGAGCAGATATGAATGGGGTAAGGCTTGAAGGGGAGGTAAGAGATATGATCATGTCTTTTCTCTTAGGTGGAGTATATTTAAAGACTTGTGGTGAATTAGTCTAAGTGTATAATTTTCAGATATGTCTGTAGATTGTATGTACTGGATTCCCTTGAGGACTTGTTAAAAATGGAACCTGAGCCCATGCCCAGACAAAGTCAGAATTTTGGGGTATGAGTCCTAGGATCCTGCATGAGATGTGGATTCTTAGACATGCTCAAGTTTGAAAACTATGGTTTTAGTGGAAAAAACATGGATTTTTGTTTTGTTTGGTAATTTTATAAATGAAAAATTTCAAACATACACCAGTAGGGAAAATAGCATAGTGAACCCCCATTACTCAGATTCTGCAGTTTTCAAAATTTTGTCATACTTGCTTCATCAAACATCCTTTTTCTTGCAAAAATATTTTAAACCAAATTCCAGATATTGTCATTTCACCCTTACATACTTCAGTAAACATTTCAAAAAAATTTTTTTTCTTACATTACCACAATGGCCATTATCGTGTCTAACAAAATTAAAAGTACCTTGGTACCATTAATTCCCAGTTTATATTCAGATTTCTCTGGTTGTCTAAAACGATGTCTTTTTTGCAGTCGCCTTATTAGAATCTAGATTCGGACAAAGTCTACATGTTGCTTTTGTTTGTTAGGTCTTTTAAGTCTCTTTTTAATGTAGGGCAGTTTTTTCCCCCATCTCCTCGATCTGCCACCCCCATTGTCTTGTTGAAAAAACTAGGTCATTGGTACCATACAGTGTTTCATATTCTGGATTTTTTTTGTTTGTTTCCTTGTCATGTCATTTAGCTTGCTCCTGTATCTTCCATGTTTCCTGTAAGTTGGTAGTTAGATCTAAAAACTCGTTTTAATTATTTTGACCTTTTAGTCAGGAGTGTTTCATAGATTGTATTTTCTTTTGTATCATATCAAGAGGCATACAGTACCTGGCTGACCCACACTTTTAGTGATGCTAAGGTTGATCAGTGTGTTCAGGTGGTGACAGCCTGAATAACTTGCTTTGTAAAATCCTTTAGTATCCTTTCAGCTAATGGTTCCATCCATTTATAATTTTTAGCTGAAGCAGTTATTCATCAGGGAAAGCAAAATAATGGTTTTCTAATTATGTCATTCCTTTCACATTTATTAACTGTAATTCTTCTGTTAAGAGAATATAAGAATTTAAGAATGTTTACTCATGTCTATAGGGCTGTTTGCTTACTGTGAAATAGGGTTCATAAAGTACAGGGTGAATGCATCAGTCTTTCTCTTTATTTTTATTTTTTTTTTAATTTTTTTTTTTTAGGTTTTTATTGGAGTATAGTTGATTTACAATGTTGTGTTAGTTTCAGGTGTACGGCAAAGTGAATCAGTTATACATACACATATATCAACTTTTTTTTTTTTTTTTTAGATTCTTTTAGTCTTTCTCTTTAATTGCCCCTTTTCAGAGTGAGGTATTTTGGAGGTTTAGTGTGCTAGACATGGCACAAATTGGGTATTTAAGGGAAATTTAAGAAAGGGACTATCTACAAATGTATAGACAGTATTTAAGGAAATCAGTAGGGGTAGTACAGTACCCTGGGACAAGTAACAGTGGGGAAAGAGCTACTACCACCTTTAGGATGACAAGGGAAGAGAGCAATTGGAAGGGTAGCTCTACGGAGAGGGCTTTCTGGCAGGGACTGTGGTTTTAAGTAGAGATAGAAGCATGTTGATCTGGCAGTAAGGGAACAAGGGGAATATATCCCCCGCTGTTATCGGCCTCCCTCCCTACTGTCTCCTACTGTGGTCTCCCTTTGCCTAAAAGGCTGGTATGCAAAAGAACTCATTAATCTAGTCCATAAAGTTCAGCGGATAAGATATACCCAACATTTATTTATTTCTCTCTTTTATTTTGTTTTTTATTTTTGGCATCATTGTGGAAACCATTAAAAAATATATTTGATGTGTTTCGGTCAATTTTTGTCATCTTTGCTATGCTCAGTTTGTCCTGTCTTTGACTAATGGGAGCCTCTTTACATTGACTCCCACCTTATTTGTCTATGATCTTAATAATCTTTGAGGGAACTTCCTTGTTTCTTGGTGTAATAAGATGACCAGGCTCATCTTGTACATGCATTTCTTTCCCCAGACTTGGAAATCAGCCATTTAGTGGGGAACTGGATGCTAGTACTCATTACTACTGGTTGAAATTGCTTCTTATCCTTGTTTAATAATTAGGGCTGTGAAATTTTATTTTTGGAAAGAAGAAAAAATACTTTATACTGATAATTCTAGTTTATGTTTATCATCACTTTGTATTTTTTGCTTTTACATGGAAAGATCTTAGTTCTAACAACACTAACATAATTACACATTTGTTTAATTTCCAAGAATGTGGGTATGATATAAATGAAAGAAAAACTGAATGGTTGGTGGGTGATGGTGGGTGGGGTCTGAAGTACAGAATTGTACTCTCTAGTTGACACTGTAAATTGTAAACTGAAAAATTGTATGGCCTTGGACAGCTAATATCTACTCTCTGACCCTTGGTTTTCATTAGGAGTATAGTACAAAATTCCGTAGTTGAAACCATCTCCAAACTGTCTTTAGATACAAGTGTATTTAAATTCCCAACCTTATTAAGAAATTCTGTTTTAGATATGTCTTCTATCCTTTAGTTAATTTTTAAAATTTTAATGCTGTAACAGTAGGACAAAGAAAATGTTTCGCTAATTTTTATCATCCACTCTAAAAGTGTTTACTCATCTCATCCTAATTGTATTTCCTTTGTTTATTTCTAGTAATATCTAGTCATGGAGGCAATATAGCATAGTGGTTGAGAGCATGAGCTTTGCAGTCAGACTGTGATTTTGAATGCCAACCAGGTCAGGCACTTAGTAGCCTTGTGAGTTTGGGCAAAATTCTTAACTTTTTTAGGACTCATATGCTTACATCATCCTCAAATGAGATTAATCATAGACTCTCATAGGGCTGTTAGGAATATTAAATGTGATAATGCTAGTGCATGTAACATGCTTTGCATAGTTCTCAGCCTTTAGTTAATGTTAGCTATCATAATCATCATCGTTTTCATTATATGTCTTCATAATTTGTTCTGGGAAAAAGGACTTTTGTGTTGACCAAGAGCATTATTATCCACTTCCCCATTCCACAGGCCAACTTTTTATTTAGTTGAGTGATCTTGGACAAGTTATCTAACTTCTTTGAGCCTGAATATATTTAATCTGCAAAATGAGAATCATAATAATATTTACTTCATAGGTTTAATCATGAGGGTTAAATGAAATAATTTATATGCAAGTGCTGTAGTTTCATCCAGGTGTTAATAGTTACTCCTTTCCTTGCTCTACCTTTATATTACAGATTTATGAAGGTTCCATTGTAGTTAGAAATACTAGTACTTGGAAACTTGGGAGAAGAGTAGAATGGGATTCTTTATTTGAAATATTTCTTGAATCTGATTTTTGCTTTCTTTTATTTCTGCCCTACTCAAGTCGAAATTTTCAACCCAACATTCTTGGGTTTAGTGGGACACCCTAGCAGTTTGCCAGTATAGTCCATACTATATCTTTCTTTTTCTTAACTTTAGTGCTTTTGGTCATGTGGTCTTAGCTTCCCTATTTACTTAGTCTTAATTCCTACCATTCTCCAAAATAGACTGTATGTTCCAGGTGGATTTCCTCACTTTCTACAGCATGTTGCCTGCTCTTTCCCACCAGGCCTTATCTTTCTCTCCCTTTGAGTTCTCCTCTATGTCCTCCTCGCCAATTTTCTCATCTTTATAGTCTAACATAAGTTACAACTGTGTTATACTGTTATTTTCTCTTTTGAACTTCTATAGTACTTGTAATCTGTCTCATATAGTTTAGAACTTGATCAGAACTGTGTTGTATGAGTCTAAAGTGTTTAGTCTTACCTCTCTAATGAGAATTACTAATGAGGGCTTAGTAATTTTGGACATTATTGTTCAATGAATACTTTTTGATGGTTGTGAATGATTATCTGCCCCCCCCCCCCATTCCCCTGTTCTTTCTCTCTGAATTAGTTAGGACGCTGTCAGTTATACATGATAGCACTCAACTTGAATTTTCCTAGGCAAAAAGAATTTCTAGAGTCAGAGAAACCTGATCTCATTAAAAGTATAAAGATTCAGTTGAACTTCAGTAAGAACTGGAACTTGGGCCTCAAATGGAAACAAGCCATTCTCTCTCTATTCTTATTCTTGCTTTGTGTTGTCATTTGGACTGTAGACTGGTTTTAGTCACTTGTGTGGAAGATACCGTTGCCCAGAGCGCTGGAGCTTTATATCTAACAGCTTCAGCTTCAACCACTGATTTTAAATCTTGGAGTCTCAAATCCAGAGCTCTGGAGCAAAAGATGCATCGATTCAGCTTGGGTCAGGTGCTCACCCCTCAACTGATCTCTTGTGATAAGGATCACAAGAGAACTATGAGAATGGGGAAGCAGTTCCCAGGAAAAGAAGAGCAGTGGGGCAAGGCAGACTATAACATAGATGCTCCTTATACCACTCCTCCCTTCCCTCCTTTTTTTGACCTTGGCTGGATCGCTTAAACTCTCTTCAACAGCCTATTCTTCAGTCTGTGAAAGGGAGTTAATAATAATTTATTTCATAGGGTGGTGGTAAGCATTAAATGTGATCATCTGTAAAGCATGGTTTGAAACCTCACAAAAACAGTTGTGTAAGCTGATGATAAATGGCTGCCCCTAGGTCCCTTTTGCCCTTCTGCCCTGTGCTCTTCTGCCCTGGCCCCAAAGCTTTTTTGTTTGTAGGAGTTTATCCTGCCATTCTAGGTTGTTAGGTGGTCTTTTGGCATTACCTGTCTCAACCCAGTCCCCCATAGCTTCTATCATCTTTTTGAGTAGAAGAGAATGAAGTTATTAACCTCATATAGCTTTTCTCAGGTGGTTTTAGAGTAAATATTTATTATAATTAAATGAATTATAATCTAAATAAAAACAATGGCCTTATTTTTGTAATTGTAGCATTCATGCTCAGTCCCTGCCCCTTTTCTTCTTATAGTAGTGGCAGAGTAGCCACTTAATTTAGTGAATTGAAAGCTAAGGGCCTATAGAGATTCTACTCCTTTTTACCTATATTAATTAGGAATCTTTATTGTAAAGGACTGAAAACTCAAACCAAATTAATTTAAACAACAAAGAATGTTATTGCCTCTGAATACTTGATAGGTAGATTCTAGCTTCAGGAATGTCTTTTTTCAGGGCTCAAATGATGTGACTGGGAGCTGGCTTTCCAAATCTGCTTCTTTAGTATTGTCTCCTTTCTCAGGTACATAACTCCTTGTGGTTGTAAGGTACTTGCCATTAGCTTCCATGAGTGCTTGTTCAGGCATAGTGGAAGAAAAAGTCTTTTCTTCTAACCTTTAAATAGAGTTTCTAACTGATCTGGCCCACTAGATCATGTGCCCATATCTGAACCGGTCACAGTAGTCAGAAGAATGGTGTGATGGTAAGCGTAGGCCTCCGTCATGAGCTCCAGTCTCAGAACTGGGAGTGAGTCGTCTTATTCCAAGACAGAGTATTAGAGTTGCATGAGGGAGGGATGGAAATTGGAGTTCAGTTTCCAAGATAGGCGGAAATGACCTGCTGGGCAGTCGCAAACAGCAAGTATCTCCTATATTAGATGGAGATTCCTCACCAAGAGAGACCCAAGTTATGATAGTTTATTCTTCCTTATGTTTTTTGTAAATGACGTTTTTACTAAATTGTTAAGTCATCTAACATTAGAGTTAGCATAAGTATTGTCAACTAGTTGCTAAAGACTGCCAATTTAAGACCACAGCTGGGATAACATTTGGTCCTTTAATGAAAGGATACCTGTATGCTGCTTTGCCTTAGTGATAAGTCTTTGGGTAACTTAGTGAAAGATTTCCAAATTCCTGTTCATGGATCAACCATATCAAAACCAAATACAGATTCTGGCAGGCCTCACCACAGCCTTACCGTACGAGAATTGGAGTTGGAAGATGTAGTATGCTGAAATTTGTATTCTTAACAGAGTCTAGGTGATTGCATAGCCAGGTTTGGGAAGGATTGAATAGTTGCCAATTAGCTAGACATTATGCCTCCTGCATATACCTCATTTGGGAAGCTGCTGTGAGGAAAACAAAATAGATGGAAGTGGTAGGATTGGATAGAAAAAAACTTGCCTCCATTTTAAGAAAGTATTTTCTCTTTTTAAAAATATGTTTTAAGAAAGAACAGGTTATATGAAAAAGAATGAACGTTTTCTGAAAAAGCTGGTTTTGTTTTAGTTTGTTTGGTTGATCTGATTTCAGGCGGGGCAGGAAATCAGATTTGATAAAGAATTCAAGTAGTGTTACCCTCAGTCATCATTGTAACTCCCCAGTACCTTGTTCCTTTGCCAGCTAAAAGGAAAGGACCTCCTGTTTTCTTAGTACTTATGAAGAAATTGTTTAAATGTGAATAGGCTATGAAAGAATAGTATAGTATATTTAAAAAACAGATTTTTTAAAATAAATTCGAAAGAGATTGGAAATTTACTGTTCCTATGAGATTAAAATTTTTTTCCTAAATGAAAACATATTTGAATTACTTAAATAGCTCGTGGGCTTCTGAGCTATTATATATTGAGATATTGATGCTCAACATGTAAGCTCCATGAGAGCAGGTATCTGATTGTCTGTCTGGTTCACTGATGTGTCACTAGTTCCACGAGCAGTGCCTGGCATATTTTAAGTTTTCAATAAATATTTGTTTGTTGTTGAATTACTAGAAAATGTTTTTGTTTGTTTCTGTGATGAAAGCCAAGAACAGCTGACATGAGGTTAAGAGATACGGTGTAATTGGTAATTTATTTAAATCTAAGCTGTATCTGTTCTAGGGGGATAATATATTTTAAAACTACAAATGGTATGTATAAAGGTATAGGTGGGTTCCCCCTCTCCCCAATATCTTTTATTTTTTATTTTTATTTACTTATTTTTTTTGTGGTATGCGGGCCTCTCACTGTCATGGCCTCTCCTGTTGTGGAGCACAGGCTCCGGACGTGCAGGCTCAGCGGCCACAGCTCACGGGCCCAGCCGCTCCGCGGCATGTGGGACCCTCCCGGACCAGGGCACAAACCCATGTCCCCTGCATCGGCAGGCGGACTCTCAACCACTGCGCCACCAGGGAAGCCCCCCAATATCTTTTAATTTTGGATGGGGAGCCAAAAGCCAATATATTCATCTTTATAAGACTTTGCACATTCATTATTTTATTTAATCTTTACAACAATCCCATGGGCTGGCTGATGCAGATATTATTCTTTATAAATTAAAGTAAACCTTAGAAAAGGTAAATGAATTGCCTGACATAACAGCGTATCATCAGTAACTGGCAGGCTTTCAAAGATCCTTCGTCTGTAGTATAATGGAAAGAGCATCAAAGTTGTAGATAACATGCCACAAAGAGAAGTGTTTCCACAGCACTTAGGAGAGTGCTTTGTACACAGACTGCACAAAGTGAAAAACATTTAAATTGAAAAGTATGGGCATTGGTAAAGAATGGAGTGGGGAAGATGAGGTATATAGTAGTAGGGAAAAGATCTTGCTAAATGTTTATTGACTAGGTTGGAGGGGGAAGGTAAGTAAGTTCTGTAGTATTTTACTTCAGAAGCAGTGGTCTAGAACTTGACTGGGTAAGGGATGGGAGTCAGTTCTTTGATTGACTGTGCAATGTATTTATTGCAAGGTTCAAACAGCTTTCTGCTAAAACATATCTTTGTCGGATTTGACACGTCTGGAAAGTGAGTATTGGTAGGCAATCTAAGCCATGAAGCATGGTGATCTGAAGTAGAATAAAATGATGCATGATGATTAATGACACCATCATGCACATTAATTTAACAGTAGACAGTAGTAACATTTTACTGAATTGGTATCAAATAAGATACGGGATGACTTTGGGAACATGTTAAAAAAATTAATATCTGTGTATTTGGTGCAGGGATTACTGTCCTATAACAGAACTGAACATTTATCAGGGGCTAGGGATGGGCTAGGGGATTGACTGCAAAGAGGTACAAGGGAACGTTTAGGGTGATGGAAGTGTTCTGTATCTTGATTGTGGTAGTGGTGGTGGTTATACAGCTGTTTGTCGAAATTCATTGAACTATAAACCTAAAAAGGATGAATTTTATTTTACGTAAATTATACCTCAATTAACCTGAATTTTTAAAAAAAAAATATTTGGTGAAAGGATTAGTAGTCCTATGACAGAACTAAACATTTATTTGCTACTGTCAGTAATATGGCCTTTGAATATGAGGGATGTGTCTGTGTGTGGCTTCACTTATGTATGTATGTGTCACTTGGGAAGGACCTGTGCTGTCTGAATTTTGAAATGTGATGATTGAAAAACAACTGGTAATATTTGTGGCCAGTGATAAAATTAGAGCTTTTATGTGAAAATTAGAATTTTGGAAAACTTGTATTTGCCACCCTGAGCTTGACAGCTTTCCAGTGCCTAAAGACTTTTCTCATGTAGTTGGTGGTGACATTAATAAATGTGATTTTTGAACATTGTGTGATGAAATGTATCAACATTTGGAAGAGCTCATAATTTTTTGGAAGAGCCAATATTTTCTCAATGACCAATTATAAAATCATCGATGAGTAAAAGATCTACTCGAAGTACAAGGTAGGCCGTTAAATTTTTTTTTTAATTAATTAATTTATTTTTGGCTGTGTTAGGTCTTCATTGCTGCACGCGGGCTTTCTCTAGTTGCGGCGATTGGGGGCCACTCTTCATTGTGGTGTGCGGGCTTCTCATTGCGGTGGCTTCGCTTGTTGTGGAGCATGGGCTCTAGGCGTGCAGGCTTTAGTAGTTGTTGCATGTGGGCTGAGTAGTTGTGGCTCTTGGGCTCTAGAGCGCAGGCTCAGTAGTTGTGGCACACGGGCTTAGTTGCTCCGTGGCATATGGGATCTTCCTGGACTAGGGATCAAACCCGTGTCCCCTGCATTGGCAGGCGGCCTCTCAACCACTGCGCCACCAGGGAAGTCCACCATTTAATTTAAATATTACAAAGTGAGCGCAAAAAGTTCATTGATACAGTTTCAGATTCCATACTGCAAATGACTTTTTTTTTTTTTTTTTTTTTTTTAATGTGTCTGTGCCGTGTGGCTTGTGGGATCTTAGTTCCCTGACCAGGGACTGAACCTGGCCCTGGCAGTGAAAGTGCAGAGTCCTAACCACTGGACTGCCAGGGATTCCCTAATGGATTTGTTTTTAAAAATCCATTCTGATGATCTGTCTTTTAGTCAGTGTGTTAAGAGTATTCCCATTTAATGTAGTATTAACGTGTTTGGGTTTGTCTCCCATTTTATTACTTATTTTGTACTTCTTCCCTTTGTGTTTTGTTCCTGTTTCTCTTTCTTGTCTTCTTTTGGGTTATTTATACATTTTTTTAGTATCCATTTTAGTTTATATATTGTGTGTGGGGTTGTTAAATAAATTTATTTATTATTTATTTATTTTTGGCTGAGTTGGGTCTTCGTTGCTGCGCATGAGCTTTCTCTAATTGTGGCATGCGGGGGCCACTCTTCATTGCTGTGCGTAGGCTTCTCATTGTGGTGGCTTCTCTTGTTATAGAGCACGGGCTCTAGGCACACAGGCTTCAGTAGTTGTGGCACATGAGCCCAGCTGCCCCGTGGCATGTGGGATCTTCCTGGAGCAAGGCTCAAACCCGTATCCCCTGCATTGGCAGGCGGATTCTTAACCACTGTGCCACCGGGGAAGTCCCTGTGTTTTTGATGATATTTTTTATGCAGTTTTTTTAATGGTTGCTGTTCTAGGGATTTCAGTATACATGCCTGACTTTTCACAGTATGCTACCACTTTTTAAGGAATGTAGGAACCTTACCACCATAAATGCCCCTTCACCCCTCCCCTTTATGTTGTAGTTGTCTTATGTATTTCAGCTATACACATTGAAAATCCCGTCAGAAAATGTTATAATTTTTGTCTTCATTGGTCAAATATATTTTAAATAACTCAATAGGAGAAGAATAGGTAAATTTATCATTTTGGTTGCTCTTCTTACCTCATGTTCCAAGTTTCCTTCCACTATTGTTTTCCTTTTGTCTGAAGAACTTCCTTTATGAGGTGGTGTTTTTTTTTTTTTTAAGTAGTCCTTTTACAGCAAGTTAGCTGGCTATGAATTTTCATAGTTTTCCTTCCTCTCAGGCTGTTTTTATTTCATTTTCATTCCTAAAGTATATTTTCAGTGGCTATAGAATTTTGGATTGATAGTTCTTTCCTTTTGATACTTTAAAAATGCTGTTCCACTTCTTTCAGAGGTTTCACATAGTTTCTGGTGAGAAATCTTCAGGTATCCAATTCATTCTCCCCCTGTAAGTAAGGTCATTTTTTTCTGGTTGTCCTCAAGGTATTTTCTTTGTTTTTAGTTTTAAGCAGTTTGATTATGATATGTCTAGAAGTAGGTTCCTTTGGGTTTATCCTATTGGGGTTCACTGAGCTTGAATCAGTAGCAAATATGGGAAATTTTCAACCTTTGTTTCTTTAAATATTTTCACTGCACTAAACTCTTTCTCCTGTCCTTTTGGGACTCTTAATAGCACAAATGTTCCCCTTTCTGTTGTTTTCCCACAGGTCCCTGGGGCTCTGTTCATTTAAAAACAATTTTTTTTTCCTTTGTTGATTAGATCATTTTTACTGATGTATCTTCAGGTACAGGCGTACCTCATTTTATTGTGCTTTGCTTTTTTGCACTTCACAGATACTGCAATTTTTACATGTTTGTGACAACGCTGTGTTCATCAAGTCTGGTGGTGCCATTTTTCCAACAACATTTGCTCACGTTGTGTCTTTATGTCACATTTTGGTAATTCTTGCAACATTTCAACCTTTTTCATTATTATATTTATTATGGGGATCTGTGATTAGTAATCTTTGATGTTAGTACCATGACTACTGAAGGCTCAAATGATGGTTAGCATTTTTTAGCAGTAGGGTATTTTAAAATTAAGGTGTGTGCATTGTTTTTTAGATATAATATTATTGCACAGTTGATAAACTGCAGTATAGCATAAACATAAATTTTATATGCACTGGGAAACTAAAAAATTTGTATGACTGGCTTTATTGCAATATTTGCTTCATTGTGGTAGTCTGGAATCAAACCCACACCATCTCCAAGGTATGCCCGCATACTGAGTCTTTTCTCTTGTCATCTCTGTGTTGCTTTTGAGCTTATCGAGGGTGTGCTTTTCATTTTGGTCATTGTATTTTTCCCTTCTGAATTTTCCATTTAGTTCTTTTTTTATTGCTTACGCTGTCTAACCATTAATTCCAAGTGTTTGCCCTTATTTTGGGGAGCATTTTAATAATAGCTGTTTTAAAAGTCTTTGTTAGATAATTCCAACCTGTGTGTCATTTTGCTATTGGCATCTGTCATTTGTCTTTAACTTTTTGTTTTGAAATAATTACAGATTTACAGGAAGTTACAAATATAGTGCAGAGAGGTCTAGTGCACCCTTCACCCAGTTTCCCTTGATGGTTACATTATGCATAACCTTGGGACAGTATCAAAACCAGCAAATTGCAATTGGTTTGATGTGTGTGTACAGTTCTGTGCCATTTTTCCACATGTGTAGATTCCTGTAGCCACTGCTACAATCAAGATACAGAACTATTCCATCACCACAAAGATTTCCCTGTGTTACTTCTATATAGTCATATCCCCCCCCCCATATCCCTAACCCCTGGAAACCCACTAATCTGTTCTCCATCTGTATAATTTTATCATTTGAAGAATGTTATTAGAAAAAAATCATACAGTATACAACCGCTTGAGATTGTTTTTTTCACTCCTCATAAAGCCCCTGAGATCCATCCCCATTGTTGCAGGAATCAGTAGTTCATTCCTTTTTATAGCAGGGTATCATTCCATAGTGTGGATATACCACAGTCTGTTTAGCCATTTACCTACTGAAGATAATTTTTGTTGTTTCCATTTTTTGGCTATTAGAGATAAAGCTGCTATGAGCATTTGTGTGCAGGTTTTTGCATGTACAGTGTTTTCATTTCTCTGGGATAAATGCCCATGAGTGCAAATGTTAGGTCATATGATAGTGGCTGTAAAACTATTTTCCAGAGTAGCTCTACCATTTTATATACCACCCTGCAATGTATGAGAGATACAGTTTCTCTGCATTCTCATCAGCATTGGTATTGTAACTATTTTTCTTATTAGTTGTAATGAGTATATAGTGATATTTCATAATGACTTTAATTTATATTTATTTAATGGCTAATGATATTTAGCATCTTTTCATGCAGTTATTTGCCAGTCAGTACATCCTCTTTGGTGAAATGTCTGTCTATATCTTTCTCCCATTTTCTAATCAGATTTTGTTTTGTTTTTAACATCTTTATTGGAGTATAATTGCTTTACAATGGTGTGTTAGTTTCTGCTTTATAGCAAAGTGAATCAGCTATACATATACATATATCCCCATATCTCCTCCCTCTTGGGTTTCCCTCCCACCCTCCCTATTCCACCCCTCTAGGTAGTCACAAAGAACCGAGCTTATCTCCCTGTGCTATGTAGCTGCTTCCCACTAGCTATCTATTTTACATTTGGTAGTGTATATATGTCCATGCCACTCTCTCACTTTGTCCCAGCTTACCCTTCCCTCTCCCCGTGTCCTCAAGTCCATTCTCTTATGTCTGCGTCTTTATTCCTGTCCTGCCCCTAGGTTCTTCAGAACCAATTTTTAAAAAATTTTTTTTTTAGATTCCATATATATGTGTTACCATACAGTATTTGTTTTTCTCTTTCTAACTTCATTTTGTATGACAGACTCTGGGTCCATCCACCTCACTACAAATAACTCAGTTTTGTTTCTTTTTATGGCTGAGTAATATTCCATTGTATATATGTGCCACATCTTCTTTATCTGTTCATCTGTTGATGGACACTTAGGTTGCTTCCGTGTCCTGGCTGTTGTAAATAGAGCTGCAATGAACATTGTGATACATGACTCTTTTTGAATTATGGTTTTCTCATCGTATATGCCCAGTAGTGGGATTGCTGGGTCGCATGGTAGTTCTATTTTTAGTTTTTTAAGGAACCTCCGTACTGTTCTCCATGGTGGCTGTATCAATTTACATTCCCACCAGCAGTGCAAGAGGGTTCCCTTTTTTCCACACCCTCTCCAGCATTTATTGTTTGTAGATTTTTTGATGATGGCCATTCTGACTGGTGTAAGGTGATACCTTATTGTAGTTTTGATTTGAATTTCTCTAATGATGAGTTATGAGTGATCTTGAGCATCGTTTCATGTGTTTGTTGGCAATTTGTATATCTTCTTTGTAGAAATGTCTATTTAGGTCTTCTGCCCATTTTTGGATTGGGTTGTTTGTCTTTTTGATATCGAGCTGCATGAGCTGCTTGTAGATTTTGGAGATTTGTCAGTTGCTCAGATTGTTTTTTATTGTTGAGTTTTGAGAGTTATTCAATTATTCTAATATATATGGTTTGCAAAAGATTTTCCCCAGTATTTGGCTTGTCTTTTCATCCTTTTACCTAGATCTTTTGCAGAGCAAAAGTTATTTTCGACAAAGTCCAATTTATCAAAAATTTTTTAGATTTTTAAAATACATTTTGTGTCATGTTTCAGAAGCTTTCACTAAGTTGTAGTTCTCAAAGATTTTACCCTGTTTTCCTAAACACTTTAACATTTAAATGATTGATCCAATTTGAGTTAATTTTTGTGTGAGGTGTGAAGTTTAGATTGAGGTTCATTTTTTTAATGATTTTTTAATGGATATCCAATTCTCCAAAACATTTATTAAAAAGACTACCTTCCTCCATTGAATTGCTTTTGTACCTTGTCAAAAATCATTTGGCTATACTTGTGTGGGTCTGTTTCTTGGTTTTCTATTCTGTTCCATTGATCTATACAGTTGGCCCACTGTATCCACAATTTTCACATCCACAGATTCAACCAACTGCAGACTGAAAACAGTCTGGGAAAAAAAATCCAGAAAGTTTCAAAAAGCAAAACTTGTATTTGCCTGTAGTCAGCAGTTATTTACATAACATTTACATTGTAATTGCAACTATTTACATAGCATTTTCATTGTATTAGGTATTATAAGTAATCTAGAGATGATTTAAAGTATAGGGGAGGATGTGTGGATAATATATACAAAGGCTATGCTTTTTTTTTTTTTTTTTTTTTTTCCGCACCGTGCAGCTTGCAGGACCTTAGTTTCCAGACTGGATCGAACCGGGCTCCAGCAGTGAAAGCACCAAGTCCTAACCACTGGACTACCAGGGAATTCCACTGTGCCATTTTATTTAACGGACTTGAGCATCTTTGGATTTAGGTATTTGCATGGGTCCTAGAAACAATCCCCCAGAGATGCCAAGGGAGTACTGTATGTGTGTCCTTCCATGAGTAGCGCACCCTGTCTTGATTATTGTAGCTGTGTAGGTCTTAAACTTGGGTACGGTTATTCCTACACATTTTTCTTTCTCAAAATTGTTTTAGCTTTTCTAGTTCCTTAGCTTTTCCATATAAATTTTAGAACAATCTTGCCTATATCTACAACATGTACAAAAACTCTTGCTGGGATTTGATAGGAATTGTGTTAAACCTATACGTCAGTATTGGGAGGATTGATGTCTTTACTATGTTGAGTCTTCCAATCCATGAACACCATATGTCTCTCCATTTATTTAGATCTTTTAAAAATTTCTTTCATCAGTATTTTGTAGTTTTCAGCATAAATTCTATATTTGCTTTGTTAGATTTATTCGTAAATATTCTTTTTTTATCTGAGTAAATGTAAATGGCATTGCGTTTTTAATTTTGGTTTCTTCATGTTCATTGCTAATATACAGAAATACAGTTGTTTTTGAATGTTGATCTTATATCTTATGACCTTGTGGAACTCACTTATTAGTTCTAGGTGTTTTTTGTTTATTTTTGTGCTGTAGCTTCCTTGTGATTTTCCTCATAGACAATAATACCATCTGTAAATATGGACAATTTTATTTCTTCTTTTCTGATATGTATGCCTTTTATTTCCCTTACTTTATTGAGCTGGCTGTGAGTTCCAGTGCTATGTTAAATTAAGAGTGTGAGAAAGGACATCCTTGCCTTGTTCTTGATTTTTGATATGAGGGATATCATAGATTTTTGCCATTAAGTATGATGTTAGTTTCAGGTTTTTTTGTAGATGTTCTTTATAAGTTGAGGAAGTTCACCTCTATTTCTAGTTTTCTGAGAATTTTTCTCATGAATAGGAGTTGGATTTTGTCAAATACTTTTTATGCATCTGTTAATATCATGTGATTTTTCTTCTTTAGCTTGTTCATGTAGTAAATTATATATGAAGAGAACTTTTAAGTTATACTCTCTTAGCAGCTTTCAAATATTCAACACAGTATTGTTAACTGTAGTCACTGCTGTAC
Source organism: Monodon monoceros (assembly GCF_005190385.1). Lineage (NCBI taxonomy): Eukaryota > Metazoa > Chordata > Mammalia > Artiodactyla > Monodontidae > Monodon > Monodon monoceros. The sequence continues at coordinate 50,258,792 of NW_021703765.1, forward strand.
ATTACATCCCCAGGACTTATTCATCTTATACTGGAAGTCCAAGCCCTTATTTTACAACTAAGACCTCTTTCCATTCTAGTCCAGTATCCCTTCTTAGAGCAGCTAATGACTATTGTCATTGCCTCTGTGTGTGTGTGTGTGTGTGTGTGTGTGTGTGTGTGTGTGTGTGAGAGTGTTGGAATGTGAACAGGCGCCAGCCATCACTGTGGTAGAAGATGGAAGCCTCTTCAGGCTTGAGTCATTCTTGGCTCAGGGGTCTTCACATAATGAGGTTACTATCACACAAGCTGGAGAGGCTTCAAAGGAAAGAATTTTTTTCCAATCGTAAGTCTGAGAGCTTTGGTACACAGGTAGATGCCACTGATTTTATCCTGGGCAACTTACGATGTAATCTTATGTTCCAGAATTAGAATTTAACAATGAAGGTTCATCATATTCTTCCAACCAAATGGGGGAAACAGGCTTCTTTACCTATTATGCTTTTGTGTGTATTTCTTTGTATAGCTTTTTTATTTGGTTACTCTAGGTATTCAATTAGACATATATAACTTACCACATTTGATTGGTGTTGACATTTTATTAGTTCGAGTGAAGGGTAGAGTTATCTTCTTTATGTTCCTTTACCGTCCTAGTATATAATATATTCATGTTTAATGTCTTTTTATATGAGAAACAATGAGAAACAGGTCATATTAAAATTTTTTGCTTCAACTTTCAAGAGAATGAAAGTGTGTTGTATTTTCCTGTATTTTTACTTTTTCATTCATTCTTCCTCTTATCCCAAGATTCTTTCTTTTATCATTTTCTATTTGAAGAATTTCCTTTAATATTGTATGTCAGCTACATTGTTTTAGGATAGGTCTGCTTGTCACAAATCACTTAGTTTTTTTTCATCTGAGATTATCTTGTTTGTTTTTTTTGGATATAGAATTCTACTTTGACAGGTTTTTGTTGTTGGTTTGGATTTCTTTGGATATATCCTGTTAGGTTCTTCAATCTAGAGGTTTATGTCTTTTGCCAAATGTAGGGAATTTTTAGCCTTCATTTATTTCAGTCTTTTTTAGTCCCATTATCTTTTCTCCTTCTGGACCTCCAGTGATATTAAATCTTTTGTTATGATTACCCAGGTCTCTGAGTCTCTGTTCATTCTTTTTTTTCCCACCATGATCAAGGTCTAGTTTTATGAAAATTTGTATAGGAACTTTAAAAAGATAACAGCGAGCTGTTTACTTTTATTTTAAACAATATTATTTTATTTTTTAATTCAACAGCAAAATACAATCATTCTGAAAAATTATACCACGTTGTAACTATATATGCTGATTAGGGTGACATGAAGCACACATGGCAAGTGAGTCATTTTGCTGCCTTTGAAGGGAAGCATTGCTTTACATCCCTTTCCTCTTTATTAAATAGTCAAGATCACACACTGGTGTTTATTAAAATAACCAATGGATTTGGCTCTTTGACGAGTACCAACCTAATGGTAACAAGGACTCAAAAATGAAGATTCCCCAAGCCATTTCTACGACTCAATAAAAGGCTTTAGCCTGGGAGGGGAAAGTGCATTTCATATTTTATTAGTCAAGTATAGTTGGCTGGAAATCAGCTTGTTTTTCTCACTTTCATTTACAAATTTGATGAGCTGGTTTTTTTGAAAAATGTTTTTATACTACTGCTAACTAAACATATGACGTGCTTTATTTTTCCCCAAAGAAACGAATCAGACACTTGAAGGAAAAATTTGAAAAATAAACTCTCTCCCGCAAAACAAAATCAAACCACCTGAACTTTTTCAGTTATTCATGCCAACACAAAGTCTAGCTTGTGTTCACCCATACCTATAAACTGTTAAAGTGATAGGGAGGCAGATCCTCTTTGAAATTATCCATGAGTATATTTCTGTGACTTCTTAGGATATATCAGTTTCTTACAATACAACAGACCTATGTGGTAGTTATTGTTGTTATCCTTATTTTACAGATGAGAACACTGAGGCTGTGAAGGGTTAGATAACTTGCTTAAGATCACGGTGACTATTAAGTGTTCTAGATTGGAATATGACTCCGTGCCCTTTTGACAGGATACTGATTATATAGAAGTCTTTTTCTTTTTTATAAGGTTGATGTATCAACTTTGTATCTTAATTCTGTCCTCCCTTACATTTTTTTTGGAACCTCACTTAATCATTTTTATTCTATAAAAATATGTCTCTTCTACCTAAAAGTATTTCATCAAATATAGGTTTTAAATCATGTAAGCTTCTAATCTTTCTCATTTCTTTTGGACATTATTTCATTTGTTCCTTTTCCATTAACTTTTCTACCCATTATAAGCTGGTTTATGCCCCTTCCACTCTGAGAAGCATTCTATTTAAGGTTGATATTGACCTTTGAAAGAAGAATTTCCCAAAGAGTCTCACTCCAGCTTCCCTGGGCCTAGATGGTCTATTGTATGTCTCTACCATAATCTCTTGCCTCAGGAGTCTGTGGGGTTTATAGTTGTCACGTAGCTTTTATGAGCTGTGCCCCCACTGCTTTGTCTACCTGTATTCTTAGTTACACAAAACAGAAAGGTCCTTGCCTTGGTCCTTCAGGCATCCCCCAGATGGGTTAAAACAGACATACATAATAGTTTACAAATACGGTCTTAACTCTGCTCCCTCAGGTTCAAGGTGGGGGAAGTGGGAACCAATCTGTTACCTACTCAAGACCAAGACCACCCCCACTCCGGGAGAGAGTGGGGTAACAGTGAGTAAACATGTCACAAAGCTTTCCTACCATTTGAATATGGTTTTTACTTGATTGGATATTTGCTTGATTGCTCTTAACCTTTGTTTTCCTGAGCTCTTACAAAGTTGGTTCAGAGAGCTTCTGGGTTTTTTTTCACATTTCTTTGGGGGAATGAGAGTTTGGAGTTTCCTAGTCTGCCGTTTTGCTGATGTCCAATAGTGAGTTTTTTTAAAAGTTGTGGCAAAATATATATAACGTGAAACTTATTTTAATTACTTCTGAGTGTACAGTTCAGTGGCATTATATTGTTGTACAACTATCATCAGTGACATTTTAATCACAAATTATTTGCCTCCTTTTGCATTTTTCATTCTAGTTGACCTCATGGTGGCATTTTGCTTTGCTCTTAAGTTCCTTCTAGAGTTAGTTCAGCTTTCATGATGCTATTATATCTCCCTTCCCCACCTCTCTTATTGCTCATTGGTCACGTTTGCTCTGCTTATCTCTCAGATGTTAATGTTTCCCAGGACGCTATTGTTCACTCTTTTTCCATTTTCCCCTTTGTTTACACTTGTTGGGTAATTGCATCTGTTATCGTGGATTTCAGTGTATTCTCATGACTTCCAAATCTATATCACAGTCCAGTCTCTCTGTTGAACTCAAAACTCATATTTTTAACTGCATCTAGTTATCCATAAAATGGCAGCTATCCTACAGGGACCTCAAATTCAGTATATCTAACATCTTTATCTTTTCTCTCCAGATTGTATTCTCTGCCTTGGTTAATGAAGTCACTGTCGTCTTACCTAAACTAGAAGATAGATAGTCATTCTTATAATTATATAATCATTCTTAATCCTTCCTGTCCCTCTTTCAGTCATTCATCAGGTTCTTTTGCTTCTAATCCTCCATTCCTATTGCCCCAGTTTAGTTCAGACTTGTATTGATATCTTCCTATGCTTGTATTACCACAGTATCCTCCTAATTGCTTCCTTTTCCACCTGTCTCTTCCTGTTCTAATCCGCTGTCTTTATCATTGTCAGACTTTGATAAAATAAAAAACAGTCATGTCACTCTTCGTCTCCCCAAAATTCCTGTGGTTCCAAGTGGATATCATAAGATAAATACTGAAATTCTTAGCATGGTATGTTATACCTTTAATACACATTCTGTAGTCCATCTTCAGAGCATTGTTTCCTGTACCTCCTCCTTCTCACCCTATGGGACCAGAGCATCCTACTCTCATTCTCTAAACTTTTCTTGCCTTTCTTCTCTCTAGATTGCCTTGCCCCACCTCCAACTTACTCTTTCTGAATTCTCTTCTTTAAAGATCAGCTCAAACAAATGGAACCTAATTAAACTTAAAAGCTTTTGCACAGCAAAGGAAACCATAAAAAAAAACGAGAAGACAGCCTACGGATTGGAAGAAAATAGATTAATTTCCAAAATATACATACAGCTTAATATTAAGAAAACAAACAATCCAATCAAAAAGTGGGCAGAAGGGACTTCTTGGTGACGCAGTGGTTAAGAATTCGCCTGCCAATGCAGGGGAAACGGGTTCGAGCCCTGGTTCAGGAAGATCCTGCATACCGTGGAGCAACTAGGCCCATGCACCACAACTGCTGAGCCTGCGCTCTAGAGCCCATGAGCCACAATTGCTGAGCCCACGTGCCACAACTACTGAAGCCCACGCACCTAGAGCCTGTGCTCTGCAACAAGAGAAGCCACCACAATGAGAACCCCATGCACTGCAACGAAGAGTAGCCACCACTCGCTGCAACTAGAGAAAGCCTGCGTGCAGCAACGAAGACCCAAAGCAGCCAAAAATAAATAAATAAATTAATTAATAAAAAAAAAATGGGCAGAAGACCTAAGTAGACATTTCTCCAAAGAAGACATACAGAGGGCCAATAGGCACATAAAAAGATGCCCAGCATCGCTAATTATTAGAGAAATGCAAATTAAAACTACAATGAGGTATATTCTCACACTGGTCAAAATGGCCATCATTGAAAAGTCTACAAATAATAAATGCTGGAGAGGGTGTGGAGAAAAATGAACCCTCTTTACGCTGTTGGTGGGAATGTAAATTGGTGTAACCACTATGGAGAACAGTATGGAGATTCCTCAAAAAAACTAAAAATAGAGTTACCATATGATCCTGCAATCCCACTCCTGGGCATATATCCAGAGAAAACTCTAATTGGAAAGGATACATGCACCCCAGTGTTCATAGCAGCACTATGTACAATAGCCAAGACATGGAAGCAACCTAAATGTCCATCGACAGATGGATAAAGAAGATGTGGTATATATATATCAGTACAATTGAATATTACTCAGCCATAAAAAACAATGAAATACCTAGATATTACCATATTAAGTGAAGTAAATCAGACAGAGAAGGACAAATATCATATGATATCACTTATATGTGGACTCTTAAAAAATAATACAAATGAACTTATTTACAAAACAGACTCACAGACATAGAAAACAAACTTATGGTTACCAAAGGAGATTGGGGAGTGGAGATAAATTAGGAGTTTGGGATTAACTCATACTACTTTATATAAAATGGATAAACAAGCACAGGGAACTATATTCAATATCTTGTAACAACTTATAATGGAAAAGAATGTGAAAAAGAATAGATAGATATAAGTATAACTGCATCACTGCTGTACACCTGAAAGTAACACAACATTGTAAATTAACTATACTTCAATATAAAAAAATGGTTAAAGAGAAAAAAAATCAACTCATATTTCATCTCTTTTATGAAGCCCCAATTGATTAAGCAGTCCTTTCTCTGTGTAGTATCTACTTTGTAACACTGAGGATCCTGTATTATTTACTTTTTCTACCTACTAACCAGTGAACTTGCAGAGACAGGAAGTATTTTACTATTACTATCTTCATTATTATTACTATTACTGTCTCTGTTTTCCTACAGAGGAGGAGGCTGACTTAAATAATTACAATGTAACAAGTACGGTAATTCCTAAATAGGAAGCACATAGGTGTTTTATTTTTTAACATTTTCTCAGAGTGTTGGGGAAGGCAGCACAAACATTTGAGGCAGTCTAAACATAAATATTCACATCCCAGCTGGAGAAAAGAGCAGGTGCAAAGGCAGTGGGATAGAGTGAGCATGGGCCATTTGGGAGATGACTGGTAGCACACTGTGGCTCAAGCCTAGATATATGTATATACAGAATATGAGGGTGGAAAGGTATAGTTTGAGATTGATTGGGAAGAGCCACTGTATGTTTTACTAAGTATTTGGAATACTTAATTTTTTGTACTATAATTGTCCTAGGGAATATTGGCATGTATGTAGTATAGTCACATTGGTTAAACAGATTTTAATTGTATTTAATATCAGAAGTTGTTAAAATTCCCTGAGGAAAATCTGTTTCCATTTTCATATCAGTGATTTAATTTTGAGAAATTTCTTATCTCTTTACCTAACAAAGAGATTAACATGGACCCAAAATATTTTCTTCAAATGGTACATCCTCTGTCATCAAACATTTGACAGCAGTCAAAAAAAAAGAAAAAAAAGTCAGCCTATTTTAGAAGCAGTTTGGTTTTCAGAAGCCCTGTTTTTTTCCCCCCCCCCCCAATGTTTATTTATTTATTTGGCTGCGTTGGGTCTTAGTTGCGGCATGCGGTGGGGAGGGGTCTTTTCGTTGCAGCGCATGGGCTTCTCTAGTTATGTTGCATGGGCTTAGTTGCCCCACGGCATGTGGGATCTTAGTTCCCTGACCAGGGATCTAACATGTGTCCCCTGCATTGGAAGGCGGATTCTTAACTGCTGGACCACCAGCGAAGTTCCAGAAGCCCTGGTTTTACTGCCATAGTTTTAATGGATTTTTTTTTTTTTCAGTTTCTCAAAAAATATTTCTTATTTAGAAATAAGTAACAATTTTGATTTTGAAATTTTACAAATTCAAAAAACAAATTGATGCTTTTTATACATAATATATTTTCCTTTCTTAGTGCCATTATAGTCTCATACCTTATAACAAATGTATTATTACTAATGGATCTAATCCTAAATGATATTTTACACAGGAATCTTACTTTTGTAATTTAAAACTATCCAGAGACTAAAGTTTGCAGAGGTGTTCAGTTGAATAATTTTCTTCTGTTTCTCCTTTGCTTAAACTCTGTTGTGAGATAACACAACTGGTGCTTTTCCCCCTCCTAATACCAGCACTTCTTAAGAAATGTGAAATGTCCATTCTTTAGAGATTCTTGTAAAATGTTATACTTGTCACTAATTATGCCTGCCTTTGTGTGTTTATGTGAAAATACTTCTCTAGTGTGACTAGCTTCTTTCAAAATACACTGCTATAACTGGCCTACTATCATTTTTCAATTATAAGTAGCAAAGAATTTAATTATTGTAATTCTTTGACATTGATTGACTCCTCTCCTACGTTTTCTCCTCTGTAATTCTTATACTGATGATTAAGCTATATGATGGACATGTGAAAGTAGAGGGTAGCTTTCCTTCCTGCATAAATCTTAAAATTGAGTGAAGGAGCAGTGGGACTACGTGCTTTGACTGCCATTCCTTGTGAATTGTTTTTGCACTTGGAAGAATGTTAATTTCTATTAAGGTCCTGAATTCTCATACTAGAATATGGACTTTAGGAAGTGGGAAGTCTTATTCTCCATTATTTTAGAGAACTTCAGAGTGTTGAATAGAAGTCAGGATTCCTTGGCCCACTTTGTGGTTGGATATGGACATTTCTTACCTTGTGTAGCTTCTCTACTTCATTAAAAGTGGAAGCCTGCATCCCTCTCCCCAACCCCAGTGTTTTGACTCCCCTTAGCCTCTGTTGGTATATGCCTTAGATTATGCTAGAAGAATACCTTCTTCCCCATTTTATTTCGCTGATAAGAGGCATATAATTTTTACTTATGAGTGTTACTGAAAAGCCATATACCGTCTCCTACGTCTGTAAAATTAAAGTGTATGGTGATAGGTCCAGACACCTAGTGACCATAAACAGTTAGCGGAGGCAGGTAGTTTTCCATTAACAAATGCATGATTGAATTCTTGGTCAAGCAAAAGTCAGATGCCTTATGTAAAAAACAAAAAAAATTTTAGTTATATATGGGATTACTACATTGGGAACAGTTTAACATCATGACCTGCGATTTACTCTTAAGGTTTTATGACCACGTGATTAAAATATCTGTTTTCTCTTTATGTCATTTCTATCAGTAGTGAGACTAACTTGTAGAACTTTCAAATGTCATCTAGAGAAATAAAGGAAAGAGTGGGAAGTGGGACTGTTTAATGGTCAAACACTTCATACACTTCACTCATTTAACTCTCACAAATCCTTTCTGAGTTGTAGTTAGTTATTCCCATTTTACAAAAGAGAAAACGGAGGCTCAGGAAGGTTATGTGATTTGTCCTTCCAACAGTAATATGTAAATATACTATGCTTATTTTTTTAATTTAAAATGTTTTATTTTTTCATGGTTGAATTCTTTTGACCCATCTGGAATTCACTTAATTATTAGTATGAATCAAAAATCATTCTTCTCCCATAGTGCCATGCAGTTATACAAACAACATTTACCAAAGAGTGACACTTTTTGTCAGCCCCGTCTTGCCCCTGATCTCACCATTTGAATGGATGATCCTCTCAGTGCAATAAGTCCTATAGCTCCTACATCGATTCAGTGGCATTTAATGAACTCTTACTGTGTATTTCAGGATGCTTTTAGTCACAAGAAATAGAAGATCCAGTGTAAATTGAGTTAAGCCATAAGGAAAAAGTATTATCTCGAGAAAGCATGGGAAGAATAGGTTCCAGAGTAGATTAATTCAGTGGTTCAACAAACATCATCAGAGACCCAGGTTCTTTCCATCTTTTGTCTCTGTCATCCTCCTTGTGTTTGGCTTTTTCTCCTGCCAACCTCCCTTGAGGCCCCAAGGTGGCTGCTGTTGTTTAAGGTGTCACATACAGATATAACATTTTCTCATGAAAGGAGAGACTATGTCTGACGTGTATCTCTTTCAAGAGAGAAGAAACTTTCCCCAGAAACCTTTCTATAGGTTTTTCCCTCATGTTACATGTGTCAGATTATTACCATGTTCCTGTACTTAAGCTGAACACTGGCAAGAGTAAATAGGCCTCCATGTTTAGCTTAGATTAGACTAATCAGAAGTGACCTCCTGGAGTTGGGGAAGGTCTCTCCCTTCTTGGATGCTTGTAGTCTCATGGAGGAGGGTCGATAGCCCAAACAAAATCAAAGCTGAATGAGGAAAGTAGAAGGGGGAAATAATTGTTGGGGTAGGAGAGCCAACAGTGCCTGCCATGCTGTGAGTAAAACATGTTGCTCAGTTCTGGGGCTTAGCTTACTCACAGCATCTGAAATTAGCTGTGAAGATTAAAGTAAAAAATAACTCTAATACAGGAGAACTGTTAGATTTAATAGGTAGTTTAGGGAAGGTCATGCAGAAGAGGTAATAGTGGTGTATTAGGGAAAACGTAGTATTTTGAGCCAGAACACTAGGTTTGAGTCCTAACCAGTGTACTTTCTAGTTTTAATTAGAAGAATGACTTGTGATTTTCTATTAATTTTTGAACAGTACATCTTGGATTTAAATATACATGTTTATTCTCAATTCCTAACTTCATTTTAAAGAGATTCAGGATTTTTAAATCATGTTTTTATCATGGTCATGTTATTTCTATAACGACTAGACTAAGAGTTCATATTTTGATTATAACACAGCTTACTAACTAGCTGTGTGGCATTGGACAAGTCAGTTAATATTTCTGATTGTTATTTGCCTTAGCTATGAAATGAGGTGGTTAAACACGTTATTTTTTGAGGTTCTTTTCTGTCTAACATTTAGTAATTAAAAAAAAACTTATTTGGAATAAAATTGGAGGCAGTTGTTTTCGGTATATTTACTGAAGAGAGCGTGTTGTAAGTAAAATTTAATACACATTTTCCTCACTTTTTTTTTTTTTTTTTCGGTGCGCGGGCCTCTCACTGTTGTGGCCTCTCCCATTGCGGAGCACAGGCTCCGGATGCGCAGGCCCAGCGGCCATGGCTCACGGGCCCAGCCACTCCACGGCACGTGGGATCCTCCCGGACTGGGGCACGAACCCATGTCCCCTGCATCGGCAGGCGGACTCCCAACCACTGCGCCACCAGGGAAGCCCTTTCCCTCACTTTTTAATGTTTTATTTGATACTAGAAAACAATATAAGCTGTTACAAATTTAGGTGTTCTGAACCTTTTAAAACTGGGAAGTGTCTTTGGAAGTAGATGTGTACTAAGAGCTCTTAAAATAATAGTTATTATAAGATATAATAATATGTTGATTTTATTGCATTATGCCTACTTGCATTTCCCAGATGACTTTATCAAAATTCAGCCTAAAATTGTGTAGCTAATATTATTTGTACTACTCTATAATCGGTATAATTTTTTGGAGTGACACGATGCAGTGAAACTTAGTATCTAATCTAAGAACAGTATTATTTCTTGAGTAATATAATGCCTTTGCTGTGGAGCATAAACCATAAAATCATTGGTTTAATGTACATTTTATGCACACTTGTTCAGGACATTTTGCTAGGTGCTGTGGGAGAAAATGAGATTTAACTGTGGTTTCTGCCTCAAAGAAGTTAAAACCTAGTCAAATGGGTGTGTATATATATATTTAATTTACCTTTTCCTAGAAAATAGTGAGTTCATATATTTATTGATTGGTTTTCAGTTTAGAATAGACCAGGTAAAGGTTCTTGTCTCTTTATTGTAAAAATAATTAACAGAAATATTCAAATGGTTTATAAGACTCTAAGAAATGTATCTCAAGGATAGATGAACTTTCTCTAGTGGAGGAACTTTTTCTTCAGATCTGTACAAACCTCTGAATTCTGAAAAGCCAGTGATAGGGTGGGTTGGTCTCTTCAAGCAGTCAACAACATTGGTATTACTAGTCGTCTTCTCTATGGTCAGTTTCCAGCCTAAGCAATGATATATTTTAAAACCTATTAAGATTTGACTGGGCTTTTTGGTTTCCTAGGGAAATATTTTAAGTACTCTAAAATAGCTGAGTTACTCACACCTTTGGCTTAATACAAAGTGTATATCCCCTGGCTTTGATTTCTCCTTCAACCTCTTATGAACATGACTGTACATGGTCTCCAGAAGGTGTGTTTTCCTTTGCTGCTTCTGTTTTTATATTGTAGCAAACTAAATTTCCCCAGTTAAATAAAATGAAGATTACTTGGGATTATCTGAATGTTTCCTCTGCTCCTACCACATGACAAGGTATAATCTGTATAGATGCATTCCCATTTCAACACTGATTGGTACACCTTCACATAGCCCTGCACTTGCTTAGATAATATTTAAATATCCCTGTAAAAGTAAAAGCCCGTATTTGTCCTTTACTAATAGTTGCTTTAGAAAGTGCTTCAAAGAAAGAAATAGAACTGTTATGAAAACCCAATATATTTATAAAAAACATACCATAAAAATGTATCTAAGTGCAGAATTTATTTTATACTAAACTTCACATTTTAGGAACTAATATTTGATACTACCTTATAAAATATTTGTAGTCAAAAATATGGGCCATTTGTTTTTTATGAGTGTCTGTGAAATAAATAAATGCAGTAGTTAAGGGAAAGTGAAAAGTAAAATTTCCTTCCCTTATATATATGGGGGGAAAAGGGCACGAGTTGAGGTCACTTGTAGCCAATTTGCGGTGATTTTGCTGCTCCTCTGCCTGGGAGAGTTAGAAGGTGAAAACTCTGTATGAAATAAAACCAAATTTTCTCTTCCCAGTACTCATGTAACCTTGTAGAAGGTGTTAAATGAATGCAAGTTGTATGAGAGTAAGGCAAATTAAATGTTGAAGCATATATTTTATTCTTTACTCATAAAAAAGGAAAGTGCTCATAGTGTGAACCAAAAAACTAACTTTGTTTGTTTGTTTATTTGTTTAGGATGGATTGGATGCTTTGGTATATGATTTGGATTTTCCTGCCTTAAGAAAAAACAAAAATATTGACAACTTTTTAAGCAGATGTAAGTAATTTTTTGTGGAGGTTAATGGCAGATTATATATAATGAAATATTGACTTAGATAATTCAAGCCCCCCCCCTTTTTTTCTTTCTATCTACTCTGGTTATTTCATCAATAGTACCTACATCAAAGGAGTAGGAAATGGGAAAGAAACCTTGTCAGTTTGGGAGCTTATCAGGAGAATCTAAAATATTTTGCAGACAAGGGAATAAAAAGTAAATGGCTAAAATAAATATGTTAAAATAAGCATATACATACATGCACATTGAATTTCAATAATATTATATTTATCCTCTGTTTTTCTTTTATAAATGAATTAGCTATTATGTTTCAGTACCTGCAGGTGAGAATCAATTACATATGAAAAGCCCTCCTACCACTGAGATATGAGAATTTTCTCTGTGAAATCTGGCTTATATTTAAGTTTTACAGATGTTCTTTTATAAAAACTCTTTTTTGGATTTTGATGTTAGATATTTATCATTTAAAATTTGATTAGAGAACTTATTAAGGTAGTTTCAATCTTTTCATCTTAAATAATTGATAATAAGATTTTGGTTTATAAAATCCTCCCCACTCCATTTTTTTTATCTGTTCCTAAACCATACATATCGATACATTTAGGTTGGGTTGATTTTAGTGTTATCTTTCAATTTTGGTTACATATGTTTTGTTAGAAAAGTTTTATTTTTCTAAATAGTCAAATCTTTTTAACTTTAGATTTAATTTCTTTTATCGTTTCTACACTTTGAAATCTTGGCTCAGAATTTTACTTATCAATTTTTTTGGTTTCTGTTTTTCTCTTCTTTATAAAATTATTTTTTCAGCCTTAATTTTATTTTGGAATATAGTGCCAGATTCTGAATTGCAAACTTTTTTTTTTTTTTGAATTGCAAACTTTTAAAAAATTTTTCTTAATTTCTCACATCTTACTGAAATTGCAGGAAAATTTTATTGCTGTTTAATTTGCTTCACCTTCCTACTTAACAATACAGCAGAAGAACTAAAAAGATGGAGAAACTTTACCCCTTCTTATTTGGTGGGAGGCAAAAGGATGAATCCTTGTTAGTACAAAGTTGGGGTGTGTAATTTTGTGAAGTAGGGTAGCAAGAATTGGAACACATGCTTTTAAAAATCTGTTACTGTTATTGCTATGCAACATTGCTGCTTTCATAATACTAAGTTTGCCTTTACATTGTATTTTGTAAATAGAAACATCAGTAGCCACAGTAGAAATAAGTAAAATGAAATGAAAGTATAAAGCTAAAGAAAACTATTTTAAACAGATAAACCTGTGTAGTTTAGTCTAGTTTTCAGATTGAAGAAAAGTACAGAGAATAATACTAAAAGTTTTAGCAAATCATATCTAGCATTAGGTAAAAATTTTGACCAAGTAGGGTTTATACCAGGATTGCAAAGTTAGTTTAAGGTTCAAAAATCAATTAGTGTAATCTATCATATTAACATATTAAAAAAGAAAATCCATAATATCATCTTAGTAGATGCAGAAAAAGCATTTGAAAAAAAATCAGTATCCATTCTTGGTTTACAGATATCTCTCAGCAAACTAGGAATTGGAGGAAACATTCATACCCTGATAAAGAGAATCCACAAAAAACCTATAGTTCAGATTGTATTTAACTGTGTATGACTAAATGCTTTTCCCCTAAGATTGGGAAAAGGCAACTATGTCTTCTCCCACTACTTCATTCAGTGTTGTCCTGGAAGTTTTAGACAGCGCAGTAAGGTGTAAAATAAAGAAAAATCATATAGATTAAAAAGGAACAATTTAAAATTATTCAGACACTGTATTTTTCTGTATAGAAAATCCTCAAAATTCTACAGAAAAAGTGTCAAGAACTTATCAGTGAGGTCGCAAGCTAGAAGATTAACATACAAAAAACAGTTTAGCAGTAAGCAATTTTAAATTGACATTATAGCAAATATAGCACCACTTACAGTAGAAGCAAAAGCATGAAAAATTTAGGGATAGATTTGACGAAATGTGTGTAAGCCTGTATACTGAAAACGATTTAATATACTGAGAGAAATGAAAGAAGACCTTTAAAAAAAGACAGATATTCAATGTTGATGGATTAGATAATTCAGTATTAAAATGTCAGGAATCCCCAAATTAATTTATCTATGGAGTCCATGTCTTCTCAGAACCTAAGCAGGCTTTTTTGTAGAAAGCAACCATTAATTCTAAAATTCATAAGGCAATGTGAAGGGTCTGGAATAGCCAAAACAATCTTGGAAATTAAGAACCAAGTTGGAGGACTAACACTATTGGATTTTAAGATCAAGGCAGTATAATGAAATGAAAGAATAAACATAGAGATAAATGGAACAGAAATAGATCCTTATATATGCAGTCAGTAGATTTTCAACAAAGTTGACAAGGTAATTCAGCACCCAAGCCTTACTTTGCAGTATATACAAAAATCAACTTAAAATGGATCATAGATGTAAATGTGAGAGCTAAAACTAGTAATAGTTCTAGAATAAGACATAGAAAATATTTGTGATTTTGGTTAGGCAAGAATTTCTTAGATGAGACGCAAATGGCACAAACCATTTTTTTTTTTTTAAGATAGATTAGATTTTATCAAAATTCAAACCTTTTTCTCTTCAGGTGATACTGCTAAGAAAATGAACAGGTAAACCACTGACTGGGAGAATATGGTTGCAAAACAAGTGAAAGGGGAAAAAATAATCTTTTCAACGAACATTGCTCAGACAACTGGATAGCCATATGCAAAAGAATGGAGTTGGACTTCTGTTTCACACCACATACAAAATTAATTCAGAATATAAAATTGTAAAGCTCTTAGAAAAAAAACATAGGCGTAAATCTTCATGACCATGGATTAGACAAGTGTTTCTTAGGTATAAACCTAAAGTATAAGAAGGAAAAGAAAAATAAATAAGTTGGGCGTCATCAAAATTAAAAACTTTTGTGCTTCAAAAGACACTATCAAGATAGTTGAAAGAGGGACTTCCCTGGGTGCGCAGTGGTTATGAATCTGCCTGCCAGTGTGGGGGACATGGGTTCGCACCCTGGTCTGGGAATATCCCACATGCCTCAGAGCACCTAAGCCTGTGCACCACAACTATTGAGCCTGCGCTGTAGAGCCTGTGAGCCACAACTACTGAAGCCCGTGTGCCACAACTACTGAAGCCTGTGCTCCGTAATAAGAGAAGCCACTGCAATGAGAAGCCTGTGCACCGCAACGAAGAGTAGCCCCTGCTCGCTGCAACTAGAGGAAGCCCGCGTGCAGCAGCGAACAACCAACACAGCCAAAAATAAATAAATAAATAATTTTTTTAAAAAGACAGTGAAAAGGTGACTCACAGAATGGAAGAAAATATTAACAAATCTTATACAATAAGTCCCTTACATATGAACCTTCAAGTTGCAAACTTTGAAACGTGTGACATGTGTTCACATGTCCAATCACTTAAGTTAGTTCAGAGGTCTGGTGTACATTGTCACTTGCGCGCATCCTCTACAAGTGGTTGTGCTTTGTGTACTTTACAGTACTGTATAGAGTACAGTAGTACAGTATCTTTATTTCAAACCCAGGATGTCCAGAAGCAAACGTAGAAGCAGTGGTGATGTAGCTGGTACTGTGTACTTTTCAAGGTACTGTACTGTAAGATTAAAAATGTTTTCTTTATTTTCTGTGTTTATTTGTTTTTTATGTATTATTTGTGTGAAAAGTATTAAAAACCTATTACAGTACAGTGCTATATAGCCTGTTGTGTTAGTTAGGTACCTAGGCTAACTTTGCTGGACTTACGAACAAATTGGATTTACGAACGCACTCTTGGAATGGAACTCATTCATATGTAGGGGACTTACTGTACTTGATAAACGATTGATATCTAAAGTCTTAAAACTCAATAATAAAAAGACAATCCAATTTAAAAATAGGCAAAGGATCTGAATAGACATTTCTCAAAAAAAGACACACATGAAAAGCTGTTCAACATGGTTAGTCATCAGGAAGTTACAAATTATGGCCACAATGAATCAGTACACATTTATTAGAATAACTAAAATTTTAAAAACTGACAATATCAAGTATATGTGAAAATGTGGGACAGCTGAACTCTGACACATTGCTGGTTGGTTTGTAAAACGGTGAGCTGCTTTGGAAAACAGTTTGGCATTTTTCTTATAAAGTTATACATGCATTTATCACATGACCTAGGGATCCCACTCCTGGGTATTTATGTAAGATAAATGAAAGTATATATCTATGTGAGACCTATGTGAGAATGTTTAAGGAGCCTGTATTTACAATTGCTGTAAACTGGAAGCAACCCAGATGCACATCAGCTGATAAATGGGTAAATAAATTGTGGTACACCGCATAATGGAATACTCAACAGTAAAAAGGAGTAAATTACTGATAGGTGCAACAACAGTGATAAATCTCAAAAGCACTGTGGTAAGTGAAAAAAGCCCCCCCCCCGCCAAAAAAAAAGGCCCAGCGCAAAAGGGTACATACTGTATGGTTCCCACTTACATGACATAACATTCTCCTTCAACTCCTAAAGTTGTATTTATGTCATATTTCACACAGAATAATAGATTTTCATAGGATAGTATTCTGCATGTTGCTGAAATTCATTTATATGGATTTTTATAGCTTTCATTAGTGGGGACATCAAAATTATTTTTCTGAAGGTAAATGTTGCTTTGCATTGCTTTTTGCTGACAGGTATCAGATGTAGTGATCTAAGAATAACACCTGGAACATGGAATAAAATCTTTTTCTTTAGTAATTCAGCTCAAGTCTCACTAAAGTATACCAGCATTAAGGCATAGCAGCCTGAAATATTTTAAACTTCAGGCCTAATTATATTACAAACTGTATTTTCATCTTTTTGTGTTGAGGCATGTATGGACACTGAAAGGGAAAAGAGAATCTGTGACCCTTTGACTGAATAACTAGTTAAATATAAAGATTTGCTTTTCTGCACTCTGGTCTATGATACCTAAATAGTAAGGACTATAAAGAAAATGTTTATCAGCCTCACAGAACTGATAAAGATTTTAAGGTGAACTTTTAAAGTAAGGGTTAGAAAGGTATCCAGATAAAATCAAACTGTCTTGGTGGGAAGAAACATGTTGTGGGGCAGGTACACACTGGAAGGAGGAGGAGGGGGATGTGGAAATGGTGATTTTTGACTGTATATGTTTGTAAACCATTGTGAATTTCACTGCGATTTGGGGGTACAATATTCATAATTAACGTTAATACGAAAGCATACTTATTAAACAGATACTACCAGTCTAAAAGAAGGTAATGGAGATCATTGTATGTATGAAAAAATCCATGAACCTGAAAGGAAAAATGTGGTAGAGAGCATTTGTTTGGATTCAAAAAATAAACCCAGCAAGGGAAGTTTATAGCTATACAGGCTTATCTCAGGAAACAAGAAATATCTCAAATAAACAACCTAACCTTATGCCTAAAGCAACTAGAGAAAGAAGAATAAACAAAACTCAAAGTTAGTAGAATGAAAAACATAAAGATCAGAGCAAAAATAAATGAAATAGAGACAAAAACAGTAGAAAAGGTCAGTGAAACTAAAAGCTGGTTCTTTGAGAAGATAAACAAAGTTGATAAACCTTTAGCCAGACTCATTAAGAAAAAAAGGGAGAGGGCCCAAATCAATAAAATCAGAAATGAAAAAGAAGTTACAACCGATACCACAGAAGTACAAAGAATCATAAGAGACTACTATGGGCAACTATACAGCAACAAAATGGACAACCTAGAAGAAATGGACAAATTCTTAGAAAGGTACAATCTCCCAAGACTGAACCAGGAAGAAATAGAAAATATGAGCAGACCGCTTAGCAGTACTGAAATTTAATCAGTAATTTAACAACTCCCAACAAACAAAAGTCCATAACCAGATGGCTTCGCAGGTAAATTTTACCAAACATTTAGGAAAGAGTTAACACCTGTCCTTCGGAAACTATTCCAGAAAATTGCAGAGGAATAAACACTTCTGAACTCATTCTATGAGGCCACCATCAGCCTGAAACCAAAACCAGAGAAAGATACCACAGAAACGAAAATTACAGACCAATATCACTGATGAACATAGACGTAAAAATGCTCAACAAAGTACTAGCAAACCAACTCCAGTAATACAGTAAAAGGATCATATACTGTGATCAAGTGGGATTTATGCTAGGGATGCAAGGATTTTTCGATATCTGCAAATCAGTGTAATTCACCACATTAACAAATTGAAGGATAAAAACCAGGTGTTCATCTCAACAAATGCAGAAAAAGCTTTTGGTAAAATTCAACATCTACTTATAATAAAAACTCTTCGAAAGAGGGCATAGAAGGAACGTACCTCAACATGATAAAGGCCATATGTGATAGATCCACGGCTAACATTGTACTCAATGGTGAAAAGCTGAAAGCATTTCTTCTAAGACCAGGAACAAGACAAGGATGCCCACTCTCGCCATTTCTGTCCAACATAGTTTTGGAAGTCCTAGCAACAGCATTCAGAGAAGAAAAAGAGATAAAAGGAATGCAAATTGGAAAAACGAAGTAAAACTGTCATTGTTTGTAAATGACATGATGCTGTGCATATAAACTCCTAAAGGCGCTATCAGAAAACTACTAGAGTTCATCAATGAATTCACTAAAGTTGCTGGATACAACATTAATATACAGAAATCTGTTGTATTTCTATTCACTAACAGTGAAATATCAGAAAGAGAAATTAAGGAAACACTCCCATTTACCATTGCATGAAAAAGAATAAAATAATTATGAATAAGCCTACCTAAGGAGGCAAAGGACCTGTACTCTGAAAACTATAAGACACTGATGAAAGAAATTGAAGAGCACACAAACAGATGGAAAAATATACCATGTTCTTGGATTGGAAGAAATCAATATTGTTAAAATGAGTGTACTACCCAAGGCAGTCTGTAGATTTAGTACAATCCCTATCGAATTACCAATGGCATTTTTCGCAGAACTGGAACAAAAAATATTTAAACTTGTATGGAAACACAAAAGACCTGAATAGCCAAAACAAAGAAGAACGGAGCTGGAGGAATCAGGCTCTCTGACTTCAGACTCTACTACAAAGCTATACTAATCAAAACAGTATGGTACTGGCACAAAAACAGACATAGATCAATGGAACAGTATAGAAAGCCCAGAAATAAACCCACACACTTATGGTCAGTTAGTCTGCAACAGAGGAGGCAAGAATATACAATGGAGAAAAGACAGTCTCTGCAATAAGTGGTGCTGGGAAAACTGGACAGCAGAACATTCTCTAACACTGTATACAGAAATAAACTCAAAATGGATTAAATACCTGAATGTAAGACCAGATACTATAAAACTCTAAGAGGAAAACATAGGCAGAACATTCTTTGACGTAAATCGCAGCACTATTTTTTTTATTTTTCTCCTCCTAGATTAATGGAAATAAAAACAAAAATGAACAAATGGGACCTAATTAAATTTAAAAGCTTTTGCACAGCAAAGGAAACCATAAACAAAATGCAAAAAAACCTACGAACTGGGAGAAAATATTTGCAAACGATGCTACTGACAAGGGATTAACTTCCAAAATATACAAACAGCTCATACAACTTAATATCAAAAAACAAACAACCCAATCAATAAATGGGCAGAAGATCTAAATAGACACTTCTCCAAAGAAGACATACAGAGGGCCAAAGAGCACATGAAAAGATACTCAATATTGCTAATTATTAGAGGAATGAAAATCAAAACTACAAAGAGGTATCCCCTCACACTGGTCAGAATGTCTATCATCAAAAAGTCTACAAACAATACATGCTGAAGAGGGTGTACACTGTTGGTGGGAATATAAATTGGTGCAACCACTATGAAGAACAGTATGGAGGTTCCTTAAAAAACTAAAAATAGAGTTACCATATGATCCTGCAGTCCTACTCCCGGGCATATATCCAGAGAAGACTGTAATTAGAAAAAGATACATGCACCCCAATGTACATAGCAGCAATATTTACATACAATAGCCAAGACATGGAAGCAACCTAAATGTCCATTGACAGATAAATGGATAAAGATGTGGTATATACATACAATGGAATATTACTCAGCCATAAAAAAGAATGAAATAATGCCTTTTGCAGCAACATGGATGGACCTAGAGATTATCGTATTAAGTGAAGTAAGTCAGAGGACAAATTTCATATGATATCACTTACGTGTGGAATCTAAAAAGATACAAATGAACTTATTTACAAAACAGAAATAGACTCACAGACATAGAAAACAAACTTATGATTACCAAAGTGGATAGTGGAGGTGGGGTGGGGAGAGATAGATTAGGAGTTTGGGATTAACATATACATACTACTATATATAAAATGGATAAACAACAAGGATCTACTGTATAACAGGGAACTATGTTCAATATCTCCTAATAAAGTATAATGGAAAAGAACCTGAAAAAGAATATATATATATGTATAACTAAACCACTTTGCTGTACATCTGAAACTAACACATTGTAAATTAACTATATTCCGATTTTAAAAAGTGGTTAAAAAATTAAAAAAAAAACAAATGGTATTTCTTGGTAGCATACTATAGCTTTCCTAATGCAATTTACAAAAGTAGTAGCATAATAGCTATTGCTAATGATGTATCAGCTCTCCGTTTATATAAAAGCATAGAGAACTGTTGATAAAATTTTAATTTGCTTTGCCAATGATTTATTATTGAGAAAGTAATGAGAGTAATAATTGCTGTTCTCAGTTTGTGACCAGAAATGCTAAATTGATTAGCATTTAGGATGTGACAGAGACCTTGAGACAAAGCATTCATTTCACTTTAGATCAAGGTTTCTCAGCAGTAGCACTGTTGGCATTTTTGAGTCAGATAACTCTTTGATGTGGGGGGCTGTCCTTTGTGTTGTAGGATGTTTAGCAGCATCCCTGGCCTCTGCGTTCTAGATGCCAGCTCTGCCCCCTCCCCCAGTTATGACAACCAAAATTGTCTCAAGACTTTGCCAAATGTCCCCTGGGGGTCTAAATTGCCCTCAGTTGAGAACCACTGCCTAAGATTTTCTATTAATGAGGGAAAGAAATTCTGGGCACAGTTAGGCATGTGCTCCAAGCTTAGGAAATTTAATCAAATTTATTGAAAAGATAAATCCTATTAATAGTGATTCCAAGTGAAGGATGAAATTTCAAAAAGGGGTAAATATAAGAAGGCTGCAGCCACAGAAACCAAGGTTATTGCACAGGCAGTTCTCAGCTCAGATTGGAAAGGATATGAATGACTCTGTCAAGTGTGAGTACATATTCAGGGATAAATGCAAAAGAGTAGTACAAATCTGTAAAAATTGTGTTAGGCCAAAAGCCTGTGATGAGCCAAAACTTGTGAAAAGTTCTTGAGACAGCAAAAGTAACTTCTTCCCTCTAACCTTTCCCCATTTAGAGTTATGGGGACAATATGTATGAGAAAATGATAAACTCACTGCATGAGACCATTTATTCTTGAAATATATTTTGAATGCCCAGTCACTAGAAACATGAAAAATAATACGCTCTTTTTTTCTTAAAAACTGTAGATTTTACCATCTTGTGGGGAGAAATACAGAAGCAAGTAGTAACTTACACATACCTTTATAATGGTGGAAGCTTGTAGAGAAAGTAATGATACACAGATGTTGGAGTAAAGAAAGGCTCCAGAAAGAAAGTAGTATTTGAATTGAGTCTTAGAGGATGGGCTAGATTTCTCAGTTGGGGAAGAACAATTCAGGCAGAGAAGGAACAGCATTTGTTAAGCCATCCAAAAGTTATGATACCTTTGAGGAACCAAGAATTTGGTATAAATTGAACTTGGTTTATGATGAGCAGGAAGGAGTAAGGAGGACACGTGGCAGAAGAGACTGAAATGGCACGTTGGGGCTGTTGGGTTAATGGATTGGATAAAAAAGAATTACTTAGTGTCTTATTTTTTGTCTTCATTGTTCTCATGATTTTTAAAAACTTAGATAAAGGAATTGAAGTTCAAGGAAAGAGAAAAAAGTTGAGCACTTTAAATTAGTTTATACCGCCAGATCTACGCAGATTATAACCCTAGAATTTTGAATTTCTTATATTTCTGTTTTTGATTTGATGATTTTTGTATGGGTGGCCACTTTTTTAGAAATCACTGTTCTGAGGAAGTTTAAAAAACAGTGGCTAAATATATCAATTCTAGGCAGGTAGTTACCTTTGGAAGAGGAAAACATGAGGCTTAAGGCTTAGGCAGTAATTTAACATTTTATTTTGAACAACAGACCAGAAGCAGATAGGCAAACTAGTATCTATTAGTTTAATTGTGATGATAGGTGCAACTGACAAGCCACACACACAATAAGAACAAAACAATTTCAGTTGAGATGTAGAAAATAAAGTTCTTTCAAAAGGTTCTATTATGTTATCACTGTATTAAATCACTGCATTAAAAGGTAAATTACATGCATCATTGTAAAAAGATTGTACCTAAACTTTTTATTTTTCCACGTAATTATATTTAGTAACCTACTGTACAGTATTTTAATGGAGCTTAACCTTTTCTCTAGTGGTTACTTAAATTCCTTCCAAAAATAATATTTCATGGATTGTACACATTTAATTAGATATTTATTTATATGTAAACTGGCAGTGATGATCATTAGAAAGTTTTTTCCTCTTTTTCCCCGTCTTGAAGTCTTAATATGTCATTATTCAGGCATGCTTCAAAATGTAAAATTCTTCCTTACTTTTTAAACTTGTTAAAATCATGATACCTTTCTACTTATTAAATGATTATTTTGATAGTTGAATGTTAGTGTTATTAAATTAGCTATTCATTGGTTGGTGATTAAAATCAACACACAATGATCTTTTATTTAAAAAAAATAAAATAGTTTTCAGTTCAGCATATTCTGAATGATATCAATCAATGAATCTGTTGTTCATCCAAGGAAGTAAAAACAACTTGACTATGTTTGCCTTAGTTTCTTGTAGAATTACACAAAAGGTACATACTACTCAATAGAAAAAGTAAACTTTTTTCTTATTTTAAATTAAGGTATAATAGTAATTAAAACAAAACATCGAAAGTTTTAATGACTTGTAGAAGAGCCCTCATTTTAATATTTGTGACTAGTTTCTCCTAAGAGTGTTTCGTTACACTTATAAAATCATGTACTGCGATATTGAAAGTGAGTACTACGTTATCTTTAGTAAAATTAAAGGTGGTTTTCATGTGCTTTGAATATAAAGTTAGATGTAGTTAGAAATCGACATTTCTGGGGGAATTCTAAGGAACAAAAATTGTGAAACTGGAAATTTTATATATAATTTACTTCTGCATTTAAAGCGGATAAGTTTCTTGAGAGGAGTAGAATATAAATGGATTATAATGATCATATATTGTGATTAGTATACAATTTCATTTTCAAGTTCTTCAAGTGATGACAAAAATGCAAAACTATTATTTGGTTAGTGGCATTAAAAGCTTCCTTCTCCACAAATAAGTATTAAGGTACATATAAGAGTCTGCCTTTATGAAGCCAGGAAGTACTGAAATGTAGTAGCGTTTTGACATGTTTGTTTGCTTATGAAATCTATGAAAGGCTTGTGTAGTTGGGTAACTTTACCACTTGAGTGGTGGATGTATCTCCATTTCTGGAGAATGGGACAGGATTGTAGTCATCATATCTTGGGATTATTTTTTTCAAACTGGATACTGAAGCATAAGAAAAATAGTACTTTGTTGAAGGACATAGGACCAACAGATCATCATAGAGAGTCTAGAAGCATACTTTTTTTATTATATGAAAATTTGATGTAAGCTTATTATGGCAGTTAGGTCATTGGAAAAAAGGTAAGATTTTTCAGTAATTTGTTTTGAGACAGATATTCATATATGAGGAGAAAATGAAATTGTCTCTACTTCACAACATGTACCAATGTAAAGACAAAAAATACTAGATGAAATTATAGGTATTATGTTTATAGTCTTTAAGTAGGGAGTGGCTTTTTTTCATTTTTTTTGAAGCAAGATACCAGGGGTAGAAACTGTAAAGGAAACATTGACAGATTTTGCTTTATCAAAACTTTATAAGGAAAAATAGATATAAAGATGACTGACAAACGGGAAAAAATTACAACATATGTAATAGAATTATATTCCTAATGTATGAAGAGATCCTTGCAGTCAACAAGAAAAACACAAACAATAAAAAAAAGGACAAAGTAACTGAATATGTAGTATAATGGCGAAAAAATAAAAATTACCAATGAGCAGTTAACAGTTGAACAAAAGCATTAATATTTCAAGAAATATGGGTTAAAAAAATATGGGTTTAAAAAAAATATATGGGTTAAAAAAAAAAAGAAATATGGGTTAAAAAAAGAAGCAACCCTCCCTGCCCCCCCCACAACCTGAAGGAGAAATGTAAAAAGTAATAATATCCAAGATTGGTGAGGGACTGGAGGGCAGTTAGCGTATTTTAAAACTAATAATGTTCATGAGTATAACAATACTTTTACTTAAAGAAATGTGTCTTGCAAAAATAGCACTGAAAATACATGGGAATGTTCATCATTGCAAAAATATATTGATGTTGGGGCAAAAAGTTAGAACAACCCACATAAAAATCAGTAAGACATTCCTATCAGCTATCCACAGTGTGTTCAGTGAAAAAGCAAGTTGCAAAATACCTTTTTATGTCAATAAGTATGGATAACACATTTTTTTAAATGAATACATATATTCCGTTGAATGAACGTACCACAATTTAAAAAACTGTTTCTGTAATAGTGGTTCTCAGGTTCCTCCCAGTTTTTCGCTGTTATAAGTGAAAATGTTATATTAATGTTTTTTGTACATACAGCTTGGTATACTTGGTTTTCCTTTCTTTGAAGTGAATTCCAGGAATTGCTGAGTCAAAAGTTGCATCCAATTTGCATTTTGATATGTATTGCCAAAATGCAGTTTTACACCAGAAGGTGGAATAAAAGTCAAAATTTTTTAATGGAGCCATAAAATTGAATATATTATGCAGGATAACCTAGGGTATTACACGATCTTGTTTGAAGTTATTACAAGTAAAATATTACTAAATCAGATAGATTTTCAAAAAGAAATGTTAAATATTCTCTTTATTTACTTTTTAAATTATTTATCTTGGAATAAACTCATGGAAAAGCTGCAAAAATAGTACAGAGAGAGCTTCTCTGTTGGCGCAGTGGTTGAGAGTCCGCCTGCCAATGCAGGGGACACGGGTTCCCGGTCTGGGAAGATCCCACATGCCGCGGAGCGGCTGGGCCCGTGAGCCATGGCCGCTGAGCCTGTGCGTCTGGAGCCTGTGCTCCACAACGGGAGAGGCCACAACAGTGAGAGGCCCGCGTACCGCAAAAAACAAAAAACAAACAACAACAACAACAAAAATAGTACAGAGATTCCTATATGCCCTTCACTCAGCATTCCCTAATGTTAACATCTTATATAACCATGGTACATTGACAAAACTAAGAAATTAAAATTGGTATATTACTGTTAACTATATACTTTACTTAGATATCAGTTTTTCCACTAACCTCCTTTTTTTGGTTCCATAATCCAGTCTAGAATATCACATTGTATTTAGTTGCCATTTCTCCTTAGTCGTCTTCAATCTGTGAGAGTTCTCAGGCTTTCCTTGTTTTTTTATGACCTTGACAGTTTTGAAGATTATTGATAAGGTATTTTGTAGAACTTTTCTCAGTTTGTTTTTGTCTGATGTTTTCTCATAATTACCCTGGGGTTATGGGTTTTGGGGATGAGTACCACAGAGATGACATGTGCTTCTCATCACATTTTATCTGGGATATGTGATACCATAATGATTTATCAGTGATAATATTAATGTTTATCACTTGTTTTAAGATAGTGTCTGCCAGGCTTCTCTCCTGAAAAGTTACTATTTTTCCTTTCCATACCTGATTCTTTGGAATCTGGTCACTATTCCAGTCCACACTCAAGGGGAGGGGCATCAATAAGCTCCATCTCCAGTCTCAGAAGGCTACATATTATCTTACAGAGCAAGTGTTTTTGATTTTGATAAGGTCTAATTTATCATTTATTTCTCATATGGATTGTGCTTTTGGTGTTGCGTGTAAAAATCATTGCCAAACCCAATATCGATTTTTTAAAACTGCTTTATTGAGATATAATTTACGTACTGAAGAGTCACCCATTTAAAGTGTACAGTTCATTGTTTTTTGTCTGTATTTATAGAGTTGTGCAGTCATTACCTCAGTTACTTTTTGAACATTTCATCATCTTGTAAAGAAACTCTGTACCCATTAGCAGTCACTCCGCAATCCTCCCCAAGCTCTCCAGCCCTAGACAATGACTAATCTATTTTATGTCTGTATAGATTTGCCAATATGGACGTTTTCTATAGATGGAATCATACAATGTGTGATCCTTTATGACTGGCTTTTTAGACTTAGCATGCTCTCTTCGGGGTTCATCTGTGTTGTAGCATGCATTTCATTCTTTTAAATTGCCAAATAAATAATATTCCATTGTATAGATAATGCCACATTTTGTTTATCCATCCATCAGTTGATGAACATTTGGATTGTTTCTACTCTTTCACCATTATGAATAATACTACTATGAACATTAGTGCACAGGTTCTTGTGTGGACATATGTTTTCATTTCTCTTGGGTAGATACCTGAAAGTGGAATTTTCATGTCATATAATGCTGTATAACATTTTGAGAAACCCAAGATTGATTTTTAAGTATATACTTTTATTATTTTGGAGTAAATATATATGTGGCTTTTCTGTTGTCTCTGAACAGATAAGAGCAGCAAGTGATTGCAGCCATTTGTAAATAATATCGTTAAATGTCAATATTTTTAATGTTTCAGTAAGTATTATTGAGCACATACGTACATCAAAGACATATCCATGAATGAAGTATGGTCTCTGCCCTTAAGGAAATGGGAACATACAATCTAACAGAAGAAAGACAAACAATTCCAGCCCATGTTGACAGATGAAATAATAGAGAAATAGTGGTTTCCCAGAGGAGAAAGGCAGCTTATCAGACTGAGGGGATCAGGAGGAGATGGATAAAGGATTAGATCTTGTTTGGTAGTAACCTGCTCAAATAAAGTGGGGCTAGTCATTTTAGGTTGGTGATCAACATCTGCAAAAGAATGGAGATGTAAAGCAGTATGGCTGTGTGGGAAATTGCAAGTAACTAGGCATTGCCAGAGCATTGTTGGGGAGAGTATCTAGAAATAAAAGATTGCAGAATCAGAGAGTAACAAGATCTAAAAGCCATTTTATGAGGTGTTGAGGAGTTTGGGTTTGGTTTTGTTTTTTGCCAATCTGTTTCTCACACTGGATTACTCTGTATGTGTGTTTACACGTGTGTGCGCCCTGGCAAAACATAGTACGTCTTCCTGGAGCTTGAATTCTGTTTGAACATATGGACATAGAATAACATTTTTATTTTTATTATTAACTGTTGCATTGAAACAAAATCAGTTATATGGAATTGAATCCCACATTATAAATGTTCTAGGTAAGTTTTAGATAATTTTAGAGCTTATTAGGGCTGCTTTGACTACTCTGAAAATTTGCAAGGTGTATTGGATTTCTTTAGGCAAAGAGTAGCAGTATATTGGACAAATATTGCATTGTTCATAGCTTTTATTGCTATACTTTATTCTGACTTTTTTAAAACATTTTTTAAATAATTGGGTTGTCTTACAATCTGTAGTGGTACGTAAAATGATGGTGCATTTTATAATCTAGGATCTTAAACTAGGCAAAATATATCTTTTTCGCATTAGAAAGAAACAGTCATTATAGAAAACTTGAAGTAAATGGAAAATGTGAGGAATAAAATAATCTGTAATCCCACCATACTTAGAGATGACTGCAGTTACTATTTTGGTATATTTCTTTCTGGCTTTTTTCTGTCTATATGTACCAATATATATTTGTGTTTTTAGAAAATTAAGTTCATATACCACATGGAGTTTAATCTGTTTCTATGCTCAACATCATATGTTGAACATGATTCTATGTAATTATTATTAAACAACACAATTTAAATGTTTTCTAATATGTCATTGTATATATATGTATTCCTAGAAGTAAAATTTATTGGGTATAAAGTGTGATTAAAAAAAAAGATCCTTAAGAAAAATCATCCATTTGCTTTCTAGAAAGTTAAAGAGTCTGTATGTGATTGAAATATTTTTTAATTTTTTGTAACCCTGAAACCTTTCTGCACTGCCTCTTTTGCTAACTTGTGATTATTTAGAGATGATTAGCTAGTTTGTGGCCTATCGAGACTTATGGTGTTTATTTGTGACTCAGTTTGCCCATTTCATTCCTTGCTAACTGTGCTGTATAGTAATATCTCACTTCTCTGAATTTTAGTTTTCTGCCACCATCACCTGGTTCAACACAGTTGACAATCAGAAATTGTTTAAAGGATCTGATGGTCACACAGTCCTGCTTATTGGTCTTAGAAGTAATAAGAGCTTACCAAATTTATAATTTTGCAAGTATTAAATTCTGTAAGTAACAGGTTAATTTTTATTATGGGAAAAAGTGGAACACTGTAAGAAGGATTGGAAGTTCGGAGAATTTTGCAGTTTTAGGTACGATGACTGGGAGAGGGCTCACTAAAAGGTGACATTGGAGAAAAGAGTTGAAGTAGTTGAGAGGGTTAGCCATGCAGATGTTTAAGGAAAGAAAATGGCATGCAGAGGAAGAGCCAGTGCAAAGGCCATAAGAGAGGATATTTGAACAGCAGTAAGGAAGCCACTGCAGCTGGTGGGGAGGATTAAACAAGGGAGAGAATAGTAGCATGACATCAGAGAAGGAAGGAAATAGAGAGGGTAGGTCATGTAGAATCTTGTAGACCATTGTAAAATCTTTGACTTTTGCTCTGGGTAAGATAGCAAGTCAAAGTTTTGAGGAGTGACATGATCTGAATTGTGTTTTAAGAATATCGCCCCATGTTGAGAATAGACTACTGAGAGGCAGGGATAGACACCAGGAAATCAGTTAAGAAGCGATTGCCGTAATCCAAAGAAGAGATGATGGTGGCTTGGTCCAGCATGGTAGCAGTGTAGAAGGTGAGAAGTTATCAGGTCCAGCTATATTTCAGAGGTAGAGCCAGCCAGATAGGATGAGGAGTGTAAGAAAAAAAATAGGAGTCAAGAATGCCCCTGGGTTTTTGCCCCAAGCAAAATTGACCCATCAGCTGAAGTGTTGAAATCATAGGTAGAGGTTTGGGGTGAGAACACCTCTTCAGTTTCAGACACGTTAAATTTTTAATTTTTATTTATTTTTAATTTTTGGCTGCATTGGGTCTTCGTTGCTGTACAAGGGCTTTCGGTAGTTGCGGCGAGCAGTGCTACTCTTTGTTGTGGTGCACGGGCTTCTCATTGTGGTGGCTTCTTTTGTTGTGGAGCACGGGCTCTAGGCACGTGGGCTTCAGTAGTTGTGGCATATGGGCTCAGTAGTTGTGGCTTGTGGGCTCTAGAGCACAGGCTCAGTAGTTGTGGCACACGGGCTTAGTTGCTCTGCGGCATGTGGGATCTTCCCGGACCAGGGCTCAAACCTGTGTCCCCTGCATTGGCAGGCGGATTCTTAACCACTGCACCACCAGGGAAGCCCCTATACACGTTAAATTTGAGATGTATGTTAACGAAGTAGATATATTATGTAAGCAATTAAATATATAAATCTGAAGTTTAAGAGAGAGGTCTGAACCAGAGATAAAAATTTGCAAGTTGTTGACATGTCAGTGCTTTTTAAAGCCCACCAGTAAATGAGTGTATATAGAGAAGAAAACACCATGAAAGACTGAGCCTTGAGATGCTTCAGTGTTAAGAAATCTGAGAGAAGAGGAGGAACCAGCAAAGGCAACTGAGAAGTAATCATTGATGTAGAAAAAAATACCCTTGGAACTTCCCTGGTGGTCCAGTGGTTAAGGCTACACTTCCAATGCAGGGGGCGTGGGTTTGATCCCTGGTCAGGGAACTAAGATCCCACATGCCACACAGTGTAGCCAAAAAAAAAAAAAAAAGAAAGAAAAGAAAAGAAAATGAAAAAATACCCTTAGTATTGTTGTAGGAATGTAGTATCCTGGAAGTCAAGTAAAGAAAGTATAGCAGGAGTGATCAAACTGTCAAAAGCTACTGATGTATCAAGGTGAAGATTGGGAATTCATTGTTAAATTTAGCAACATGGTGGTCACCTGTGACTTTGACAAGCACTTTCATTTTTGTTGTTTCTTGTTTGTTTTTTTAAATTTTGACTACACCGCACGGCTTGTGGTATCTCAGTTCCCTGACCAGGGGTTGAACCTGGGCCACGGCAGTGTAAGCACTGAATCCTAGCCACTAGACCACCAGGGAACTCCCTGACAAGCAGTTTTGATAGAAAGGTAATGGCCAAAGCTCACCCAAAATGGATTTAAGAGCAGGTATGAAGAAAGGTTTAGAAATAGAGTTCAGACAACTTTTGAGGAATTTTTGCTGCAGCGGGGTTGAGTAATGGGGCAGCAGCTAGTGAGAGAAGCGGCATCAAGATGGGAATGAAAATGGCATGACACAATCCAGTTAGGAAGGGGAAAGCTTAATGATACAGGAGAAAGAGGGGGGAATTGCTGGAGCAATGTCCTCGAGCTCATGAAAAAGGATGGCATCACCATTGGAGGGATTGGTGTGAGATAGCAGTATTCTCCTATAGTAAAAAGTTAAGAGACCAAATATATGAGGGCATGTGCTGGTCATTGAAAATGAATACATAAATATAATTATAAATATGTCTATTTAGCGGTAAGTCTATGGCAGTTTTCTTCCGATTGTTTCAGGGTAGTAACCAACAAGGTCATTAGCTATGAACGAGGATCAGTGAGAGGTTTGAGAAAAGAAAATGTGAAATACGGTCTCTAGTAAAGTGGGAGAGTGAATATACTAAAGAAATATATGATTGCCAAGCAGAATTAAGGGCAAGCTTTATGTTCGCAATTATGGATTTAAAGTGGGATCAGACAGTATGATTTTATGTATTTATCCAGACATATTCAACTACATGGGTGCTGACATAGAGTTAGTTGTAGAGGTAGATTTAACTAGAATTATGGTTTTGCCAAACTAAGTATAATGAAGCAGAAAAGAGCCAAGGCATTAAAGGTTATGCAAGCGAGCGATTATAATAATTGACCATGTAATTTAAGCTCAGTAGGTAAGAAAGAGAACCTATCAGTACAATGAGGTACAGTAAAAATGGATAGGATCAGTGGATTGGAGGCCTTGGTGGGGCTGGGGATTGTTGGGGTGTGGTTTCTGGAGGGAGTGAGCAGGAAAGCTGAGGGAGTGCTTAGAGAATAAAGGATTTGAAATTGAAATTAAGGGAGAACTATGATTACTGATAATGACAAGATCTAGTATGTGGCCGTGGAAATGAGTGGCTGAGATAAGGTAGAGGACAAGATCATTGAAAGAGAGAAGTTAAAGGTATTGAGAGGCCAGGTTATTAGAAGTATCATCTGTGGGTATATTAAAGTCCTTAAGAATTAAAATAGGAAAATATTGGAAAGAAGGTTGGTAACCCAGGAACTAAAATTGTCTAGCAGTGAGATGTGATGACCTGAGGGTCAGTAGATTACAGTGACAATGAGAGGTAGTGGGAGGTAGAACCTAATAAACATGAAAAGCAAGCTGGCAGATATAGGGTGGGAGTGTAGAGATGGCAGTGGAGTTCACCTGTCCCACTTTCAGGGCCATTGGTATAAAGCATGTGGAGGGTAAAGGGCACCACTGTAGAACTGCAGGGGAAGCAGTGTCCTCAGGGAAGCTGGATTTCCATTGGAGTAGGGTTTGGTAAACTACAGCCCACAGGCCAGATCTACAGCCCATAGGCCAGATCTGGCCTACCATTTGTTTTTGGATGGCTTATGAGCTATGAATGGTTTTTATATTTTTAAATAATTTATAGAAAGTCAAAAGAAGAATAATATTTCATGACATGTGAAAATTATATGAAGTTCAGATTTCAGTATCCATAAGTAAAGTTTTATTGGGACATAGCTATGCTCATTGTCTGTGACCACTTTTATGCTACAACACAAGTTGAAGAGTTGAGTACCTGTGACAAAAATCATACATGGCATTGTTATTGCTTCACACTGCTGCTCAGCACACTAGAAATCACAGTGACACCGTTACAACACAATAGCATTCCATGTGTATCACCATACCACAGAATTTTATTATTTTTTTTCCATTGCCAGTGCATGCCCATCATGTCAGAACAAAAAAGGAAAAGAAAAGTGAAACTGAATGTTGTTATTTTGAGGCACAGTAAAGTGTGGATTATTTCATCAAGTTAGAGGGCAGGGCATTGTGTTATTATGCAGTTACACTGTAGCTGTGCTGAAAGAGTACAATGTGCATTGACATTACCAGAATAAGCACTTGCCATAACATTCCCAACTCACAGGAAAGCAACAGTTAGAAAACCCCAGAAAATTTAAAATAGAATATCTCACCACAGCAGAATTTTCTTTACAAAGATGAAAAAAGAAAATGAGGTTATGACCTTACGTAAGTTTAGAAGTGGTTTATTTGTTAGTCAAGCAGGGAAAGCTATTCACTGATGGTGTTTGCAGCAACAAAGCAAATGTGTACAGAGAGAAAAACTTCCTTAAGACTATTAGCTTTTTGGGCTTTTGCACAGCAGAAGAAACTACAAACAAGACGAAAAGACAACCCTCAGAATGGGAGAAAATATTTGCAAATGAATCAACGGACAAAGGATTAACCTTCAAAATATACAAGCAGCTCATGCAACTCAATATCAAAAAAACAAACAACCCAATCCAAAAATGGGCAGAAGACCTAAATAGACATTTCTCCAAAGACACAGATGGCCAAAAAGCACATGAAAAGCTGCCCAAGGTCACTAATTATTAGAGAAATGCAAATCAAAGCTATAATGAGGTATCACCTCACACCAGTTAGAATGGGCATCATCAGAATATCTACAAACAACAAATGCTGGAGAGGGTGTGGAGAAAAGGGAACCCTCTTGCACTGTTGGTGGGAATGTAAATTGATAACAGCCACTATGGAGAACAGTATGGAGGTTCCTTAAAAAACTAAAAATAGCATTACCATATGACCCAGCAATCCCACTACTGGGCATATACCCAGAGAAAACCATAATTCAAAAAGACACATGCACCCCAATGTTCATTGCAGCACTATTTACAATAGCCAGGTCATGGAAGCAACCTAAATGCCCATTGACAGCCAAATGGTTAAGGAAGATGTGGTACATATATACAATGGAATATTACTCAGCCATAAAAAGGAACGAAATTGGGTCATTTGTAGAGACGTGGATGGATCTAGAGACTGTCATACAGAGTGAAGTAAGTCAGAAAGAGAAAAATATCGTATATTAATGCATATATGTGGAATCTAGAAATATGATACAGGTGAACTGGTTTGCAAGGCAGAAATAGAGACACAGATGTAGAGAACAAACATGGACACCAAGGGGGGAAAGTGGCGGGTGTGTGTGTGTGTGTGATGAGTTGGGAGATTAGGTTGACATATATACACTAATATATGTAAAATAGATAATAAGAACCTGCTGTATAAAAAATAAAATTTTAAAAAATCTATTAGCTTTTTGGCATGAACAGTAGTTGCTCAAAGAATTGAGACTCTTGGGAGCAACAGCAATAGTCAATTAAAAAATAAGACAATTTTGAGTGATTTTCCTTGACTCTTGTTTGAGGAATCAATGCTGAGTTTGAAGTGAGTGAAGAATTAGCCTCTATGTATAGTCTGCATGGAACAAGTACAGGCAAGAATATTTTTTTAAAAGTTGAGGAAACACTAAGTACAACTTGCAGTGGAGTCTGCTAAGATGTGTTACAAGTGATGGTAGTTAAAATTATGTATGGTGCAGAAAATGTTAGTTGAACAAAATAACAAAGTTCATGACAATACAAGGTGTTTAAAGCCTGTAGTTATTCATTGTATTATACATCAGCAAGTACTTTGTGGAAAATATTTGAATCTATCACGTTACTGAACCACAGGATCAGTGGTAAACATCATTCACTCTCGTGGACTTAACTAACCGTTATCAATTCTGTACATTTTTGACAGAAATTGAAGCTGAATATCCCAGTTTATCTTTGCATATAGCAAGTCAATGGCTTAGCAGTGGTGACATTTGTGATTTTTTTTTTGTTGACTATATTGTGTCCCCCAACCCCAAATCCATCTGTTGAATCCTTAATCCCCCAATATAACTGTATTTGGAGATAGGGCCAAGCAAGAGGCAGTTAAGGTTAAATGAGGTCATAAAGGTGGGACTGTGATAAAATGGGATTAGTGATGGGATTAGTGTCCTTACCTGTGCAACACATAAGAGGTCCTGTGAGTACACAGAGAGATGCTGGCTGCCAACTAGCCAGGAAGAGAGACCTCACCAGAAGCACAACACGCTGGCCCCAGTCGTAGACTTTGAGCCTCTAGAACCATGAGAAAATGAATGTCTGTTTAAGCCACCCAGTCTATGGTATTTTGCATGGCAGGATGAGCTCATTAAGACAAGGACCATGATGAAGGTTTTTCTTAATGAGAAGAACCACTCTCAACTATCATTGAATTATCATTGAACACTGACTTTGGAAATTAGTTTTTGATTTAACCTAAAATTACAAGGCAAAACAGCACTTTTAATGCAAAACTTAAATGTAATAAAGTCATTTTGACAACTAATGTTCGAATCACAAGTAACGTCGAGCTGCTTTGTAACTTCCTGTGCTGTCAGAAATTAAAATAAGAAGCCAGATCTCCATTTCCACACACATTTGCAGCAGATATATTTTCTCAGCCCAAAACTACAAACTTTATAGCCTATTTATGGCTCTAAATCTGGTATAACCAGAGCCAGGGATCCTTTCTCAACCCCATAGGCTATTATATAACACATTATCCTGGTTCAGAACTTTCTTATTTCGTGTCTGGAGTATTACAGTACTCTTAAAGTTCTACCCCCGCTCCAGTCTTGCCCTTATTGAATTTATCATTTACATATTCCCTGGAGTAGTGCAGCTGAAATGTAGATTTGACTGTGTTGTTTATGTGCCTTATTTCTTGTCATGGCTTCCAACATGTAGCAGTGGTTTTCAGGTGGTGGTTCTCAGTTCCCGACAGATCTCTATCTCAGTTCCCGACAGGACTCTATCGGGCTGCATTATGGAGGTGTACGAAGTAGACGAGGCTCCAGCCCCTCTCTGACGACACCCACCACCACTGCCCTCTTGAAGCAGAGCACTTTTATCTATTTTCATGTTGTACTGCTTTTAAACTTTAATGTGAAAAATATTTTTGTTGATTAAATAATAATTTTACAACTACTGGCCTACAGGTAAAGTTCAAGCTCCTTAACTAGTTTGGGGCTCTCCAGCCTCTCCTTCACATCCTTCCCACGGACTTGATACTCCAGCAACACAGAACAGTTCTGCTGTGCCTTTGCTTATATTTGCCCATCTGCCTGTTATATTCTCTCTTTTCTTCTTCCCAGCTAGCTAACTGCTTTCTTTTTAGACTTGTTTAAGGTTTCTTCACCTCCAGAAAGCCTTTTCTAGCCACCTCCCTCCTAGGCATCCTTGGGTTAGGTGTCATCCTTTATATTCCACAAACTCTGTGCTTGTGCTTATTTCCCTTTTTGCAATTTTTGGTATTATTTTTTGTTTGTTTCAGTTTCATTTGAAATCCATAAGAGCAGACACTGTGTTTTAAAGTTATGTTTATGTATCTACAGTGATTACTGTAGAGCCTCTATAGTTAACACAGATGTTTCTGCAGTAAATTGATTATTGTTTATATCTTGCTGTTACATTTGCAATAGATATGTGATCTAAAATTAAATGTACTTATGTTATCCCTGTGTGAAAGTTTGCTCTCTGTTGCATGTGTTTATGGGTCATAATGTATACAAACATGAGTTTAAATGTGCATTTCAAAAGAAAGACAAGATATTATATGTAGCTTTTATCAGGAACTAGAACTTAAATTTAATAGCTGCCCTGTATTTTGTATAACTCTGCTGTGAAACTTTTGCATGTAATCTCATGCCAGTGTTGACCCATGTGGATTAAAATAGCCCTATTTTAATCTGTGACCAAATTAGGAATTAGAATATCTATCCAGTGGGGATTTTAAATTATTGTAGTTTGTAGTGTGACAGGTTTATATAAATAATTGTAGCGATTCCCACTGTGTGTTTTAAGTTAAAATCTGCATTCAAATAGAGAAATATAATAAGTACGTGATTCTTTAGCATGTTTACCTTTGATATCTTAAATTACTTATATCTTTTTAAAAGGATCATCAAAGCTGACTTGATAAAAAGAAAACTTGTTTCATTAATCTAAAATACCTACCTGTGGCCCCTTGATTCATATTTGATATATACTTAAAATACCAGGAACTAATTAACTAATTATTCTCAGTGTACGTGTGGTATATGTTTTTTTTTTAAACATTCTAGTAAGTCGGATTTTAAGAAAAATATTTTAACAGAGTGAAGTCATTCCAGAATTTATTAAAAACAATTCTTAGCACATTGAACATTTCTCTGTTTTACAGCTTCATATTTTACTTATATTAAATAATTTTTAATGAACATCTTTGTTTTTTATTGTTTCTCAAGAACTTGAATGTAAAATAAGCAGTTTTAGTTATAATGCTTCAGTGATTTAAAAGTATAAACTTTTCTTTTCATACAGATAAAGACACAATAAATAAAATTAGAGATTTACGAATGAAAGCTGAAGATTATGAAGTAGTGAAGGTGATTGGTAGAGGTGCATTTGGAGAAGTTCAATTGGTAGGTTATTTTAATGAGATTAAAAAAACAATCTTTTTAAAATTAAAAAATCCACTTGTGTGTTTAACGTATGTTGTTTGGGAAAGTATTGTTTTTATAAAATTCTTGCTTTAAATTGCTCTAGACATTCTTGCCTAAGGATATGAAAGCCTAGAGTCTAATTCAGCAGTAGTGTGAAATATTTTCCCCAAGAATTCATGGGTAGAGAAGAGTTTTCAAGCATCAAAAGAGAAATCTTTACTCCTAATATTACACTATCTAAAATGCTGTGCAATAGTAAGTTTTATAAACAGGAAGTAGCATAACTAGCTGGGTGGAGGAGGGGGAAGTGTGCCATAATATAGGGAATAAAGGTTTTTTCCTAACATTACTTACATCTGGTAGTTAAAGCCTTGACATTATCTAATTGGGATAATTCAGAAGAGAAGAAGTTAAAATAGCAAGACCAATAATGTTAAATTATTTAGTAAATTGTTCTGGGAAACACTGAGCTTTAAATGTTAATGAAATGTTCATTATTTTCCATTTTCAATTTTAAAGGTAAGGCATAAATCCACCAGGAAGGTATATGCTATGAAGCTTCTCAGCAAATTTGAAATGATTAAGAGATCCGATTCTGCTTTTTTCTGGGAAGAAAGGGACATCATGGCTTTTGCTAACAGTCCTTGGGTTGTTCAGGTATGCTTTTGTTATTGTTTCATTGTTGCTCTAGTAGTTTGTAACTTAACATGTCTGAGAAGCTTTGTTTTTTAGAACAGTAATAGAGAATTTATTGGCAATTACAAAAGTGTCTAATATATCATTTTTAAAATCATAAAATTTAATTTTATTGAATTATCTCTAGGAGGAAAGTAACTGTCTCTGGAGTGGAGAGAATGGGAGAAATGGAGGGAAAGAATGGGAGTAGAGTGGAAAGAATGGGAGAAACGGAGGGAAAAAAGTTAAGCTAGGCCTCCAAATAATATTGTGTTGGCTTCAGGTTTTTCAGTGGAAAGAAAAATACATTAGAAAGTCAGTAATTGTAGGTACTAATCTTGACCTGAAGCTGTGGCCAGATTATTTACATCTCTGGGCCTCAGTCTCCTTGCTCAAAAATGTGAAAGGTGGCTTAGATTGGTTATTTTCAATTGAGGAGACACCTCAGATGGAGTCATGGGAGCAAGCAGTTGTTTGGGTAGGTTATAATTCTGGGTTTTCTATTTCTGCTTCAACTAGAGCAGCTGCATGTTTTTTATGTCTTTTATATTGGGGTTCTTATTAAGATTTCATATGGGGGAAATAAGGTCTTGTGGGTTTTTTTAAAAAAACAGTAAAACTACTGAGCTAGATCATTTCTAAATTCCTAGCATGAATTTTGTAGTTTTTTAAATTTACAGTATGTAATGAAGACTGTCTTAAATAATCATAATAGTAATTGGGATAAAAAGGATATGGAAGATGTTTAAGATTCGCATAATAAGACTTTTAATACTTGAAATGTCTGCCCTGTTTTTATCAGCTGTTTAGAGCAGGGTGTCTCAGGCTCAGTGTTACTGACATTTTGGGCCAAGTGATTCTTTGTTGTTGGGGGCTATCCTGTGGGTTTTTAACAGCATCCTTGACTTCTACCCAGGTGATGCCAGTAGCAGCCCTCCCCACCCCACACACAAGGTGTAACAACCGAAACTGTGTTCAGACATTGTTGAACATCTCCTTGGGTGGCGTGTTGGGGAGAGTGGGCAGGTGGGGGCCGTGGGACACCGGCAGTTATCATCTCTGGTTGAGAACCACTGATACTGGGGAGTGTTCAGTGTTGTGTAAAAAGTTAAAAAACATGACATAAATGTTTAAGGTTAAATTTACAACTTATGAACTTGAAGCTCTGTTTTTCTTGATACATTTTAAATAGGGTAAACTGCCACCAAATCAACAGTGTTTCTTTAATTATGGTGTCCGAGTGATATACTGTACATGTTAATCTGGGATAGCCATGAGATACCACTTAGTTTCTTATCCTTCCCCCAAATATTTATATTTAATTAAAGTTACTAAATCTGTAACTAAAATCATTAAATGCTGTTGAAAAAAATGAAATATAAAAAGAATTTTAAGACATAAGTGCCTAGGTAAATTAGTTATACTTTTTCTCTAAGGGCTTATTTCATTTATTTTAGTTCTATTCTAATCTTCTCATGTTTAACTTAAAATGTTATTTTGTAGGGAATTCCCTGGCAGTCCAGTGGTTAGGACTTTGTGCTTTCACTGCCATGGGTTCAGTCCCTGGTCGGGGAACTAAGATCCCACAAGCCACGTATTGCGGCCAAAAAAAAAGAAATTTTCTTTTGTAAATTTGCTCTTCTCTTAACTTCAACACTGGTTACATAATATATTTATGCCTGATATTGTTGCCAATTTCATATCAATGGACCGTACTCTTCCTGCTTTGACTCTTGTCCTCTTCCTGTCTCTCTGTTAGCTGTTACTGCGACTCCTCCTACTGACTGCAACTGTTTACTGAGCATCTATTGTACTAAGGGCTTTTTCTCTATTCGCTAATCTTTTTAACAACTCTGATAGGCAGTTAATCCCTACTAGCTACACCCTCAATTTATAGATTAAATTTGTGCTTTTATTCATTGAACATTCATTAAGTACTTGCCAACTGCCAGGCATCCAGACAGACTGGGCAGCAAGTATAAAAGTCAAACATGATATATAGTCCCATATATTCTTTTTTTTTTTTCCCCATATATTCTTCTAGAAAGGATCATAGTCACAGATAATTTGGGAGGTTAAGTAAATTGCCTAGTCACACAGCTAATAAGGGACAACTAAGACTGTAACCTAATTTTATTAGATTACTTGAAAATTGTGGTGTTGATATAAATTTAACACTAAACCCCACTATGTACAATTTAAATTAGAACTACAATATGTCTTTGCTTAGAAGAGTTGTATATTCTTTATTGAAACTATTATAATTTTTAAAAATTCTCAGTATAAGAAATTCAATTAGTATAGAAAAGGGTAGAGAAAAGAAGTCTCCGACTCCTCAGAAGTAACCACAGTTAATAACTCCTCTGCATACGCAAAGTTCTTTGTGCTATTTATCTTTGTATTTGTTTCCTTTTTTTTAAGAGTACTTACAACTACTGCAATTTGATTATTTCAGTTAAATCTTATATTAGTAATTTTGACAATTCTTAAATGAAACAGTTTTGCTTAATCTTAATGAATTTGTTTCTTTGTTTTTTTTGTATTTGTGTAGCTATTTTATGCATTCCAAGATGATCGTTATCTCTACATGGTAATGGAATACATGCCTGGTGGAGATCTTGTAAACTTAATGAGCAACTATGATGTGCCTGAAAAATGGGCCCGATTTTATACTGCAGAAGTAGTTCTGGCATTGGATGCAATCCATTCCATGGGTTTTATTCATAGGTAAAGACAAAAATGCTTTAAATTTTCTCAGTTGTTAAAGAGAGAAGCTAAAAATCAGTACTTAAACTTCATTTGATTAGTATTTCCCATTCTAAATCCACCTATTCT
Source organism: Monodon monoceros (assembly GCF_005190385.1). Classification (NCBI taxonomy): domain Eukaryota; kingdom Metazoa; phylum Chordata; class Mammalia; order Artiodactyla; family Monodontidae; genus Monodon; species Monodon monoceros. Next base: position 50,299,125 of record NW_021703765.1, read on the forward strand.
CCCATATGACATGAGTGGTGTTTCAGAATTTAAAACTTTGAAATTTGTGGTTTTAACATTTCAGTTTAGTGTTGATATAAATGTATTCTTTAATATTTCTTATTCTGATTATAAGGCTTTTATATGGTATCCTGAAAAGTAAAAATTATAAGCTGTTTTTTTAAGGTATATTCTGGGGTATTAAATGCTTTTCATTTTTATATACAAATTAATTTGCTTTTAATTAGTGAACAGATCAAATTTATTTGCTAGAAGAATAATTTCATTTGTTCTGCAAACACCACTTGAATTCTATGTGCAATTGCTGTGCTCAGTGCCAGGGATGCAAAAATGAAAGTGATTTAGACCCTCTTCTGGGGTTATTTATGTATTTATCTATCTTGTGTGTCTCAGTTACTTTTTATGTTTGAATGTTACATTTTTTATGGTTATTCTCTCTCAAATGACTTGATTTTCCTCTTGGAAGAATCAAACTCTACTTAAAAGAATGTCTTCTTCTGAGGCATAATATATGAGAGAGTCTCCCTGATGAAGTCAGCTTATAGATGTGGATAGAGAGCACATATAGATCAAAGGTGACCTTATCTAAATTGAGGATATATGACCTAAAATCACTGCCTCATATAATTTTTATCAGCTTCTGATCTGTTTCAGAGATACTGTACTTTTTTTTTCCCCCCTCAGAGATGTGAAGCCTGATAACATGCTGCTGGATAAGTCTGGACATTTGAAGTTAGCAGATTTTGGTACTTGTATGAAGATGAATAAGGTTAAATAATTAGATTTTAATTTAGTTTTGCTAATTCAAGATAGATGCTTTTTACAAATTTTTTTAACATCTTTATTGAAGTATAATTGCTTTACAATGGTGTGTTAGTTTCTGCTTCATGACAGAGTGAATTGGCTATACATATACATATATCCCCATATCTCCTCCCTCTTGCATCTCCCTCCCACCCTCCCTATCTCACCCCCACGCTAGATGGTCACAAAGCACCAAGCTGATCTTCCTGTGCTATGCAGCTGCTTCCCACTAGCTATCTATTTTACATTTGATAGTGTATATATGTCCATGCCACTCTCACTTCATCCCAGCTTACCCTTCCCTCTCCCAATGTTTTAAGAATTTACTAACCATATCTGGACTTGTACAGAATTGATGTGCCCAGTCTTATTTGTTGAACTAGATGCCATGGTTTCAGTGTTGTGTTAGTAACTTGTAAGTGCTTTATTTTTTCCCCTCTCTATTTGGGGGAAGCGTGGATTGCCAGATTTACTAAATCTTTTAAAGCAAATCTGTAATGTCCACTATTGGTAGCTAGAAATGGGATTAGCTTAAATGTCACTAAATACTAATGCCACTGTTAAAATGAGACTTCCATAAAAACTGGATTTCAGGAATATGTATATTTTTTAATGTTTTACTTAGCCTTCTATTAAACATGAAAAGATCTTACTACTTATTTGGGGAGTCAATAGTAAAAGGTACCCATGCTCACTATTTATATAATAAATAACTTATATACATAGCTGAAGTAGCAAGTATGCTGCTTTATTTTCAGTTGAAACAGTTTATATTCTTTGAAACTTATCATAGAAGAATAACCAGAAAGTTGTATTTATTATTTCCAAAAGAAATTTATGGGTTAGGAGGAGAACACTATGTGAGAACTTTTGTGTAATCATGTATAATTCTGTTGCATTCATACCAGCTAAAGTAAGTAACTGGTATATATAGTTTTTGTTTTTATTTTGGAGAGAGGGTTAAAATGCATATTAGGTAGTTATCAGTGGGCTTAACACTATTATGCCCTTTTCCCGTGCACATGCTTCCCCATTTTATATTTGTACAGTCAATTCTTACATGTTTTTTCCCCTCAATTTCAAGCATAATTAAAGTGAATGACTATTTTAGTAAAAAAACAATTAAATCAGCATTTATATATTGATGTTATCAAGTGATTCATTCTGTCGGTTCCTCAACATATTTGCATTGACTTATATACTTGTTCTCTGCAATTAAGATGAGATCATCATATTGGTACAACTGGAGGAATAATAAATGGTGGCAATGTGTCTTTCTAGTGAGTGTTATTACAAAATAAAAATCACTGCTATAACCATATACACATACACACATACATTATGAATATATTATGTATATAATATGTATATATGATTAAGCTGTTTGTTACTTTTTATCAAGTCTGCATTAGGTTTTGATGTGATCTTTCATAACACAAAGACTTAAGAGTTCTACATGTTATATTAAGAAAAACTCATGTTAAATAATTGAGACTTTACATTCATATCCTAATTGAAAGTTTGACCTCTTTTTAGGAAGGTATGGTACGATGTGATACAGCAGTTGGGACACCTGATTATATTTCCCCTGAAGTATTAAAATCTCAAGGTGGTGATGGTTATTATGGACGAGAATGTGACTGGTGGTCAGTTGGGGTATTTTTATATGAAATGCTTGTAGGTGAGTAAAGGAGGATTTTATGTACCTCTAACATAGTTGTTCATCTCCAAACTTAGACTTGGCTTCTTCTAATAAAATATTACATTAAGCAGTGTTGATTTTGTTTGTAGGAAACAAACTGATCCAAACCTACTGTGTCAATTTTGACAAGCTATTCAGAGACTTAGAGAAACTTGATGTGTTACTTCTTTTTATGTATTTGGTGTATATTTTTAGTTTATGCATAGTTAATTATCTTTAAACAGTAACATTGACTCTTTTCCTTTGAAACTGATTTCTTTCAGTGTATCTTAATTTGCTTTTGTTTTCCCTGTCAATTTATCAGGTGATACACCATTTTATGCAGATTCTCTGGTTGGAACTTACAGTAAGATTATGAACCATAAAAATTCACTTACCTTCCCTGATGATAATGACATATCAAAAGAAGCAAAAAATCTTATTTGTGCCTTCCTTACTGACAGGTAAATAATTTTAACATGGAACACTTATTCCAAGGAAATTTTCATTTTGCTGCTCAGTTTTTAAGGTCTATATCTGAACTCCTATATTTGAACTATTGGAATAAAACCTACCATTCCCCAAGTCGTTCATGACAGTGAAACCTGATATAATTTTTCTGATTTTTCTGGATGGCTTTTCTGGATCTCAACTCACTTACCTTACCTAAGAAATTGGGATAGTAATAGATTCTTTGCTGATGACTAGACAAGATGATTATTTTTTTCATTGTTAACATTTTTAACTTAGTTAAGTATAAAGATGGTAGTATATTTTATTGAGTCTGATTTTTTTTTTTTCCTTTTGGCCATGCTGTGCGGCTTGTGGGATCTTAGTTCCCCGACCAGGGATTGAACTTGGGCCCTGGCAGTGAAAGCACCAAGTCCTAACCACTGGACTGCCAGGGAATTCCCTGAGTTTTTTTTTTTTAACATGTTAAAATCTCTAAAATTAGAGTGCATCTTAAAATCAATGGCATGTAGTAATTTAACTGGGACATTTTTTTCCTGGTGATAGAAAAATGATGATGCATCTTCCAGTTGATGCCATTTAAGATAACACTGTATTGTATAATTGAAATTTGTGAAGAGACAACATTTAAATGTTCTTGCCCCCGATCAAAAAAAGAAAAGTAAATATTTGAAGTGATCGATGTGTTAATTAGCTTGTTGCGGGACTCCTTTCATAGTGTGTATGTATGAATATCAAATTGTAACATTGTAAACTAAATATCTTAAAATTTTATTTGCCAGTTATACCTCAGTAAAGCTGGGAAAAAGATTTAATTATATATGCTTTTTGAAATGAAGTAGATAGTGCAAAGCTATAAAAAAAGTATGTAGTATTTTCTACCTCCTTCCTTCATTGACATGGTCTTCCAGTTTCAACAAGCATTTTTTATAAATGTAAATGCACATAAGTGTTTTAGAAACAAAAATGGCATATTATGTATATACCCTTGTGGTTTACTTTTAAAATTTAAACAGGAACCAGATGGCTTACTAAGATTACATTTAGGATTTAAGGTTGTATATTGTTAATTTAAATAGTAGAGAGGCTTTAAATTTAAATATGTTTCAATTTTGGATTCACTTTAATTAAAATTAACTTATCCTCCTTCAGTATGTCCCTTACAGCCTGAAACATATAGTTTTTGAAATTTTTACATTTTAATATAAGCACTGTATAAATATAGTATAATATAAAAACTATGCTAGAGGTATAGAAATGACCAAGATACACAGCCACTGTTCTCCACTACCTCATAGTCCTTTGGGGGAAACAGACAGGCAAATGAGGTATTTATTGTACAGAGAGGTAAGTACTCTTAAGTATCGTGTGCCATAGAACCATGGAGAGTTTCCCTAAGCCAGTCTGAGAGAGTCAGTGAAAGCTTCTTTAAAAGTGTCTCATTACATCTAAAGTAGTTTATCTTATTTTTTTTATGGTATCACATTTTTTATTTTTTTAATTTTTTTAACATCTTTATTGAAGTATAATTGCTTTACAATGGTGTGTTAGTTTCTGCTTTATAACAAAGTGAATCAGCTATACATATACATATATCCCCATATCTCCTCCATCTAGCGTCTCCTCCCATCCTCCCTATCCCACCCCTCTAGGTGGTCACAAAGCACCCAGCTGATCTCCCTATGCTATGCGGCTGCTTCCCACTAGCTATCTATTTTACATTTGGTAGTGTATATATATCCATGCCACTCTCTCACTTTGTCCCAGCTTACCCTTCCCCCGCCCTGTGTCCTCAAGTCCATTCTCTATGTCTGCGTTTTTATTCCTGTCCTGCCCCTAGGTTCTTCAGAACCATTTTTTTTTTTTTTAGATTCCGTATATATGTGTTAGCATATGATATTTGTTTTTCTCTTTCTGACTTAACTTCACTCTGTATGATAGACTCTAGGTCCATCCACCTCACTACAAATAACTCAATTTTGTTTCTTTTTATGGCTGAGTAATATTCCATTGTATATATGTGCCACATCTTCTTTATCCATTCATCTGTCAGCGGACAATTAGGTTGCTTCCATGTCCTGTCTATTGTAAATAGAGCTGCAATGAACATTGTGGTACATGACTCTTTTTGAATTATGGTTTTCTCAGGGTATATGCCCAGTAGTGGGATTGTTGGGTCACATGGTAGTTCTATTTTCAGTTTTTTAAGGAACCTCTATACTGTTCTCCATAGTGGCTGTATCAGGTTACATTCCCACCAACAGTGCAAGAGGGTTCCCTTTTCTTCATACACTCTCCAGCATTTATTGTTTGTAGACTTTTTGATGATGGCCATTCTGACTGGTGTGAGGTGATACCTCATTGTAGTTTCGATTTGCATTTCTTTAGTGACTAGTGATGTTGAGCATCCTTTCATGTGTTTGTTGGCAGTCTATACCTTCTTTGGAGAAATGTCTATTTAGGTCTTCTGCCTATTTTTGGATTGGGTTGATTTTTTTTTTTTTTTGATATTGAGCTGCATCAGCTGCTTGTATATTTTGGAGATTAATCCTTTGTCAGTGGCTTTGTTTACAAATATTTTCTCCCATTCTGAGGGTTGTCTTTTCATCTTGTTTATGTTTTCTTTTGCTGTGCAAAAGCTTTTAAATTTCGCTAGGTCCCATTTGTTTATTTTTGTTTTTATTTCCATTTCTCTAGGTGGTGGGTCAAAAAGGATCTTGCTGTGATTTATGTCATAGAGTGTTCTGCCTATATTTTCCTCTAAGAGTTTTATAGTGTTTGGCCTTACACTTAGGTCTTTAATCCATTTTGAGTTTATTGTTGTGTATGGTGTTAGGGAGTGTTCTAATTTCATTCTTTTACATGGAGCTGTCCAGTTTTCCCAGCACCACCTATTGAAGAGGCTGTCTTTTCTCCATTGTATACTCTTTCATCCTTTATCAAAAATAAGGTGACCATATGTGCGTGGGGTTATCTCTGGGTTTTCTATCCTGTTCCATTGATCTGTATTTCTGTTTTTGTGCCAGTACCATACTGTCTTGATTACTGTAGCTTTGTAGTTTAGTCTGAAGTCCAGGAGCCTGATTCCTCCAGCTCTGTTTTTCTCAAGATTGCTTTGGCTGTTTGGGGTCTTTTGTATTTCCATACAAATTGTGAAATTTTTTGTTCTGGTTCTGTGAAAAATGCCATTGGTAGTTTGATAGGGCTTGCACTGAATCTGTAGATTGCTTTGGGTAGTATAGTCATTTTTACAATGTTGATTCTTCCAATCCAAGAACATGGTATATCTCTCCATCTGTTTGTATCATCTTTAAATTCTTTCATCAGTGTCTTATAGTTTTCTGCATACAGTTCTTTTGTCTCCTTAGGTAGGTTTATTCCTAGGTATTTTGTTCTTTTTGTTGCAATGGTAAATGGGAATGTTTCCTTAATTTCTCTTTCAGAATTTTCATCATTAGTGTATAGGAATGCATTAATGTGCATTAATTAAAGCATTCTGTGCATTAATTTTGTATCTTGCTACTTTACCAAATTCATTGATTAGTTCTACTAGTTTTCTGGTAGTATCTTTAGGATTCTCTGTGTATAGTATCATGTCATCTGCAAACAGTGACAGTTTTACTTTTTCTTTTCTGATTTAGATTCCTTTTATTTCTTTTCCTTCTCTGATTGCCGTGGCTAGGACTTCCAAAACTATGTTGAATAATAGTGGTGAGAGTGGGCAGCCTTGTCTTGTTCCTGATCTAGTGGAAATGGTTTCAGTTTTTCACCATGGAGAATGATGTTGGCTGTGGGTTTGTTATATATGGCCTTTATTATGTTGAGGTAAGTTCCCTCTATGCCTACTTTCTGCAGGGTTTTTATCATAAATGGGTATTGAATTTTGTCGAAAGTTTTTTCTGCTTCTATTGAGATGATCATATGGTTTTTCTCCTTCAGTTTGTAAATAGGTTTATCACATTGACTGGTTTGCGTATATTGAAGAATCCTTGCATTCCTGGGATAAAACCCACTTGATCATGGTTTATGATCCTTTTAATGTGCTGTTGGATTCTGTTTGCTAGTATTTTGTTGAGGATTTTTGCATCTATGTTCATCAGTGATATTGGCCAGTAGTTTTCTTTTTTTGTGACATCCTTGTCTGGTTTTGGTATCAGGGTGATGGTGGCCTCGTAGAATGAGTTTGGGAGTGTTCCTTCTTCTGCTATATTTTCGAAGAGTTTGAGAAGGATAGGTGTTAGCTCTTCTCTAAATGTTTGATAGAATTTGCCTGTGAAGCCATCTTGTCCTGGGCTTTTGTTTGTTGGAAGATTTTTAATCATAGTTTCAATTTTCAGTGCTTGTGATTGGTCTGTTTATATTTTCGATTTCTTCCTGGTTCAGCTTCGGAAGGTTGTGCTAAGAAGGTTTTCTAAGAATTTGTCCATTTCTTCCAGGTTTTCCATTTTATTGGCATATAATTGCTTGTAGTAATTTCTCATGATCCTTTGGATTTCTTCAGTGTCAGTTGTTACTTCTCCTTTTTCATATCTAATTCTATTAATTTGAGTCTTCTCCCTTTTTTTCTTAATGAGTCTGGCTAATGGTTTATCAATTTTGTATATCTTCTCAAAAAACCTGCTTTTAGTTTTATTGATCTTTGCTATCATTTCCTTCATTTCTTTTTCATTTATTTCTGATCTGATCTTTATGATTTCTTTCCTTCTGCTAACTTTGGGGTTTTCTTGTTCTTCTTTTTCTAATTGCTTTAGGTGTAAGGTTAGGTTGTTTATTTGAGATGTTTTTTGTTTCTTGAGGTAGGATTGTATTGCTAGAAACTTCCCTCTTAGAACTGCTTTTGCTGCATCCCATAGGTTTTGGGTTGTTGTGTTTTCATTGTCATTTGTTTTTAGGTATTTTTTGATTTCCTCTTTGATTAAAGAAGTTTATCTTTCAACTCATGAAAAAAATTGGGATTTTTGTTGTTTATAAGTACTCTACTAAAACAAAAGGTGCCAAGTTCCCCTTTGCAACTCAGCTAACAGCACATTTTAAAATACTTTTTTTCTATGCCTATTGAAGAGGCCAAGGATCAGTAGCTTGTCCCATTAAAACTCTCAGTTTTGTTGTAGGGTCAAGAATTAGTTGTCATTGGTTTTTGTTGGTTGGTCAGAAATATTTAGTAGAGAATAAAATGGAAATTTTATATTTAAAACATCTTTTGGAGTTTTTGTTAGCTCCTGGTGTGAAGTTGTTAGTTCAAAACATGTATTAACTTTACCACTATTAAAAAACCTATGAAGAAAATTAATTATGCTAATGAAGCAAGGTGATGGATATTTGTTGTCAGTAGAAAAGCCATGGAGTATCAATAAATCTGTATTTTGTGTGTATTTTTTCTTTAGAAAAAATTCTTTAATACTCTCAGTCTTCAACTTATTTTTTATGTAAGCTCAAAATTATGCTGACAATATAATTTCAAGGTGACATAAAATCGTATCTAACGTTGTACACAGATTTAGCATTATGTCCACAAATAAATGTGAACAGGTTATAGTATCTATATAATATCTTAAATGATTAATGACTTTTCTCTTTCTCTTTCTATTCAGAGAGGTGAGATTAGGGCGGAATGGTGTAGAAGAAATCAAACGACATCTCTTCTTCAAAAATGATCAGTGGGCTTGGGAAACACTCCGAGACAGTAAGTTATTTTCTCTTGCACATTACAGTACTATTTGAAAGTAGTTGTGGTAAATAGTCTGTTGGAACTGCCTTCCTAACATATGTATATATCTGATGAAAATCCAGAGTATACAAATACTATATAAATATTGTCCTAACCTAGTTAAAGAGAGAATATTTGATAATATTAGGAAAATTATACTGCTCCTTCTCTGATGTCCCATTCAATATATCAAGATGAAGTATTATGTACATGTAATGGAGTTGGGCTCAGCAGGCATAATGTGATATTTGATCTTTGTTGAATTGCTGTCTGTTTAGACTTTAGTATCTCTTTGTAGAGGAAGTCAATAATTAAGAGGTAATATTTCTTGTGGAAAAAAAGTTATTCTCTTGTTCTTACTAAAACCTAAAATATAAGGAGGTTCTATCGCAGTTTAATTTGTGTGAGGATATAAGAAATTATGGTATGCTTGATTCCATCAGACTTGCAGCTTGAAATCCAGAAATAAAAAATTGTAGTGTGCAAAAAGTTAATTTTCAGTCAGTTTAGAATATTCCCTATTTTAAAAAGAGTTAAAATTACGATGATTCGCAGAAAACTTTGCTTAACGTAGCTGAATCAAAGTCATAATGGCACCAAAGGTTCCCACCATCTTTGTGTATTTGGGAGGCCAAGAATTCATCTTTCCCTTGCTGAAGTCTCAGAAATTGTTTCCCTTTTCACTTAGCAGAGAAAGGATAGTGTATACCAGCCCCTAACTTCCTGCTGTAGCAACAGCAATGACCATAATAAAATGAACTCAGCTGTTTTAGAAACAGATACAAATTAGGTATTCCTCTTAAGATCTGCCTATCTAGTTGAGATTGTGTGAGATGATTCCTTCAGGGGAGAAAAATCTTTCTAATTTTGAAGAAATAGATCATGTAGCTTTGCCTATATTAGTGAAGTATCCTTGTTAAATATTTTAAAAGAAACTATTATATGGCCTTCAGGTACAGTACATACATTCTACTAAGATATAAAATTGACTAAGAAGGGAAAAGGGGAAATAAGAAATTCTAGAAATTAAGAAATTACACTGCTACAGAGAATGTCGCTGAATGACCTGCTATCTGGAGAAGCTACAGGAGCAGGCTCACCGTGGGAGAATTTATTAACAGTTAGGTATACACTGGAAAATAAGAAACTTCCTCTTCCTCATAAGTAAATGTGACATGATTATTGTCTTCACATTTCAAGAGAAACTGTTGCAAGACAGAGATGAGTAGAGTGAGATGATGAATGTTTGCATTGAAAAATTATGTTTTTATTTGAGTTATGCTTTTCGTAAAGTTTCAGAAGGCTGAAAACATACAGATATGATTGTAAATTGAGGAAAATTTAAAAGAGGACTGAAGAAAATACCGAGTATCTTTTCTGTCGCTTCTTTTTTCAGAGTAAAGCAATGCATAAACAACTACAGAATAACCATACGATAAATCATTCTAAAAAAGTAGGGAAGACATATGTGTATTGAAAATTGATATTAATTAGGAGAGGAGGCAACCTAGTCAGCAAACATTATTGAACACCTATATATTGAGCAATACTCTATTTCAGACATTAGGAAAACAAACCAGCAAAAGTTCTTTGCCTTGTGGAGCTCATAGTCTAGTGGAACTGTGGCATCCAAATCAGTGGCATTTTTGATATTGTTATACCTCCTTGATATAACTGTTTATGTTTATGGAAAAAGTAAGTAAAATGAATTAAGTCATTGATTTAAGTCAAATGAACTTTATATTTAAAGAATTTCTATAAATAGGTAGTTTTATTAGTAGTATTGTTATTTCTGTATCTTTTTAAGATCTATATTGTTATCTGTGGTTTTGCTACAGTCTGCTTAGAGTTAACGTACTTAAAATTTCAAGAGCTTTTTCTAATCCTGATAGCTCCTATTTTGTGCTTACTGTAAAAAAAGAAAGAAAAATCAAAGTCTGTAGAACTTATTGTTCTCTTCTTCCCTTTCCCTCTTCCTACCCTTCTTTACTTCCCACCCCTAAAATACCAAGAATACTTTTATTCTGAACTGACCTCTCTGACCTGCCAAGTTTTAAAAAATTATATAACAGTTATAATTCTTTTTAATTTTTTTTGCCTCTTCAATTTTCTTTGGCAAAATTTCTTACTGTTTTGCAAATAATAGTTCTTCTGGTAGTTTTACCACTTATATGTCTGCAAGTTATAATGGCAGTCTTCACCATCATCTGTTCCTTGGCTGTGTGGGAGCAGGGTACAAAATAGCTTGATTTTTTGGGCAGAATTTCCATGAGCTTCCTGATCTTATTTACTCTTAATTTAGAGACACAAAGTATTAAGATTGTAAAATTACTTTTTCCATGCATTTGGGATAGAATTAAAGAAATGACAGGCGATTAAAGATAAAAGAAATGAAAAGACCTATATAGCTTGCTAGAGGTCATACTGCTAGCAAATGACAATGTCAGGGCTCAGGTAAAGTCTGTTTGACTCTAGCATCTTTGATCTTGTGAAATACCATGTATCATTTAAAGATTTCCACTATTCAGTATTATACAGACTAGAAACGTAGGGAATTGACACTTGTTGGCGGTTAAATTTTAGGAAAAACAAAATGATAACAATTATTACATATAATAACATTATTAATAATACTGTGTTAAATATAATATGTGGTTACTTGTAAAACACTTTGCCATTCATGATCTCACTTCAGCTAAGATATTACCATTGCTTAATCCACCTTTAGCTGATGGATGACACTTAAGATGGTAACAGTGGTAACTGTCAGATCATGTGGTGAGCTTTCAGTTTAGTTAAAAACAAACACAATTAATTATATGCACATATATACTAGTTTGGGTTCTGTGGTTCAACTGAGTCTGGTGTTCTCTCTTAGAACTTTACATTCTCATGAGAGAGATCATCAGTGTAGGCTTCATAGATAAAGAATTTAGGAGCTAGCCAGTTTTAGGGGCTTAGGAGTTTAGACTTCCTCAGCATTATATTGGGTTCTTTTTTAACAAATAAACTTAAAGATTATCTCTTTATTTTCAAGGATATATATCATAAAATTTACCATTTTAATCATTTTTAAGTGCACAGTTCAGTAGCATTAAGCACCTTCAGATTGCTGTGTAATCACACCACCATCCATCTCCAGAAGTTTTTCATCACCCCAAATTAAATCTCTGTAACACATTGAACCATAAGTCTCCATTCTCCCCTTACCCCAACCCCCCAGTAACCACTATTCTACTTTTTTTCTCTATGAATTTGACTGTTCTGGCTACCTCAAATAAGTAGATTCACACAATCTTTGTCTTTTTGAGATTGACATTTCACTTAGCATGTCTTCAAGGTTCATCCATGTCATAGTATGCATCAGAATTTCATTCCATTTTAAGGCTGAATAATATTCCATGTATGTATATACCACTTTTTTTTTTAATCCATTCATCTATTGACTGGTACTCAGAATGCTTGTCCTTTTAGCTATTGTGAGTAATGCTTCTCTGGTCATTGATATACAAATGTCTGTTGGAGTCATTGCTTTCCATTCTTTTGAGTTAATTTTTGTATATAGTGTAAGATAAGAGTCCAATTTCATTCTTTTGCATGTAGTTACCCAGTTTTCCCAGCACCATTTGTTGAAAAGACTGTCCTTTTTTCCTTAAATGGTCTTGGTACCCTTGTCGAAAAACATTTGACCATATAAATACCAGGGTTTATCTCTGAGCTCTCTATTGTATTCCATTGATCTATATATGTCTGTCTTTATGCTACTGTTTTGATTGTGGTAGCTTTGTAGTAGGCTTTGAAATAAGAAAGTGTGACTTTTCTAACTTTGTTCTTCTTTTTCAAGATTGTTTTGTTTACTGGCATACCTCACTTTATTGTGCTTTTACAGATATTGCAGTTATTTGTAAATTTAAGGTTTATGGCAACCCTGTGTGGTCATATGATGGTCAGCATTTTTTAGCAATAAAATTAAGGTCTTAATTTTAAATTAAGGTTTTAATTTTAATATTTTAAAAAACATAATGCTATTGCACACTTAATAGGCTACAGTATAGTGTTAACATTTTTACACACTGGGAAGCCAAAAAATTTGTGTGACTTCCTTTATTGCTCTAATTTCTTTTTTGCTGTGGTCTGGAACTGAACTCACAATATCTCCGATTTATGCCTGTATTTGGGATCCCTTGAGATTCCATATGAACTTTAGAATGGGTTTTTCCATTCCTACAAAAAAGGACAGTGGAATTTTTGTAACAGTTATGTTGAATGTGTTTCCAATTTGGCTGCCTTTTATTTTATTTTCTTGCCTATTTGCTCTGATTATAACTTCCAGTACATAGTTGAATAGCAGTAGTGAAATTGGGCATCGTTCCTTGTCTTGTTCCTGATCATAGGGGGAAGGCTTTCAGTCTTTCCCCATTGTATATGATGTTGGCTATGGGTTTTTCATTAATGCCCTTTATTATGTTGAGGAAGTTCTCTTCTGTGCCTTGTTGACTGATTGTTTTTATCATGAAAGGGTGTTGGATTTTGTAAAACGCCATTTATGTGTTATTTGAAATGATCATGTGGGGTTTTTTCCTTCGTTCTATTGATGTGATGTATTACACTGATTGACTTTCATGCGGTGAGCCACCCTGGAATATATCCCATTTGATCATAGTTTATAACCCTTTTAATATGCTGCTGCATTCAGTTTGCTAGTATTTTGTTGAAGATTTTTGCATCTGGGGATATTGGTTTGTGTTTTTTTTTTTTTCTTGTGGTGTCTTGGTTGGCTTTGGTGTCAGAGTAATTCTGGCCTCATGGGATGAATTAGGAAATGTTTTATCCTCTTCTGTTTTTTGGAAGATTGTGAGGATTGGCATTAATTCTTCTTTATATGTTTGGTAGAATTCGATTGTGAAATCATCTTGTCTTGGACTTTTTTCTTTGTTGGGACATTTTTTATTACTGATTAAATCTCTTACTGTAGGTTTATTCAAATTTTCTTTTTCAAATAAGTTTTGATAGTTTGTGTGTTTCTAGGAATTTGTCATTTCATCTAGGTTTTCTAATATGTTGGTATACAATTGTTCATAGTTTTTAGTTTTATCCTTTTTATTTGTAGAAGGTTGGTAGTTATGTCCCCACTTTCATTTCTGATTTTAGTTATTCCTGTGTCTTCTCTTTTTTTCTTGGTTTAGTAAGATTTGCCAGTTTGATTGATCTTTTTAAAGAACCAATTATTTGTTAATATTCACTATTTATTTTCTATTATATATTTTGCTTACCTGAATTTTAGTCTTTATTATTTCTTTCCTTCCTCTAGCTTTGGGCTTGGTTTGCTTTTCTTTTTCTAGTTTCTTAGGGTGTCAGTCTGGGTTGTTGAATTGACATCTTTCTTTTTTAATAATATAGGCATTTACAACTAAAGTTTTCCCCTAAGTACTGCTTTCACTGAATCCCATGAGTTTCAGTATGTTGTTTTCATTTTCTTTCATCTCAGAGCATTTTCTCTAGTCTCTTTTTTGATTTCTTCTGTGACTCATTGTTTAAGAGAACACTTTAATTTTCCACATACTTGTGAAACTTCTAATTTTCCTTCTATTATTGACTTCTTGTTTCATTCCATTGTGGTTGGAGAAAATACTTTGCAGAATTTCCGTCTCTTTAAATGTATTAAGTTGTCTTTTGAACTAGCATATAGTCTGTCCTGGAGAAGTCCCACGTGCACTTGAGAAAAATGTGTATTCTGCTGTTGGTCTTGGATTGTGCTTAGTATATCTGTTACATCTATTTGGTTTATGGTGTTATTCAAGTCCTCTATTTTCTTATTCATCTTCTGTTTAGATTTTTTGTCCACTATTGAAAGTGGATTATTGAGGACTCTATTAGAACTGTTTCTTTTATGTCATATATATATATATTTGGAGCTGTGTTGTTGTATGCATATATGTTTATCATTGTTGTATCTTCTTGATGAATTGACTGACCCTTTTATCAATATCATCAGTATGCAATGTCTTCACCTCACACTGGTCAGAATGGCTGTTGTCAAAAAAGTCTACAAATAAATGCTGGAGAGGATATGGAGAAAAAGGAACCCTCCTACACTGTTGATGGGAATGTAAATTGGTGCAGCCACTATGAAGAACAGTATAGAGGTTCCTTAAAAAACTAAAAACAGAGCTACCATATGATCCTAGCAATCCCACTCCTGGGCATATATCCAGGGAAAACTCTAATTCAAAAAGATACATGCACCTCAGTGTTCATTGTAGCACTATTTACAGTAGCCAAGGCATGGAAGCAACCTAAGTGTCCATCAACAGATGAATGGATAAAGAAGATGTGGTGTATATATACAATGGAATATTACTCAGCCATAAAAAAAGAATGAAACAATGCCTTTTGCAGCAACATGGATAGACCTAGAGATTATCATACTAAGTGAAGTAAGCCAAAGACAAATATATGATATTGCTTATATGTAGAATCTAAAAATTAAAAATGATACAAATGAACATATATACAAAACAGAAATAAATCCACAGACATAGAAAACAAACCTATGGTTACCAAAGGGAAAGATGGGGGAGGGATAAATTAGGAGTTTGCGATTAACATATATACACTACTGTATATAAAATAGATAACCAACAAGGACCTACTGTATAGCACAGGGAACTATATACTCAATATTTTGTAATAACCTATAATAGAAAAGAATCTGAAAAAGAATATATATATATATATATAACTGAATCACTTTGCTGTACACCTGAAACTAATACAACATTGTAAGTCAACTATACTTCAGTAAAATATATGTATACAGTGTCTTTATTTTAACCATTTTTGACTTAAAGTCTGTTTTGTCTGGTGTTAGTATAGCTACCTCAGCTCGTTTATCTGTAGAATATCTTTTTCCATCCTTTTCTTTTAACCTGTTTATGTCTGTGGATCTAAAGTGAGTCTCTGTACAGCACATATAATTGGATCAATTTTTAATCCATTTTTCCAATCTCTACCTTTTAATCAGTGAGCTTATTTAATTCATTTAAATGTAAAGTGAATACAGAAAGACTTCTGTCATTGTCCTATTTGTTTTCTGTGTCTTATTTTTTCTTTTTGTTCCTCAGTTCTTATATTATTGCCTTCTTTTGTTTAATAGATTACCTTTTCTGGTTGACTGTTTTGATTCCCCCTTCATTTCTTTTTTTGCATATTATTTAGTCATTTTCTTATAGTGACTACTCTGGCCATTGCATTTAACACCCTAACTTGATACAATCTAGGTTGAACTGATACAGTTTACTGTCAGTAGCAATAAAAACTGCTCCTATGCAAATCCATTCCCTCCCTTTAGTGTTATTGTCACAAATTACATCTTTATATATTGTGTGCTTATTAACATAGATTTATAATTGTTTTGTGCATTTGTCTTTTAAATCGTATGTGGGGAGGAGTAGAGTTACAAAACAAAATTACAATAAAGTTGGGTTTTACATTTACCTATGTAGCTATCTTTACCGGTGTTCTTTATTTCTTCATAAGGCTTCAAGATAGTGTCTAGTATCCTTTCATTTCAACCTGGAAGACTCCCTTTAAAAACATTTCTCATAGGACAGGTTTACTAGTAGCAAACTCTCAGCTTTTCTCTACTTGGGGATCTCTTAATTTCTTCTTCATTTTTGAAGAATAATTTTGCCAGTTATAGAATTCTTAGTTGAGAGTTGTTTTCTTTCAGCACTTTATTACTATCATTTTTTTGGCTGAGCTGCACATTGTGCAGGATCCTAGTTCCCCAACCAGGGATTGAACCCATGCCCCCTTCAATGGAAGCATGAAACCTTGACCACTGGACTGCCAGGGAATTCCCTCAGCACTTTAAATGTCATTCCACTACATTCTGGCCTTAAAGGTTTCTGCTTAGAAATTGGCTGTTAATCTTATTGAGGATCCATTGTATGTGATGAGTTGCTTCTCTGTTGTTGCTTTCAATATTCTCTCTGTCTTTGTCTTTTGAAAGTTTATTATAATGTGTCCTGGTGTGCATCTGAGTTCTTACTTGGAGTTTGTTGAGCTTGGATGTATAGATATATATATTCCATTAAATTTGGTCATTTTCAGCAATTCTTTCTTTAAATATTCTTTCTGCCCCTTTCTATCCTTTCCTGGGACTCCTGTAATGTATATGTTGGTCTACTTTATGGTGTCCCAGAAGCCCCTTAGGTTCCATTCACTTCTTCTTTCTGTTCCTCATACTTGATAATTTCAGTTGTCCTATCTTTGAGTTCGCCGGTTCTTCAGCCTGCTCAAATCTGTTGTTGAACCTCTCTAGCACATTTTTAGTTTCAGCTTTTGTACGTTTCAGTGCCAGAATTTACATTTGGTTCTTTCTTCTGTCTTTTTATTAATATATTCTATTTGTTAAGGTATCATACTCCTGGTTTCCTTTAGTTCTTTGTCCTTGGTTTCCTTTAGCTGTTTGAGCACGTTTAAGACATTTAAAGTCTTTGTTTTGTAAAACCAATGTCTGGGTTTCCCCAGTGAGGTTTTCTGTTGTTTTCTTTATTCCCTGTAAGTGGGCCATACTTTTCCTGTTTTGTTTTTTTTTTTACATGCTTTGTAATTTTTTGTTGTGAACTGGACATATTGAACACTAATGTTGTAACTCTGGAAATCAGAATTCCCTCCTTGTAGAGTTTGCAAGCAACAGCTTATTGTGGGCTCCAGTCATCCGTTTGTTTAGTGACTTTTTGGAACTATTCTTATGAAGTCTGTATTCCTTGTGTGTGTTCATTTAAGTCCCCTTTCCATTATCTCAGCAGTCAGCCAGTGACAAACATCTCCTTAAATGCCACAATTTAGCACCCTCTTTCTTCATTGAACGTTTCCTTGCTTGTTGTAAGTTTTTTCTTAGATTTCAGAGTTCCAAAAATGTTGTTCCTGATAGTTTTGTAAGCTTAATGGTTAGTTACTTCAATGGAAGGGCAGCTTCTTAGAGCTCCCTCTTCTGCCATTTTTGGTGACATCAGTTGGATTCTTTTTTATGGAACATGATTCCTATATTACCAGTTATTTATTGAAAGGTACATTTTTAATAAATGGAACACTGTATATATTGATGGTAATTCAGTAAAGCTAAATTTATCCTTCTTTATTTATTAGTTCTGGCATGATTATATGGTATTATGTAAAGCCTAAACATCTTAATTTAGAAGCAGAAATAATTACTTTTATAATTCTCCCAGGATTTCCCATACTTGCATCCCATACTTGTCTCATTTTAAAACTACTCTGAGATGGTATGTCATCTATAAAAAGACTAGATCCATCTGAAACAGCAAGAGAAAGTGCACCAAAACTTGCTCTGCTTCCTTTTAAAATCTATCTTATATGATAATTTTAAAGCAGGATTTCTCAGCCTCAACACTAGACCAGAGAAATCTTTCTCGTATCTGTTGTCCTGAACATTGTAGGATGTTTAGCAGTATCCCTGGTCTCTACCCACCAGATGTCAGTAGCATCCCTCCCACAGTTATGACAACAAAAAAATGTACCCAGACATTTCTGACATATTCAGACATTGCTGAATATCCCCAAGGGGCCAGAACTGTCCCTGATTGAGAACCACTGTTTTAAGGTAAAATTTGTGCCAAGACCATGTACTTCACAAGGAGCGACAACCCTTTTTCCCCCTCATTTTACAAATTAGTCAACTAAGATCAGGAAGCTAGAATCATCTAGTTGGGCAGTTCTCTTGCCATTAAGGAAAGAAGATGGTGGAAAAACTCTTTTCTCATTTGCTGTTAGTACTACAGCTTCTTTTGGTTAAATGTGTTGTTTCATTCCCAAATTTATCTGATAGTTCACTGTATATGAGATGCACAACAATAGTTATTTCTTGCCTGGAATACCCAGACGATTCAATAGAACCGTGATTCCTTTATATAAGAAATTAAGATTGTAAAATCAGGTCAGTTAGTTTTTGTTTGTTTACTCTTCTTTATCTTTTTCTCTAAAGGAACATGAGATGATTGTATCAAAAATAATTATTGAATATTTTGATGATAAAATTTCAGTGCTGTTTTATTATACTCCTGTATCTTTAAAAAACTTTTTTCCTGAAATTTATTTTTAGGTGTACTTTCTATAGCGTATTTAAGCTCCAAAAGAAGATATTAGTAGTACTAGTTTCGTATGGTATTTTCTTCTGTGTCATGAAGATTTGCATTGCCACATACAGTTTTATGTTATTAAGCATGTGTGGGTCTTGCTCCCAATCAAGTTTAAAACTCTTGAAGATTCTGTGTTAAGGTTTTATATCCCTGCTGTCTTTTCCCAATAGCCATTTCATAAATAGTTCACTGAGTTGTCCCTAAATCACTTAATTTAGGGAAGGCAACTAGTCTGAAAATATAATTCAAAATACTTTGCTCTAATTCAGTATTTTATAATAACCTATAATGGAAAGGAATCTGAAAAAAACAAAAATACACGTCTATATACATATATGTATACACATACATATAACCGAATCACTTAGCTATACACCTGAAACTAACACAGTATTGTAAATCAACTTCAATTAAAAACAATACTTTGCTCTTACAGAGATACTGAGTCGGGGGGAGGGGAATACTGATCATCTAGATTTTAGATGAGTAAAAATATTTCAGTAACAAATTATTATCCCAGGACCACTAAGAGATAACTTTGATTTCTAGTTTGCTGTAGAACAGATTAATGAGCAAAATACTGCATTTGAAACTAATCAACTTTGAGTGCGATTTGTCTTGCTGTAGTTTCTGAAAAGTCTTTTCTGTAGTCCTAACTGCTTTTGCACATCTTATACTACAATGTATTTTAAAACCTTAATAATACTTGACTTGTAATATTCAAATTAAACTGGAGGTATAGATGATAATTATAGGTGACTTTGAAGATAATTGGTTCACGAATTACATAATTAATGATCAATACCTGTTGATTAATAATCCTAATAAAGCTTACTGGAATAGGTTTCAACCCATTTGGAATTTGTGGTTCACAAGTTATTTGTATGTAGGAAGTCAGTAGTAGTTGGTACAGAATCATTGCTTCAATTTTGTTTCTGTTTTTAGCTGTAGCGCCAGTTGTACCTGATTTAAGTAGTGACATTGACACAAGTAACTTTGATGACTTGGAAGAAGATAAAGGAGATGAAGAAACATTCCCTATACCTAAAGCTTTTGTTGGCAATCAACTACCCTTTGTAGGATTTACGTATTATAGCAATCGTAGGTAAGTATGCTACACATTGATATTTGGGGTAGGTACTGACTTTGTTGTAGTCATGTTATTTTCTTAGGGATATCTAAAAATCACTTTAAGAACATTTAAAGTAGATTTGTGCTTCCCTGGTGGTGCAGTGGTTGAGAGTCCACCTGCCGATGCAGGGGACATGGGTTCGTGCCCCAGTCCGGGAAGATCCCACATGCCACGGAGCGGCTGGGCCCGTGAACCATGGCCGCTGAGCCTGTGCGTCCGGAGACTGTGCTCCGCAACGGGAGAGGCCACAACAGTGAGAGGCCTGCGTACTGCAAAAAAAAATAAATAAATAAAGTAGATTTAATGGTATATAAAGAAATATATTAATATGCCACTTTTCAGCAGTGCATTAGATTTCTAATTTCATATTTAATATCTTTCAGACTCATCCATGCTCAGGATATTGTTTTTCAGAAATTCTTTGCTGAATGATACCCTATATATCTTCAAGTTACAACAATTAATAGGTCAAGAGATTCTCTTAATACTGATATTTTGGTTAATCGTGTTATCCGAAGAGTTCTGGTTTTATAATACATTTTGGAACAACATACAGTTTTCTAGCATTATCATCACTATATTGATGTTATGAAAGGCCTGTAATTTTCAGTTCTTCAAAAATTAAGTGATTCCTCCCTAAAACTACTAAATGAATTATGTTTTACATCATGTAAGGCCTTGTGACCTTGGGCAAATAACTTTCATCTTTTTTATGCCTCCATTTCCTCAAAAATAGGGATGACGGGGATAATAATAACAATATGTGTCTCAGGGTTGTTATAAGGGTTAAGTAAGTCAAAACACAGTAAAACACTTAGAACAATGCTTTGCATGGAGTAAGCACTCAATGTTAGTTACTTTTATCATTAGTATGAGCTAATATTAGTTTTAGTCTTTTCTAATGGACTTCAGATCCAAGTTAAACATTTAACATTATTTTCATATGCTGGGCATTCATTCATTCATTCATTCAACAGACATGTTTGACAACCTACTCTTTGTCAGGTATATACTAAGCACCAAGGTGCAGGGAGAGGATTAATAAGATATAATTATCTTCTTTTGAGATGCTCATATCCTAGTGAGGAAATGGATAAGTTGTACAATGTAGGTTGGCAAGTACTACACGACAGAACTCTAAACAAAATACCATACCAATATATAAAAGTGAACTATATGCGCCATTAACTGGGTGTGTTAAATCTACTTGATAAATTTGTTTTAAAATATGTATCTCTAATCAAATTATACTCCATTAGAATGGTATTAGATATTTGAATTGCTTGCAGTAATGATTAAATTTGAGGTTATTATAGCTAACCTTTTAAAGTGAAGCATCTTGTTATTTTAGTCATAACTTTTTATGAGGGTAATTCAGTTCAAGCTTAGAAAACAGGAATTCGATTTAGTCTTGCTTTATGAAATTTCTCCAATAATCCAACTATAAGACAATAATTTTGTTCTTTAGATGTTAGAATACTTTTGTTGTATCACCAAGTAGGTAGTACTTGAGTTTTGACCCCTAGAAAAGAGCAATATTTTAATCCTTCTTCCCTCCCTATTACTCCATGAGTATTACATTGGAGCTTTTTTTTTTTTTTTTTTTTGCGGTACGCGGGCCTCTCACTGTTGTGGCCTCTCCCGTTGCGGAGCACAGGCTCCGGACACGCAGGCTCAGCGGCCATGGCTCACGGGCCCAGCCGCTCCGCGGCATGTGGGATCTTCCCGGACTGGGGCACGAACCCGTGTCCCCTGCATCGGCAGGTGGACTCTCAACCACTGCACCACCAGGGAAGCCCCAGAGCTATTTTATATTGAAATACACAGAGAACCTTCAAAGTGGTGTGTTTGCTGCAGCATCCTTTCTTTTGTTTTTCTTCTTTTTTAAAAAATTATATATATATTTTTTTAATTAAAAAAATTTTTTTTATTTTGGCTGCACTGGGTCTTAGTTGCAGCATGTGGGATCTTCATTGTGGCATGCAGGCTTCTTAGTTGCGGCATGTGAATTCTTAGTTGCAACATGCATGTGGGATTTAGTTCCCTGACCAGGGATCAAACCCCGGCCCCCTGCATTGGGAGCACGGAGTCTTACCCACTGGACCACCAGGGAGGTCCCTAAATTTTATATTTTTATCAATTATTCTCTGGCTTGGTTTCTGAAACATTCAAGATGTTGATATAAACACCCCCCAGTGTTTCTGGATTTTCTGTAATAGAGTTCAGCAGTTAATTACTTTTTCTGCACAAAAGTAATTAATTTCTCTGCACAAAGGTAATCTTGAATTAAATAAGCATTATATATATATATATATATATTCTTTGTACTGTTTATCCATTGTAATACACTAGATTATGTTCCATGAGTTTTCCTTGTATTCATGTGTTTCATATCCCAAACTAATTTCTGAATTTCTTAAAAGTAGAAATTGTAGTCTGTTCTTAAATATCACCACCTTATTGAGTAATATAGTGTTTAGTAATTGTTTCTTGCATGTTTGGTTGGTGGTATGGTTGCTCTTAATAAAGAAAGAATCAGCAAAATATTAATTAGCCTTACTGTAATATGTAAGTATAATTTTGAATTGCATGAAATTAAAGACTTCTGAAATTCTTACTTCTGAAATCCAAACATACAAGAACAGAGATCTTTACTTTTGACGTATAGCTGAGTTATAAACATTTTAAAAACAGCCTTAAACTTTTAGCTATATTCCTAATAATCTAACACCTCTTTCACAAAAAGTTTACCTAAATGACCAGATTCTATATGAAAGCAACAATATAATATGAAAAAGAACCTTGAAAGGAAAAAAAAGATAAGAAGTGGAAGAATGAATGGACGTGTACATTGGTATCCTTACATTTCCAGGACTGTATTCAGAGAACTTTATGTTACTAACTTTGCAGAAGGCTAAACATAAACTTTACTTATATAGCATATTATATTTAGAAGATAAATTAGAGATCAAGTAGTCTGATCTATCTAATTCAGATTCTACTGGTGTTGCTGTATGCTTTTATTTATATCACATAATGCAGAATCTCACACTGAATTTCTGAGGCACTTTATAGTCAATGGAATTAAATTGCACTATATCTAGGAGTTGTCATTTGTTATATGGGACCTTTTCTCTACAAACCTGCTACATAGCCCTTGTTATTGTCTCCTGAATATTTGATTCTGTGGTTGATCTGAATAATTTTCCAAGAGAAACATGGGAAATGACATATTTTCCTGCTGTTTCTTTTAGAGCACTGCTATATATATGTTTCATGGTACTTAAAGGACACTTGATTATCTTCTGTTTTTCACTATGAATTAATTATTTCTAGTGTGTTAACAACTGCCCCATAACAGCTGTGAAGTATACTGTAGCTATTTGATCTCTTTTTGAGGGAGCTCTACTGATTAACCAAAGTGGTAACCGTAGTGGTGATGTAGATGTAGTAATAGTGGTAGTCATAGGATGGTAAAGGAAGTAGCAGAAGTATCTTACCTTTACCTAACATTTGATTGTGTAGAAAAAATTTTTATATGATCTGTTTATATCTGTTTGGTAATCTGATAAGATGTCTAAAGAAGACCTCTAAAGATCACTAATATCTTGTATTTGTATGTAATTCTAACTTTATATTGAATTTAACAAACTCTGCAAGGCTTAGAGTCACAGAAGATTAGCAGGACATCTTCAGAACTTTGGTTCTGTTATTTCAGCCACTTACACAAAAACTCTTTAACTTTTTTGCCCAGAAAAGCAATATCATTCTTTGTGGCCATGCCGCGCAGCTTACGGGACCTCAGTTCCCTGACCAGGGATTGAACCTGGGTCACGGCAGTGAAAGCACTGAATCCTAACCACTGGACTGCCAGGGAACTCCCCGGCAATATCATTCTTGACTGAAGGATAATTGGGGGCAGTGGGGAGGAATTGTGCACATGTCTGTAGAAGTCAACAATTCTTTATTCCTGATTCTAAATCCAAAAGCTCTAAAAACTAAAAGTTTTTTAGTGATTTGTTTGGTGGCAAAACCTGCCATAACCTGCTCTCATGGCCAAAAACCTAATCTGAACTAAGCTGAGACTATTTTATGGTTTTTATTTATTCTCTTTGGTATGAATATTCATATATTTTGCTGCAGGAATATTAAGGTATATGATTACAGAGTGCTGCTTCAGACCTAACTGGGGGTTTTATTTAATATATGTATCATTTCTGTGTTATGTTTCTAAAATAAAGAATTAAGAACCTGCACTCAATTTTTAAAAGCAGAGCAAGTACAAAAGATAGGCATATAGTATTTGTTACTGGTTGTTACTAGATATTAAAGAGTTTTTTGTTTTCTTTTAAAAACTATTTTCTTCCTAGATACTTATCTTCAGCAAATCCTAATGAAAACAGAACTAGCTCTAATGTGGATAAAAGCTTGGTAGGTATTATTGTTATTATTTTAAAAGTTGTTTTGTGGATAATGTATTTTGTATGCATGATACTAAGTAAATATGCATTGCTTCAGAAAATGTAGTTAGTGATTTTAAATTTTTATAGCACTTTTTATCTACTGTTTCCTCTCCTGTTTGATTTCTTACCTGAATATCAAATGGGATATTATATGTGGAGGCAGTTAGTAAACTATACATTGCTACACAGATTGACAGAGGTGGTCTTTTTAGTCTTTGGAATTAGGAATTTATGATAAATCAGTGTATCAGTAAGAGTCTTGACAGGGAAACAGATGGCACATTCAAAAGATTTAAATGAGAGTTTTTGTGTGTGTGTGTGTGTGTGTGCTAAAATTTACATAACACAAAATTTACCATTTTACCATTTTTATGTGTACGGTTCAATGACATTAAGCACCCTCACGTTGTTGTGCAGTCATCACCACCATCATCTCCAGAACTTTTTCTTCATCCCAGACTAAAATTTTGTGCCCGTTAAAGTCTGCATTCCACTCTCCCTTCAACCCCTATTAACTATTATCCTTACTTTCTGTCTCTATGAATTTGACTATTCTAGGTACCTCATGTAAGTGAAATCATACAGTATTTGACTTTTTGTGATTGGCTTATTTTTCTTAATGTCCTTAAGGCTCAGGCATGTTGTAGCATGTATCAGAATTTCATTCCTTTTTAAGGCTTAATATATTCTGTTATATGCATATACCACATTTTGTTTATTTATTAAACGAAGAGAGTTTAATGAAGGGACTATTAATGGTGCTGTGCATAGGATCAAGGGGAGCAATAAAGAGAGCTAAAGCAGCCATTGATTGACAGCAGTGGGAAGCCATTTCCCTTAGTCTGAAGGGACAAGGAGAGACAAATCTTGTTACCACAGCTCAGAGAGAATGCATAGCATCATGAAAGAGGAGCATAGAACATAGAGTACTGCCAGAGCCATGGTAAGGCAAGAAGAGTGTGGGGAGAACGGATATTTCATTTCTCCGAACTGATTTTCGGCTGGTGTCTCCTGAATGCTGAAACGAAGCTTAAAATCATAGGACAGCAGAGCCCAGTCAATGCACTCTGTAAATTTGAAGGCAGAGAAGGTCAGAGGATGGGTCTTCAAGGCTGGAAGGGAGAGGTGGCAAATGGAGAATAACTAGTACAGTGAGCATCTTCTAATTTGACCACTGAAAAGTGAATTCCTGTAGGAAGTGAATATTAGAGACATGAGTTCTTTTTATTGTTAGAACAGCTCATGTTCATGAGACAGAGGATTAAAATATTTTTTAATTGCTTACATTGAGAAGGTCCTTTTGGGTTAACCAGGACTTTTCTTAAATATACCAGAAATAATTATCTGGCCATCCTCAGAGCATTCTTTGAGCTCTTTGTGTGCTATAGCCTCCATATTTGTAACTGAGATGAGGTGTAGGCAGCAATCATTTTTAAAAGCTAACAGAATTCTTCTTTCTCCTTCATATATTTACTCTTAAATGTGAGAGAACATATGGTGGGAAGGGAAAGTGAGAAAAAGGGGAATGAACTATGCAAGTACTGGTTAGCTGTTATGGCCATTTTTCTCTTTTAAATTCTCATCCCATTAGAGCTATTTGCCAAATTATATAGCTAATAGGGGCTCAAAAATCTTCAAAATTAAAGCACATTTGACCTGGAGATGGTGACAATAAGGAGCTGCTATAACCCCACTCTGACTGTATTACTTACCTGTAAGTCTAGAGCTACATTAGGACTTAAAAAATAATTCAGTGGAATCCTGTTTTCTTTGGGCTGATCTTGTTCAATGGTGACTGCCATAAGTTTCTATCAGTGGCTTTTATCTTTTGCTCTGGTTAAGATCACAGGGGAAGAAGAAAACGCTTGTGTGCCTACTATTTCTGTTAACCTAGAACTAAGTACAAAAATCAACTAATTTAATTTTCAACTCTTCCCTGAAAGCCTTCTAGCAGAGATGCTAGTGAACAACTTTGCAGTTGCCAAATATGATGAATATTTTTCATTCCGTATCTTATTTTTCTTTTTGCTGCATTTGACACTGACCAGTCCTTCCTCCTTGGAACTTTAAGAACGTTCATGTTCTCATTATTTCCTTCTTTTTCTCTTTCTACCTCTGGATTTTATTTTCAGTCCTCTTTGCAGGATCTCCTCCCTTTCTCTCTCCCCCCAACCCCATAATTATTAAATGTTTCTCAAGATAGTTCTGATCTTGGCTCTCTGCTCATTTTCTGTAGTTAATCTCATGTGTGTCTAGCTTGCTCCTCTGAACAACATACCCGAATCTTTTCTCCCTCTATGATTGGACTTCTCTTCCTGCACATCTTTCAGACACTTCAACCTAGGCCAAAGCCTAACTCACACTTCTCCTCTCTCCATCCCCTCACCAGCAGTTCTTTTTGTGTCACCCATCTTTTGTAATGCTACTCTGTTCTTATTTCTGTTCAGTTGCTGGGTTATAAATTCTGCCTTTTGACTGACACAGTTATCCATTTCCTCTTCATTTCTACAGCTTCTGCCTTATATCACACCTGTATACTCTTTTTGCCTGAACTGTCTATTAATTGGTTGTTTAGTCTAGAATTTCTCTGCTCTCTAACCTATTCACCTTATTACCGAAGTGATGTTTCTAAAATGCCAATACTCTGTCATTTCCCCTTTTAAAGTGTTTATAGGTTAAAGTGCCCAACTCCTTTTCTGCATACAAGGATCATAGTCCCACTTGCCCTTTCAGATTTTATGTGATTTGTTCTCCCTGTTATGTTCTTTGCTCTGCCTAGAGTTGATTTCTCCCCATTTTCCAATCATATTTTCTTTCTCTCTACTTTTGGACTCATTCATTTTAGCTAAAATGCATTCCTTCTTTCACTTCCTCTGCTTGGTAAATACCTCTCTTATAGGTCTCATCTCAAACATTCCATCTTCAAGGCAGAATTAGATGTGATCTCTTCTCTTCTTCAGTACACCTTATATATAATTTTATTAGTACCTACCACATTATATTATAATATTTTGTGTATATGTCTGGGTTATTGTAGGTTCTTTTCACCCTCCTATTCCCCTGTGCCCCACTATCGAACTATTAGCTTTATGAGAACGGGGACCAAATCTTTTTAATTTTTGTGTTACTAATGCCTACCACAGCACCTGACATATTAGTAGGTGTTGGGAAAAAAATGCTTGTTAAATTAATAATAAAGGGCTTCCCTGGTGGCGCAGTGGTTGAGAGTCCGCCTGCCGATGCAGGGGACATGGGTTTGTGCCCCCGTCCGGGAAGATCCCACATGCCGCGGAGCGGCTGGGCCCGTGAGCCATGGCCGCTGAGCCTGCGCGTCCGGAGGCTGTGCTCTGCAACGGGAGAGGCCACAACAGTGAGAGGCCCGCGTACCGCAAAAAAAAAAAAAAATTAATAATAAAAATTTCAGATGGAAAGGAAAAAGGTAAGATTGGATCAGATAATTCCCTTGTAAACAGGTATAAAATGGTAATATAAACTTGCTATTTTAAAATTCTCTATGAATATTCTTACTAGAATAAGTTTTTGTTGTTTTTAATTAAAGCAGGAAAATTTGCAAAAAACAATTTATAAGCTGGAAGAACAGTTGCATAATGAAATGCAATTAAAAGATGAAATGGAGCAGAAGTGCAGGTGAGAATATACTTTATGTTTTTCACATTAAAAGTTATATAGCAAATGCTGATTTTAAAACTTGTACTCTATAAACCCTTGAAAGTAGATGGAAGTAAGGCAGAGATGTAAAGATTGCTATTGATACACATTCAGTGAAGAATATTCACTTAATGCCAGTTTATTGATTTTGTCTCACATTTTAATTAGCTGACAGAAAGGGAAAATTAGTTTACATTAAATAAGATGCGTTCTAAAGTGTAGCTGTTTTGAAGATTAAAATTCACTAAATTTTTGGTGCAGACACTCTTTTAATTTCCACTATGATTCGCTATAGCAGTATTTTTTTCAGAATTTTTTTCCTATGAGTCTAAATTTAATAAGAGCATATATATTTATGAAAATATAAAATGATCAAGATAATTTAAAATAACCTAGCATAATGCTTAGTTACTTATTAATTACAAACAATAACACTTTATTATATTGTTAGTAGATAGTATTGAATAAATGAAAAACAGGTAACAGGTTAAGTATTCAAAAAAATGGAATTGAGAAAATTGGCAATTTTGTGAGTGGGGGAGAGGAAACAAGTAAATTGCTCACTACCTACAGTTCCTTATAGATTAAATAGTTAAGCATCTAATATAAGCTTTTTTTAGAAAAGCACTTTAAGGAAATAATTAACTGAGCCCAGTATTTGGAAGGAATTTCTAGGTATAAAACATAGAAATAAGGAGAGGAAATGGATAGATATTATTACATAAATGTTGAGCAGTTTCTATTAAAATTAAAAGGCAAATGACAAATTAGTGGTAGTGGTGGTGGTAGGGATCAATTTAAGGAGGAAATAAGAGTGGCCAAAGTGGCCAATAAACATACGAAAATGGGTGTGTGTGTGGTGGTGGGATGGCCTGAGATGAAACTGGGAAGGTCGACAGAGTCTAGATCTTAAAACACTCTGTCTTTGAAAAGCTAAGAAATTTGGGATTTATCCTAAGGGTGATGAAAAAACATTAAAAGTTATTAAACTTAAAAGTAAAACAAAAGATCAAATTTGCTTTTAAAAAAGAACTCCCTGGTTAATTACACAGCATTTGACATTTATTCACCTAAATGAGAATGAGGGAGGAAGATGAGTCAAGGAGGATTCCCAGGCGGAGTGCTTTACTTGGGACAGGAGAAGAGAAGCAGATTGGTATTGTGGGAGGGGTCACCGGGCAGAGGGAATTCATTTAGCTTTGGACATGCTGAATGAGCTATTTGGTAAGACATCCATGTGAAACATTGCATGTACAGATTTGAAGCTCAGAAATAGGTTTAGAGCCCCAAAAATGAATTGTGATGGAGATAATAATACACTTTCAGTTTATCTCAGATTTTTGCCCAAGTTGCCAAGTGGTGCATTTACTGCTTTATATATGCCACCTTTCCCTTCATTTACTTACTCTTATATTAAAGGTTAAATGGTTAATCTTTGTGTAGTAGCAAGTATTGCATGAGGGAATTCAGGGATCCTTAATCTAGAATCCATAGACCTCTCCTAAAGCATCCATGGATGGAATTCAAGGTCCTTAAACTTGGGTGACAGAAGTGAATCTTTTCTGTAACCTTTAGCTGAAATTCAGCATTTTCTTTAATTATGAACACAGTGAATAATCCACAGTTATTAGCAGTAGCTGTGAATTTTTTATTACCAATAGAAATCACAAATATTATCTTAGAATGCAGTTGTTATTTATCTCTAAATACCGTTTATGCTCATTACTACTTTAAAATTACTGCTGCTAGATCTTATTTAATATATTAATAAAATGCATATATTAGTGAATCATACTTTTTTTAAAAAAGGTTATGACTGTATTTCAGTATAATTTTGGTTTCTTTTAATCCTATGTATTTTATTTTATGCTCTTAAAATATTATTCTGAGAAAATGCCATAGGCTTCACCAGACTGACTGCCAAAGGGATCCTCAGTACACACAAGAAAGGTTAAGAAATATTAGCTAAATGGAAAAGTAAGGAATGTGGTGTTTCACCCCAAGCTATAAAAAGTAAATATATCTATAATCTATATTGCTTTTGCTTTTACAGAACTTCAAACATAAAACTCGACAAGATAATGAAAGAATTGGATGAAGAGGTACTTTTTGTTTTCTTATCAGAAGTTTTCCTTTTTGAGACTTTTTCCCTTTCAGATTGTTTTCTGAGAAAATTACATTTGAACTTTATAAGTTACAATACAGAACAGGACCAAAGAATTATGATGAAAGCCTCACTTTGGAGCTGCAGGTTTAAGTGAAATTAGATTATACTTTAGTTTCTTTTGTGTGGTTTTATTCTAGAACCATGTTGAAATTTTAGTACATAAATTTCAGTTCAGTGGTTCTTAATAGTTGAAAGGTGAGAAAGGAGCAACAGATCAGAAATTGAATCTGGAACTGTAGCAGAAAGAGACAGACAATTTCAACTATTAAGAACCACTGAACTGAAATTTATGTACTAAAATTTCAACATGTTTCTAGAATATGGGTAAACACACTACACTCTCCTTCTCCTCGTAAGTTTTTTTATGTTACAGTTGACAGTTGAAGCAGAAATTACAGCATTGTCTAATGTGGTTCTCCATGTATATAGAAGAAATTTTTAAGACAATTATCAATGGGTATAAAGGGAGGTAAGGTTTTACACTTTAATCAAACTGGTAATATGCCAACACTAGTAATATAATGTAATACCTAGAGCAGCTACTGATAAAAATTATACAAAGAGATACACTTAAAAACACTAGTAAATCAAATAGAATTCCAAAAAATGTTCAAGTAACCTACAGAAAGACAAGAAGGAAAACATGGGACAAAACAAAATGGGAGGCTTAACTCTAACATATCAGTAATTATATTAAATGTAAATTAAATGCAACATCAATTAAGATAGATTGTCAGAGTAGCTTTTTTAAAATTACCTACCTGTATGCTGTCCAGCAGAAACTCTCTTCAAATGTAACAATATAGCCAAGTTAAAAGTAAGAAGATGGAAAAATACATCATGTAAGCATTAGCAAAAAGAAGGCAGCAATGGCAATATTGATATCAGGTAAAGTAGACTTTAGGACAAAGAAAATTACCAGGGGCAGAGGGACATTGCAGAATGACAAAAATGTCAATCCTCTGAGAAGACATAACATTCCTAAATTTGTATTCATCAAACAGAAGAGCTACAAAATATGTGAAGCAAAAGCTGATAAAACTGAAAGGAGAAGTAGACAAATCTGCGATTACTGTTGGAGACTTTTTAAATGCCACTCTCTAGACAGAGGATCAGCAAACATATAGGAGAACTCAGCCACACCATCAGCCAATAGGATCTATTCAACATTTGTAGACCCCTCTACCCAGCAACAGCAAAGGACACATGTTTTTCAAGCACTCAAGAAACACACACCAAGGTAGACCACATCCTAAGCAAACTTCTCCAGATTTCAAAGAATTAAAATCATACAGAGTGTGTTCTCTGACCAAAATGTGACCAAACCAGAATGAATAACAGAAAAGTATCAGGCAAATCTACAAACACGTGGAAACTAAACAACACAGTTCTAAATAATCCATAGGTCAAAGAGTCTCAAGGGGAATGAAAAAATACATTGGAATGTTAATTATATCTCATAAAGTTATTTTTCAAAGTTATGGATCTTCATCTTTTAAAAATATTTGAGGGCTTCCCTCGTGGCGCAGTGGTTGAGAGTCCGCCTGCCGATGCAGGGGACACGGGTTCATGTCCTGGTCTGGGAAGATCCCACATGCCGCGGAGCGGCTAGGCCCGTGAGCCATGGCCACTGTGCCTGTGTGTCCGGAGCCTGTGCTCCGCAACGGGAGAGGCCACAACAGTGAGAGGCCCGCGTACCGCAAAAATAAATAAAAATATTTGAACAATGAAAATGAAAATAATACATCAAAATTTGTGGGATGCAGCTAACATAGTGCTCTAAGGGAAATGTATACACTAAATGTTTACATTAGAAAAGACGAGAAGTCTCAAATCAGTTATCTAAGCTCCTACCTCAGGAACCTAGAAAAAGAAGAGCAAAATAAACCCAAAGCAAGGAGAAGGAAGGAAAAATAAAGAGCAGAAGTCAGTGGAATTGAAAACAGAAAAATAATAGAGAAAATCAGTGATAATAAAAACCCAGCTGCTTGGAAAGATCAACAAAATTGACAGTCCTCTAGCAAGATTGTCAAAGGAAAGAAAGGACACAAATGATCAGTATCAGGAATAAAATAGAGCATATTCCTACAGACTCTACAGATATATAAAAAAAAAAATTCTTAAGGAAATACTATAAACAGTTCCAAACGAGTAAGTGTAATATTTAGGTGAAATGGACTAATTC
Organism: Monodon monoceros; assembly: GCF_005190385.1. Lineage (NCBI taxonomy): Eukaryota > Metazoa > Chordata > Mammalia > Artiodactyla > Monodontidae > Monodon > Monodon monoceros. Next base: position 50,331,570 of record NW_021703765.1, read on the forward strand.
CTCCAAAAACACAAACTGCCACAACTCACACAATGTGAAATACATTATTTGAATAGCCCTATATAACTATTAAAGTGAATTCATAATTTAAAAGCTCCCCCCAAAATTAATCTTCAAGACAGATGGTTTTACTAGAGAATTCTACCCAGTGTTTTTTTAAGATTTTTTTTTTTCGATGTGGACCATTTTTAAAGTCTTTATTGAATTTGTTACAATATTGCTTCTGTTTTATGTTTTTGTTTTTTGGCCCCAAGGCATGTGGGATCTTAGCTCCCTGACCAGGGATCGAACTCCGCACCCCCTGCATTGGAAGGGGAAGTCTTAACCACTGGACCGCCAGGGAAGTCCCTATCAAGTGTTTTAAGAAGAATTAACACCAATTCTACACTCTCTCTTCTAGAAAATATAAAAGAAGGGAACATTCCCCAGTGAATTTTATGAGGCTAGAATTACCAAGATACCAAAGTCTAGCAAAGACAGTACTACAAAGAAAACTATGGATCAGTATCCCTCAATCCTAGCCAGCTGATTTTTGACCAAGGTGCAAAAGCAATTCAGTGGAGGAAGGATAGTCTTTTTAGCAAGTGGTGCTGGAGCAATTAGGTATTCATAGGCCAACATATGGACCTCAACCTCAGTCTCACATCTTATGCAAACATTAACTTAAAACAGACCATAGATTTAAACAGGGACATAAAAAATATAAAACTTCTAGGGAAAAAATAGGGGAAAGTCCTTGGGACCTGCAACTCGGTGAAGAGTTAACGCATTACACCACAACTATGATCCATATAAGGAAAAAAATTCAATAAATTGGACTTCATCAAAACTTGCTCTGTGAAAGACCCTGATAAGAGGATGAAGATCTGTAGACTGGAAAAATGAACTGTTGTTACACACAGCAACTTGCATGGATCTCAAGGATATTTTGTTGAATGTAAAAAGCTAATCTCAAAAGGTCCACACTGTATGATTCCATTAATATAACATTTTCAAAATGGCAAAATTATACAGATGGAGGACCTCCTGTTGGTTGCCAGGGTTATAGGTGGTGGGAGAAGTGAGGGATGCATGTGGCTATAAGTAGTGGCTGGAAGGAGATCATTGTGCTGATGGAACAGTTCTGTGTCTTGATTGTGGTGGTGGTTACATGCATCTACACATGAGATAAAATGACATTGAACTACACATGCATGCTTTATATCAATATCAGTTTCCTGATTTTGTTATTGTACCATTGTTAATAATGTAACTGTTGGGGAAACTGACTGGTAGGGTACATGTACTGTCTTTGAAACTTCTGAAATGTAGAATTTTAAATTTCAAAATTTCAAAATGAAAAAATAAAAGAATGATAAAATCTTACAATTGGAAAGATTTTGGATGATCTCTGTCAAATTTTACCAAATTTCTCTGACAGCATCTTACTTAAAAGATGGATTTCACTTAAAAATGGAAAAGCCCAGAAAAGCACGTACTGTAAAGGAGGTTTGTCCAGTGTGGAGTCTTAAAGATAAAAATGAAGCATCAAAAGCAGAATATGCTGATAGTGGTAACCCAGAAACAGAAGATAAATTTTTTAAGTTGTGGAATTTGGAGTATTTTTTTTCTTTAACTCTCCCCTCCCCTTAGTTTCATTTTCTAAAATAAATGTTTCTTTCATTACTCTTTAATATGCATTAGTAGGTACATACATAGAACATCTTAGGAAAGGTAAGTTGTTACAGAGATTGGGAGGGGATTAAGGGGGACCTCATACAGGGACTGGTGAACTTATTATAAACACTGTAACCTTTGGTATCATTTGAGTTTTGCACCATTTAATTATCAAATATGTAGTTATCTGATTCCTTTTATATTTCATGTCTTAAACTTTAGGATTGTAAATAAACCAAAATATTGGTAATATACAATGTGTTCATCTTAATGTGTTTGAATACAATGTGTTCAACCTTCAGTCTGACAAGATTCATAGGGTTTTTTATACTCAAGGATTTTTTTTAAATCTCTGAAAATTTTGTATGTCTAGTTAAAATAAGGGGATTCTCACTGTTTTCTTCTAAGACAAGCTAATTCTATTATTAGAAAGTTGTTGTTAGGAAGTATTATCTGATTTTGAAACCAAAATATCTATCTTAAGTAATTGTGTACTTTTTAAAAAAAGAACAGAGTATTCCCTTGAATAAATGAGGAGTATTAATTGTAGTGGTAACTCTTCTCATAATTTAGGGGAATCAAAGAAGAAACCTAGAATCTACAGTGTCTCAGATTGAGAAGGAGAAAATGTTGCTACAGCATAGAATTAATGAGTACCAAAGAAAAGCAGAACAGGAAAATGAGAAGAGGAGGAATGTAGAAAATGAAGGTAAATTGTTACTTCCTTTGAAAAACACTGGAATTTCTAACACTATCTTGAGGTCTTCGTCTTGAGGTTGTTTTAAATTTAGTGCCTGTTATATATTTTTGAAGCCACAGTCCTAAGACACCTCATGAGCTAAATACCCATGTCCCAAAATTTATTTATAACATATTGGATTCAGTAGTAATGTTTTAGCTAGTACTGATTTTTATCCTTGTGTGTATATTGGAATTTCTTGGGAAACTTCAAAGAAAAATAATGCCTAAACTTCAGAAATTCTAATTTAATTGATCTAGACATGTAGACTGGGCATTGGTATTTTTAATAAGCTCTCTAGGCACTTCTAACAAGTAGCCACATTTTAGAACAAGACTAGAATTTTTGATATTAGTGTTACAAATTTAAAATAGCTTTCTACATCCTTTGATCCAGTGATTTCACTTCTAGAAATTTATTTCACATATACTTGTGCACATGTATACTGATATAGAAACAAAGCTATTCATTTTAGAATTGTTTAAAATGGCAAAAATTATAAACAATGTAAATGTAATCAGTGGTATAATAAATTTTAGTATATATGGTAGAATACTATGCATTTTATAAAAGAATAAAGTATCTCTTCGGCTTCCCTGGTGGCGCAGTGGTTAAGAATCTGCCTGCCAATGCAGGGGACATGGGTTCAAGCCCTGGTCTGGGAAGATCCCACATGCTGCAGAGCACCTAAGCCCGTGAGCCACAACTACTGAGCCCACGTGCCACAACTACTGAAGCCCATGCTCCTAGAGCGTGTGCTCCGCAACAAGAGAAGCCACCGCAATGAGAAGCCCGTGCACCGCAACGAAGAGTAGCCCAACTAGAGAAAAGCCCTCGCACAACAATGAAGACCCAACGCAGAAATAAATAAATAAATTAATTAATTAAAAAAAAAGAATTTAGGGCTTCCCTGGTGGCGCAGTGGTTGGGAGTCCGCCTGCTGATGCGGGGGGCGTGGGTTCGTGCCCCGGTCCAGGAGGATCCCGCATGCCGCGGAGTGGCTGGGCCCGTGAGCCATGGCCGCTGGGCCTGCGTGTCCGGAGCCTGTGCTCCGTGGCGGGGGTGGGGGGCCACAACAGTGAGAGGCCCGTGTACCACAAAAGGAAAAAAAAAAAAAGAATTTAAAAATATTTTTTTAAAAAGAATAAAGTATCTCTTTATAAACTGTTATAAAAGAATCTCTAAAATGTATCTTTACCAAAAAAAGTACAGATTGTTTAAAACAAGATTGCTTGTCTATATATGTTTAAGTGTGTGTGTGTGTGTGTGTGTAGATATGCATGTGAAAACATATATATATATATATATATATATATATATATATTTGTGTTTTTATATATTAAGGTATGGATACACAGACTATCTTAGGAAGGATATGCAAGGAATTAGTAATAGTTGTTGCTGAGGAGGAGAGCCAGAGGGGCTGGGAGACGACGTGGAGGGAGAAAGACTCATGCTATACTATACACCATTTGGTACCTTTTGAATTTTGAAGCATTTTATTTAGTTAGTTAGTTACATCTTTATTGGAGTATAATTGCTTTACAGTGTTGTGTTTCTGCTGTATAATAAAGTGAATCAGCTATATGTATACATATATCCCCATCCCTCCTCCCCCGTGAGCCTTCTTCCCACCCTCCCTATACCATTCCTCTAGGTCGTCACAAAGCATCGAGCTGATCTCCCTGTGCTATGTGGCTGCTTCCCACTAGCCATCCATTTTACATTTGGGAGTGTATATATGTCAATGCTACTCTCTCCCTTCGTCCCAGTTCCCCCCCGCCACCCCACCCTGTGTCCTCAAGTTCATTCTGTATGCCTGCGTCTTTATTCCTGCCCTACCATTAGTTGAACCATTTTAAAAATAATTGAACTAATCGAAGATTTGTACTATTCAAAAATAGGTAATATTAAAATTAGCTTTATATAATTTCACTAATAGATTAACCTTTATGAAAGGAATAAAAGAATTTAAAATATTACAGCAGTGGAAACATCTGTTTTTGCATTCTGTATTATAAAACAGTGCTCTACTTTTTGATAAATTTAAAATGTAGGTACTTCCAAGTTGGAATATGGACCTAATGTAACTTACTTTTATGGCCTAAGACCAAATTTCATTTTTTAAAAGGGATTTATATGTTTCCTCTATGAAAACTTACATATTATTCCTTCATTTTCTAGTTTCTACATTAAAGGATCAGTTGGAAGACTTAAAGAAAGTCAGTCAGAATTCACACCTTGCTAATGAGAAGCTGGCACAATTACAAAAGCAGGTAAGTTTTTGGAGTGAGGTGGTTTTTTTTTTAATCAAAATTTAAGTTTGATTGTGTTTTGGTAAAAAACTATTTTCTTGCTCTCTTTTTTAATTAGCTAGAAGAAGCCAATGACTTACTTAGGACAGAATCAGACACAGCTGTAAGATTAAGGAAGAGTCACACCGAGATGAGCAAATCAATTACTCAGCTAGAGTCCCTGAATAGAGAATTGCAGGAGAGAAATAGAATTTTGGAGAATTCCAAGTCACAAATGGACAAGGATTATTACCAGCTGCAAGCTGTATTAGAAGCTGAACGAAGAGACAGAGGTCATGATTCTGAGATGATTGTAGACCTACAAGGTAATATTTTTTCTTACTCTGGTAAAATAGACATAAAATTTACTGTTTTAGCCATTTTTAAGTATACAGTTCAGTGGCATAAAATACATTCACATTGTCATGCAACAATCACTACTGTCCATCTCCAGAACTTTTTTTATCATTCCAAACTAAAAAATCTATACCCATTAAATCTATACCCCATTTCCCACTCTCCCCAGCCCCTGGTAACCACCATTCTACTTTATGTCTCTGAATTTGACTACCTCATAGAAGTTATTATTTATCCTTTTGTGTCTGTCTTATTCCAGTTAGCTTAATGTCTTCAAGATTCATCCATGTTGTGGCATGTATCAGAATTTCTTTCCTCTTCAAGGTTGTATACTGTTCCATTGTATTTATACCATATATACCACATTTTGTTTATCAATGGAAGGTAATTTTTAAAATTTATATATATTTTTAATTTATAGTTTATTTTTAATTGTAGCTAAAAACATAAAATTTACCATCTTAATTTTTAAGTGTGTAAGGTGATATATTTTTGATCATATTGTCCTCATAAAGAAAATGACCTTGGCCCCCATACACTGTTGGTGGGAATGTAAATTGGTGCAGCCACTCTGGAAATTGCCAAGATAGGGAAACAACCTAAATGTCCATCAACAGACGAAAGGATAAAGAAGATGTGGTATATATATACTACAGAATACACTACTCAGCTATTAAAAAAAGAATGAAATTTTCCCATATGCAGCAACATGGATGGACTTGGAGAGCATTATGCTAAGTGAAATAAGTCCAAGAAAGACAAATACTGTATATCACTTATATGTGGAATCTAAAAAGTACAGCAAACTAGTGAATATAACAGAAAAGCAGGCTCACAGATGTAGAGAACAAACTACTGGTTACCAGTGGGGGGAGGGGCAATTAAGAGGTACAAACTATTAGGTATAAAATAAGCTACAAGGATATATTGTACAACCTGGGGAATATAGCCAATATTTTATAATAGCTGTAAATGGAGTATAACCTTTAAAAATTATGAATTACTATATAGTACACCTGTAATTTATATAATATTGTACATCAGCTATACTTCAATAAAAAAGAAAGAAAATGACCTTGCTGATACTGGAAATGGTTAGCATTCTTTCTGTTTCAGGATAATTTGTATCAAATTGTAATTTCTTCACTCTCTCAGGCACCCTTGTGATGGAGGTAATGTGAATATTTCCAATTTTACAGCCAGTTACTGAAAAGTTAATTTTTTTTTTTTTTTTTTTGCGGTACGCGGGCCTCTCACTGCTGCGGCCTCTCCCGTTGCGGAACACAGGTTCCGGACGCACAGGCTCAGCGGCCGTGGCTCACGGGCCCAGACGCTCCGCGGCATGTGGGATCTTCCCGGACTGGGGCACGAACCCGTGTCCCCTGCATCGGCAGGCGGATTCTTAACCACTGTGCCACCAGGGAAGTCCCTGAAAACTTAATTTTTTTTTTTTCCAGTACGCGGGCCTCTCGCTGTTGTGGCCTCTCCCATTGCGGAGCACAGGCTCCAGACGCGCAGGCTCAGTGGCCATGGCTCACGGGCCCAGCCGTTCCACGGCATGTGGGATCTTCCCGGACCGGGGCATGAACCCGTGTCCCCTGCATCGGCAGGTGGACTCTCAACCACTGCGCCACCAGGGAAGCCCTGAAAACTTAATTTTTAAAAGTGCCCAATTCACAAAAGTCTTACTCATAGTGGAACTAACCAGGCAGAGAAGATTATCACTATTAAAACCTGGGAATTCCTCATGCATTGTTGGTAGAAATAGAAATTAAACTGCAGAAAGGGAATCCCATTGCAAATAAAGAATTCGGTACTTGGAAAGGTTAGGACTAGAGATATCAGCAGCCATTGTGGTCTAAAAGTTTCCTTTTAGACTCACAAACTGTTCACGGTAATAAAATCATTTTGTTTTCAACAAGATTCCTGGCTTCCACTTCTCACATTTTTTTCTGTTTCTGTCAGCATCAGCATCCATACTACCTAATCAAAACAGATATGCATGGAAGTTGCCAGATCTTTCAGGGAAAATTAGGGGGTGGGATAGTCCATTTTAACCTAAGTCACAGGATGTGAACATAGTTTGGGGTCTCATGGGGCTTGATGATTAGCTGTAATTCTGTGGAGAGAGGTCAGGGTCAGTTTTTGGACTTTGGAAACAGAAATTAGGATCTCCTGTTGGTTCTTAGCTGAGGAGTGTTCTGCAATCTTATTTCTCAGGGACTAGGCTTAAAATAGATCTGACTATAACCAAGAAAGTATCCTCATTATATATATTAGAAAAAGCCTCATACTCCACTTCCTTAAATTGCTTCTCTAGGCCTCTTCATATTACAGCTTATTAGCTGTGTGCAGGTCACTTCTTCTGCTTTATTTATAAACCAGGAAGATTAGGTGACCCCTATAAATTCTTTCAATTCTAAAATTCTTTAAGTCTGTGATTTTCCAGATAACGCTGAGCTTGAAGTGCTTGCTTTCAAGGACGAGACCATCATTATGTGTTCATCAACAATGGTTTTAACTGACTCTGTTGTTTAGATATTGGTGAAGTTAAGGAAGATTCATAGCATGACCTATTGTTGATGTTTATCCTTTTTCAATGCTTTCTTTAAGGTTTATTTTTTAATTTAAATGTGAATCAAAGTTCACACACATTAAAAAGCACAAAACTTATATGAGCCTCAACATACAAGGTGCATTGTGGTAAAACATGCACACACGTAAACATAAAATTTTTACGTTGATTTTTTATGGTTCTTAAGACATTTCAGATCCCTCAGGTATAAATTTCTTATAGTTTGGGAGGCTAGCCTTGTGGCACAGTAACAATTGTTGCCTAGTTGAATGCTCTCCATGTACACTATTGAGCAGAAGCTTCTTCGTGTGTATGGGAAATGACTTCCCAAATATAATTGGATAGTATATACTTTAGGTTTTGTGGGCCACATACGATCTCTGTTACATAGTCTTCTGTTTTGCTTTTTATAAGCCTTTAAAAATGACAAAAACATTCTTAGCTTCATGTCTATAGGGAAATAGGCTGAGGGAATAGTATATCATAGTGTAATGCACTTTTGTTTTTAACTGTTACATGGGCATTTGGAAATTGTGTAAGTTTTTTACTTGGTATGTTTTTGGATTTGACTTTTGGAAGAAAAACAATAGATCCATTTTCTAATCTAACCAGTTTTCTAAGACTCCATTTATTCTTTGTGTCTTTGATTTGCCAAATTTTGAAACATATTTTAAAAGTTAACACTATGACTGTAGTCTTTTTTCTCATAGCCCCCTTGTATTTCTAACAGCTTTTTTTATATTGTTTTATTGAGGTGAAATTCTTATAACATAAAGTTAACCATTTAAAAGTGTACAATTCAGTGGCATTCAGTACATTCACAGTGTTGTACAACCACCTTGTCTATCTAGTTCCAAAACATTTTCATTAACCCAGAAGAAAACCTTGTACCCATTAAGCTTTCCTTCCCTATATGCCTCTCTACCTAGCCCCTAGCAACCACCAATCTGTTTTATATTTCTGAATTTACTTGTTCTGGATATTTCATATAAATGACATCATACAGTATGTGACCTTTTGTATCAGGCTTCTTTCACTTAGCATATATATATATATATATTTTTTTTTTTTTTGCTGTACGCGGGCCTCTCACTGTTGTGGCCTCTCCTGTTGCAGAGCACAGGCTCTGGACGCGCAGGCTCAGCGGCCATGGCTCACGGGCCTAGCCGCTCTGCGGCATGTGGGATCTTCCCGAACCGGGGCACGAACCCGTGTCCCCTGCATCAGCAGGCGGACTCTCAACCACTGTGCCACCAGGGAAGCCCGACGAAGTCCAGTTTAATATATATTGCTTATGCTTTTGGTGTCATATCATAATACATTGCCAAATTGAGCATCATGAAGGTTTACCCCTATGTCTTCTAAAAATTGTATGGTTTTAGCATTTATATTTAGGTCTCTGACTAACTTGAGTTAATTTTTGTATATGGTATGATGTGTAGGGGTCCAATTTCATTCTTTTACGTGTGGATATCTGGTTGTCCCAGTACCATTTGTTGAAGAGACTACTTTTTCCCCCACTGAATGGTCTTGGCATCATTGTTGAAAATCAATTGGCTATAGGTATACAGTTTTGTTTCTAGATTCTCAATTCTATTCAGTTGGTCTATATGTCTGTTCTTAGACCAGTACCACACTGTTTTGGTCACTGTAGCTTTACAGCAAGTTTTGAAATTGGAAGTTTGAGTTTTTCAGCTTTGTTGTTCTTTTTCAATGCTGTTTTAGATATTCCAGTCTGCAAGTAATTCCATATGAATGTGAGGATCTGCTTTTCCATATCTGCATAAAATATCTTTGGAGTTTTTATAGGGATTGCATTGAATCTATAGATTGCTTTGGGTAGTATTGCCATCCTAACATATTAAGACTTCTAATCCATGAACACAGGATATATTTCCATTTATTTTGGTATTTAAAAATTTCATTTCAGCATTTATTTATTTATTTATTTATTAGTTTCAGTGTACAAGTCTTACACCTCCTTGGTTAAATTATTCCTAGGTATTTTGTTCTTTTTGATGCTGTTATAAATGGAATTATCTTAGTTTTCCTTTTGTATTGTTTATTAAGTATGGTGTTAGCTGTGGATATTTCATAATACCCTGCTTTTGTATATTTTTAATGCAGCATTGTTTGGTGTGTTAAGGTTTTATGACTTCTGTATCTTCTTACTGGATTAAAATTGTATTATGGATGATATTAAATATATCTGACCTTGAGGGGTTTTTCCCTTAATTTGCACTTTCCTGTTGTATCTTGCCCGTTTATTTATTTATTTGTTTATATATATAATTTTTTTAAAATTTATTTATATTTTTGGCTGCGTTGGGTCTTCATTGCTGCGTGTGGGCTTTCTCTAGTTGCAGCGAGCGGGGGCTACTCTTCCTTGCGGCACGCGGGCTTCTCATTGTGGTGGCTTCTTTTGTTGCAAAGCACAGGCTCTAGGCACACGGGCTTCAGTAGTTGTGGCGCATGGGCTCAGTAGTTGTGGCTCGCAGGCTGTAGAGCGCATGTTCAGTAGTTGTGGTGCATGGGCTTAGTTGCTCAGAAGCATGTGGGATCTTCCCGGAGCAGGGATCGAACCCGTGTCCCCTGCATTGGCAGGCAGATTCTTAACCACTGCACCACAAGGGAAGTCCCCATTCCTTTGTTTTTAATTTTTATATATAGTTGATGGGCCTCAAATTTAGATAGTAGATTTCATATTTGGGGATTTTAACATATTTAGATTTTTCACAGTGAGTTTTTTTTTGTTTCTGTTTTTGAGACTTAACATATCTGTACATATTAAAATAAATAAAAAATATGTATCTGGAAAAATTTTCACAGCATGAACACACCCATATAGAAACTGAATATTACCAGCAGCCCAGAAGTTCCCTTGTACTTCTGCTTAGTCACTAACCCTTTTTCCCCGAAGTAATCACTGTTCTGACTTCTAACACATAAGTTAGTTTTGCTTGTTTTTGAACTTTTATATATGGAATCATGCAGAAAACACTCCTTTGTTTCTGGTTTATTTCATTCAACATTGTTTGTGAGGTTCATCCGTATTGTTGTATATGGCAGTAGTTTGTTCTTCTTGCTGTATAGTACTCCATGTATTTTGTATGACCACTGCAATTTATCAGTTATTTTGTGGTAATGGCTTTTAAATCAGATATTCTGATTGTTTCCATTCGGGGATTATTATGAATAATGCTGATATGAACTTTCTTGTACATATTCTTTGGTAATCATACATATGCTTCCTTTTGGTATATACCTAGAAGTGGTAGAACCATAGAGTATATTTAGCTTTAGTAAATACATCCAAGTATTTCAAAGTAGGTGCACCAGTTTACATTCACCAGCAATGTATGAGAGTTCTGGTTGTTTCACTGCCTCCTCAAGGATAGTACTCATCCCCACTGAGTTTTGTCAGTCTTACTGTTTTAGCCATTCAGGTGGAGCCTGATGGTATTTCCTTAGGGGTTAGTTTCCATTTCCCTGGTGTCCGAGATTGAGCAACTTTTCACATGTTTATTGGCAATTTGTGATATGCTCTTCAAGTCTTTTGCCCCCCCCCCACTTTTCTTATTGGATTGTTTGCTTTTTTCTTGTTGGTTTGTGGAAGTCCTAGATATTAGTCCCTTATCAAATTTATGTACCATAATTATCTTCTTCCACTCTGTGGTTTTCCTTTTCACTCTTAAATCCTGTCTGCCAATGAACAGGAGGTCTTACTTTTCTTATTTTTAATGTAGTCCTATTTTTTTTTCTTTTGTGGTCAGTGCTATTTAGTGTGGCCTATTGAATTCTTTGATTAAATCATGAGGATATTATTCCCTGTTTTCCTCTAGAAGCTTTATTGTTTTGATCTGCTTAGGTTATGATCCCTGATATTTTGGTTCTTATTCCTTCTACTGTATATATATATATATTTTTTTTTAATGTGAAGCTTTTTTGTTTTCATGTATTGTACAGACAAGTTATAGTTTCTTCCTAGCATTTTTTTAAAAATACAATAAATGAGGAAAATAAAATATATTTAACATACCTTTTATAAAGTTACTAGGACTCTAATGAATTCAACCCATATATTTTCATTACTTTGTCTTCTTGAGAGTTGGCTTATATGAACAACTTCTACACAGAAATTCAGTTTAACCTGAGTATACTATCTTTCTACAGATTTTTAAAACCTATTATTTATTATAAATACAGGAAGAAGCATTTTTTAAATAGCACTTTAACATTTAAACATCTTGCCATGTTTGCTTTATCTCTCTCCATACAAACACACACATTCTCTGTATTTTTGCTCAACCATTTGAAAGAAACTAGCAGGTGTTTCTTTCTCCTATATGAAAATATTCCTATGTGAACAGAATGCCACATTGCCTGTGGGTGTAAATAAAATTGCTTCATTGCTCTCTAGATCCTAGAACTAGCCTACCAGACAAGCCTTATCACGTGCCAAAGATTTAATATTCATTTGTTCATTAAAGAACTACTTCAGGGGCTTCCCTGGTGGCGCAGTGGTTGAGAGTCCGCCTGCCGATGCAGGGGACACGGGTTCGTGCCCCAGTCCGGGAAGATCCCACACGCCACGGAGCGGCTGGGCCCGTGAGCCATGGCTGCTGAGCCTGCGCGTCCGGAGCCTGTGCTCCACAACGGGAGAGGCCCCAACAGTGAGAGGCCCGTGTACCAGGAAAAAAAAAAAAAAAAAAAAAAAGAACTACTTCAGAAACAGTAAAATATAGGAGGCAGGTTGAGTGCCTTGAAGACTTTGGCAAGTACTGCAAGTTAAACACTAAACTTTAAGAAGTACAAATTTTTTCCGGGTCTTTTAGGGTGCTTTATCCATTTCCCCATCAAATCTTAGGCCACATTGAATCACAAAATAAGAAAATAGGTTTTTACTTTTGAACTAGACAATATAATTATATTCATATATGTTAGATTCTGCATGTATTAAATTGTGTTTATTAAGTACTTATGCATTAAAAACATAAAACGTAAAGCATATCTTAATGAGTAGAGTTTCTAAATATGTGAGTTGCTACCATTGCATGACATGAGCATCAGGTAGGTTAACACTAAGCTTTGTTAGAGGACTTGAATTCCTTAAAACTTAGTTTCTTTAGTAATGGAGTTTTTCTTCATTAAGTTTAAGAGTAAACACTTTTCAGAATGTCTGATACATAAAAAAGCACTTAAATACTTGCCTTAATTAACATGGGGAAAAGAGCACTCGATTAGGACTCAGATCTGATTTCTGGACAAAGCTCAGGCTTATCTCTTTGACCATGTGTAAAATGAATATATACTAGATGATCTCCAACTAGAATTAACATTTTTATCACTATGTATTGTAGTTATTGTATATACTGCTAAGAAAACACTTAATAAATTTCTGTCTGATCAGGAGATTTTAAACTTTTTTTATCTTAATGATAATGCTGGGGAAAAAAAGATTTCTCTTTCAATGACTATGTGACTTGAACTTTTTTCTTACTTGATAGCTCGAATTACATCTTTACAAGAGGAGGTGAAGCATCTCAAACATAACCTTGAAAGAGTGGAAGGAGAAAGAAAAGAGGCTCAAGACATGCTTAATCATTCAGAAAAGGTAAATGATTTAACATATACCAATTATGAGATAGTATTTACTGATTATCAGATATTATAAGATGGTTTTATAAAAGATCATTCATTCCTAATCTTTATATGTTTACATTTCTAGAAGTTTTTATTGTTGGTTGCTGTGTGAAGGTGTATGTGGGTCTTAATTTGGGCTTTTTAGGGTGTTATTTTTTGTTTTGTTTTGTTTTGTTTGTTTTTTGGGGGTTTTTTGGCGGTACGCGGGCCTCTCACTGTTGTGACCTCTCCCGTTGCGGAGCACCGGCTCCGGACGCGCAGGCTCAGCGGCCATGGCTCACGGGCCTAGCCGCTCCGCGGCATGTGGGATCCTCCCGGACTGGGCACAAACCCGTGTCCCCTGCATCGGCAGGCAGACTCTCAACCACTGCACCACCAGGGAAGCCCTAGGGTGTTATTTTTATTTGTTTGTTTCTACCCTTGAAGGGTATCAGATAACTGATATTATCTGATCATCACAAATTGCTTTGGTTTGGAGATACCTCTTCATATAGAATTTTTCCCCCATTTTTTGTACATGGGTAAGATGAAGATGCTGAACCTTACTAATTATGAAGAAGGAAAACAAAGGATTAGTATGTAGTAGACCATGTGTGCCTTTTCCATTTCGTTAGTAAGAGTTAGCAAAATAGTAAAGAGCATACATAATGTAATTGGTCTTTGCATGTAGAATTTTCATAACAGTCAAAAAATGCCATTGGTTATCCTCTGTCCTTACCTTGCTAAGAAAAGGATTAAATAGGTAATATGCAGATTTAGCTTACCTCCCTGAAATGTTGTAGGTTTACTAGATCAGATAAATGATCAGAAAATTCACCACTTATCTTGTCCTTTGGACATGTTTTGTGTCATTCAGAATAGCTTTTTGATGTCTGAGTCTGGTATAAGTTTGGAAATAGGATGAAAGAAGAAGAGTAGAAGTACCCAAACAGGAATGGAATACATGTTGACATTCTTTTGTCAGAGCAAGGTAAATCTAGGTGTAGATGCAATTGTAAATAGAGATCAGTTTTTTTTAATGGTAGCACAAATTTTTAAATGAACTGAAGAATTGTCCTATTCATTTCTGATCCTCGCAGTGAACCCCCCTGAACATAACAGAACTCTGCCCTGCCATCAGCCATGGCTAATGATTCACATGGGGAGGGGTGAGGGGTAGAAAAAAGGTGATATTTTGCTTTTAATTATATGTGCTTATTGTGATTTTTAAAGTAAGACATTATAGATGGTGTGAAATATACAAGAAGTATAAAAATAAAGCTGTGTCTTGAATAAAAATATTTAAGTATATATGGTGTAACATTTCAAGCCAATGTGATTCATGTATTATCTCTTATGGGATATTAATTAATATAAGATTTAATGATGTGCCTCTTGCACAGCATAGTATATGACTCTCATTCTCATTTTACAGGAAAAGAATAACTTAGAAATAGATTTAAACTACAAGCTTAAATCATTACAGCAAAGGTTAGAACAAGAGGTAAATGAACATAAAGTAACCAAAGCTCGTTTAACTGACAAACATCAATCTATTGAAGAGGCCAAGTCTGTTGCAATGTGTGGTAAGTGTCAGTTTTAATATTTTCTACATGATTAGTTTTTAAATAATGCCAACAAAAATATTTTGATTTTGATCAAATTTTATTGTGTAGTAGTTTAAACTCTTAGAAATTATAAATGATGATCTGGGAAAAGTGTGCCTTCCTTTTTTGATACCTCCCATTTTTTAAAATGACAATTTCACCTGCTAGTTCTCTTACTCTACCATTCTCTACTCCCTATACTACCCTCTACTCCCTGTAAAAGTCAGTGGATTCTTATTTCTCCCAGTTTTTCAGCCCTTTCCTTTGTTTTCTTCGAGATCCATTCTGGAACTCATTGTCTGTTAATTCATCTGCTTTCTTGCTCTGTACCCTCAACTCTCATTCCTTTGTATTTCCACTGTGTTATGCCTCTAAGCACAACAGATCTAGATCAGACTAGCCGGCCACTTTTCATTGCTTCAAATAGTTCTTCAGATGGATGTTATCCCAATGCCTTGTCTCCAGCCTCAGGTGAGCTGTCATTTTTATATATGTCACTCATATTAAATAGGTAATATGCACATCAGTTTTTCTCCTAAACTTTTATTTCTCTCCTCAAGCTTCCTATGCCATTTCTTTATCACTTTAATTTTAGGTGAACATTCTCCTATTTCAAAAAGAAATTGTGAAATCATAGGTGTGAACCCCTCAGAATCTAATTCTCTAACTTAATCAACCTGTCTTACTACTTTACCCATGTTCATTATCTTCCTTCTCATCTTAGAGGAGGGTGATCCTCTTCCTGTCCTTGCTAATATGTTCTAGCTGTATTCAGATCTACCCTCTTATCTCAACTTATTATTTCTTTTTCTCCTCTTTATTCTCAAGCTTTTTTCCTCCACTGAATTTCTTCCTGTCGTAAACATGTACAAGTCTCTCCCATCTTAAAAAAAAAAAAAAAAAAAGACAAACCCTTGCAGCAACCTGTGATCCTTAACTAATTGCCACTGTTTTATTCCATCCCTTTATAGCCAAACTTATAAAAAGATGTCTTCCTTTTCTTCACCTTCTACTCACTTCTTAACCTGCTGTAACCTGGAAATGTTACCTGGCGCCTTAAATTCAGTTTATTCAAGGGAAAACGTGTTACCTTATCTATCAGACCTGCCCTTACCCCTATTCTGACTGTCTTGGTTAACGGCTGTCTAGTTTTTATGAGCCCAGGCTTGTAATCAGACTAATCTACTTTGCCTCTTAGCCACTCTGTATTAAAAAAAAAAAAAATTAGGTGGGAAAATGCATCTAAACTGCCTGTACATAAAAAGCTTTCAATAAATGGGAGATATTATCATGGTTATGGGTGATGGTATTCAACATCCAGGGGCCCAAGCCAGAAATCTGGGAATTATTCAGGAAGTTCCATTCTGATGGTTTCTGTTTTGTCACCTAGAGGACAGTCTGAAAGTGAGAAAGCAGACTTATTAAGTTTGAAACCTGATGGTGCAACTTAAGAGTTGCAGGACCCTAGAAAATTAACCTTCAGAACCTTAGTTACCGTATCTCAAAAAGGGAACCTCACTGTAGACTAATATCTTCTGATAATAATTAAAATAGGTATTATACTGTCACGGAATCTTGTCTGAGTTGCATAAATTATTATTATACATCACAGCCTTAAGCTTCGGAAACTTTTCTGGAACAATGCTAGGTATAGATTAATAACCACAATCTTATTTTTCTACTTTTATCTGAACTACCTCCATTCTTCTCCTTAGATGCTCCACTTTTTTCCAGCTATACTTTCACCTTCTGGTCTGAAAATGGCACTGAATAGTCTCTCAGATCATTGGTCAAGGGATGGATTTGGGAGATTCGTTATATTTTATGACTCTCTTCCTTTAGAGATCCCACTATACAAATAATTCATAATGTTAGAACTTCTATAATGAATAGCTCTAAAAGAGTCCCAGGATAAAAACAGTAGGGATTTTTGGCACCTAGGTGTCTTACACAGCCCATGAAAGTGAAAAGCATGTCTTTTTCTTTAAATGTACGTTTATAACTTTTTCTTTCACAGAGATGGAAAAAAAGCTGAAGGAAGAGAGGGAAGCTCGAGAGAAGGCTGAAAATAGGGTTGTTCAGATTGAGAAGCAGTGCTCCATGCTAGATGTTGATCTAAAACAATCTCAGCAGAAGCTAGAGCATTTGACTGAAAATAAAGAAAGGATGGAGGATGAAGTAAGAAAAATAATACTAATTTTGTTCATCTTATAAAAGAGAATATCATTGTTATGACTAAAAAGTCATTATCTATAATTTAAACAACATGGTGGAGATTTTAATAAAATAACTTATATGTATCTGTGTTCACTGCTGTAAGGTCACCACTATATCCCTAACTCCTAAAATTTTCATCTTCGTATAGTGAACATTCACACCATAGGTTCTATACCATTTTGCACTGTGACAGTACAACTGTAAAGTGTCACAGCTCCTCCCCTGAAGAAACTGACCATTTGCTTTTTAAGAGAGAGAGAGGAAAAAAAGAAAACCTCTTTATTGTCAGGTATCCAGTAATCCCCAAGAGGAGCATTGTTTTTAGATTTCAAAAGAAGCATTAAACTGTAGAGTCTTGCTTGATTTACATAGATAGAAAGCAGTAAATAAAGAGATAAAATGATATTATATCCTAGTGATTGGTATATGTACTTTATTTATTTTTAAAATTTATTTTATTTATTTATTTTTGGCTGCACTGGGTCTTTGTTGCTGCACGTGGGCTTTCTCTAGTTGTGGTGAGCGGGGGCTGCTTCTCATTGCAGTGGCTTCTCTTGTTGCGGAGCATAGGCTCTAGGCACGCGGGCTTCAGTAGTTGCAGCACGCGGGCTCTGTAGTTGTGGCGCACGGGCTTCGTTGCTCGGCGGCATGTGGGATCTTCGTGGACCAGGGCTTGAACCTGTGTCCCCTGCATTGGCAGGCGGATTCTTAACCACTGCACCACCAGAGAAGCCGGTATATGTACTTTAGAAATTATAAGACCAAAAATAATTAGTTCACATATGTAAATTAGAGAAGGGAGAAAGAGAAGATTAGATTAATGAGGAAAGCCTTCACAAAGGAGGAATGGGTTGTCACCTATATTTCAAAGGTTGAGTAAGGCCTGAAAAGGTGATAGTTTGAAAGTCAGAAGCCTGAATTGGTAGAGGGAACATTTTAAGTATAGATAAAAGAGTAATTACTGAATGCTTAAGGAGGTAGGTAAGTGAGGGACAAAAAGCGACTTGATCAAACCAGGAAAGGAGAGACATACTGAGTAGTCATGGGGGAAACCTGGAGGGCAAAGTATTGATAGTTTTTAAAACTATAAAGCTATAGATGAAAACACTCTTTCAGGAAAAGTAATCTGGTAGTGGTATATAGAATGGACAAGAAAGAAGAGAGATTAGAGATACCTAATAGAGCCAGCATGCAGGAAGAATATGTGTTGAAAATTTGGGAGATAATATTCAGTAATTTTAAAATGTAACTTTTGACCACGTGTTATCTGCCTAGCCCTGTGCCAGGAGTTGGGGTATGGAATAAGATGGCTATGGTCTTGACTTCTGTGGAACTTAGAACCCAAAGGGAAAGACAGATATTAAAATTGAATTACAAGCATGACATATTTAAAGAGGACATACCAAGTAGGAGTGTTAGGACTAATCACATCCAGGAGGTAAAGGAGGCCTCACTAAGGGTTTGGCATTTAAGAGCTGAAGAAAGAATAAATGAAGAGGGAAAGACAGAGAAAAGCCTGTGCAAGAACTGTGTGGTGATGGAGAGTTTGTCACACTGGAGGATCTGAGGAGTATGATTGGATTCAGAGAATGACCAGTGATAATGCTAGGAAAGTAAACAGAATAGATCATGAAGGGCACTGTAACCACTGTAAGAATTTTTCGTTTATTAGTCCTAACGCCTAATAAGTACTTGATAAATATTTATTGAGTTGAACTAAATATATATTCAATTTGTTTTATAAACTCTGGAGGGTTGTAGATTAGAGTACAAACATTTATGAAAGAACAGGTAAATTTAAATACCATTTAGGAATGTCCCCCCAAAAGTGACTTTTATACTCGCCTTCTCCAAAATTTCCATACAAGTTGGGGTACAAAGAAACCAGATTTCTTTTCCCTCCAAGATCTCACATCTGAAATTTGGGAATTAATTTGATTTAACACTAAATTCTGCAGTAATAAATGCATAGAACAGTGGAGACTCATTACAATACTAATATTTTCTACTTGTATAAGGAATTATAATGTACTTGAGATTTGATTAGTATTCTTTCAAATGATGTCTAATAAATTACTAAAGAGATTTACAATCCCAATTATTTTTCTCATTCATAGGTTAAGAATCTATCCCTGCAACTGGAGCAGGAGTCAAATAAGCGACTGTTGTTACAAAATGAATTGAAGACCCACGCATTTGAGGCAGACAATTTAAAAGGTTTAGAAAAGCAGATGAAACAGGAAATAAATACTTTATTGGAAGCAAAGAGATTATTAGAGTTTGAATTAGCTCAGCTTACAAAGTAAGTTTCGCAAATAACATTCTTGATTTCCTTTTTGTGTTTAGCATTTGCTTATGTGTTTCATATTTTATGTGTGTATAGGTTATGTTCTTAGAGTTTGTGAAAGGAAGATTTAGGAAAAAGCATTTAGAAAAAATAAAAGAATTTATTTGCAAAGAAGGTTTGCAAGGGAGTTCAGGCTTTGGAAAGACAGGCTTACTAAATAAAAAACACAGTTATTTAAAGGGGAAAAAAGGACATTATCAAGACTAGTGACTTTACAATGTCTGTTTATGGTAGGAAAAACACAGTTTTCTCATATGATTTTCATATCTATGAAAGTCATCATGTTTCTTCACACTAGAATTACAAAAATGAGGAATAACCTTATTATTAAGGATTTAGTACCTTATAGAAAATGTTTAAGGTTTCTTTATTTTAGAGACTAGAATTAGACATGATGGCCCTGTATTTGTTTGTTTGTTTTATTTTGTTTCTTTGGTTCATATCAAAGTGCAAAATGTTCTTTTTCTTCTATTCTGAGATGTGATGTGCCCGCTTACTTGAAATGGGGACAAAGCAGGGTGTCAGTATGACTTTCGGAATTTGTATAAGGACATGCTTCAGAAATTTAATATCAAAGATACCTTATACCAGACCATGAGGTTTTATTTCCTCCAAATTTATGTTATAATGTCTTCATTTGCCAGCTTTGTTTACAACACAGTAATTCCTAGGTAAAATTGCTGGGTTTGATTTTGTTGACTTTATATTGGTGAAATTCTTTTCCCCTTTTAGAGCCACTATTTTTACCAAGTAAGGTGTTTTGTAGTTTTCTTCTCCCGAAATAACTTTCACTCAGCATTTAACTAATAATTATTATGTACTTTCTGTCAACCATATGCTGAAAATAAAAAGCTGTTACTATCTAATATGAAAACCTAGCAGCTGCAGATGGAATTGTTCATTGTTGAATAGCTGTCTTTGGGTTGCATTGTGTCTGTCTTTTAAGTCCTTTCCTCTCTGTGAGCAGTGTTTACGTGTACTTGTCTCTTTATCTGTGTTACTCCTCCTTTGTCAGTTGTTGTTATTGCCTCCCTTCTTACTCCTTACCTGAGTATTCATTTCCACCGCACCCTTGTGCTTAATTGACCATAAAATATAGTACTAAATTATTCTTACTATTTATTAAATATGGTCAAGTTTTTAATAGTCTACTTACAGCATAAGACATTTTAAATGTATCCCTAAGAAAGCTTTTCTTTAGAAAAATTTACCAAAAAATATTTTTATTTTTGCATTGTGGATTACTCCACAATTAATAAGTGACCTTCAGTAGAAAACTGTTCCCTCAACTTTTCATAGTATCATTTAATAAGGAGCAGACAGTGTGGCCTAACCAAATATAACTAGTAAAGTAATACTGTATAATGAAGTATGATTTTTTAAATTTTTTGGCTGCACTGCGCAGCATGCGGGATCTTACTTCCCCTATCAGGGATCAAACCTGCGCCCCCTGCAGTGGAAGTGCAGGGTCTTAACCACTGGACTGCCAGGGAAGTCCCTGAAGAATGATTTTTTGAAACAAAGGTTACTTTAGTAAACCTTTTTTATTGTAGCAACTTTAAGAAACAAAGAATGATGTAAAGTCTAGTATAAATAGGAGCATTTGTTTACTGTTTTCTCTTTTGTCTAAAGACAGTACAGAGGAAATGAAGGACAGATGCGGGAGCTACAAGATCAGCTTGAAGCTGAGCAATATTTCTCGGTGAGAATCATTTTTAACATATAGACTGTTTCAAAACCTGACTTAAAACAAGGTATTTAGATTTTTAATGTGAACTATGATTCTTTTTCAAATGACTGTGAAGTAGTTTTCTCCCCTTCTTTATATCCCCATCTCTGCGTTTCATTTCTGGATCTGAGTTGGTGGTCTGTTTAAGTTGTAAAGAAATGACTGTTTTTGTGCAAATATTTCCAGAATTGCTTTCAAACTGGAGCTACATATAAGACTTTGTTAAGGGTTCTGTCTGCCTGGTAGCAAGCTCTGGTGGTTTAGAGTGCCAGTATTATCATGTGTGGTTCTTGTATACACATTATAGTGGCCTACATACATATATCTCTAGGTATAACTACATACAGTTGTGGGTATAACTAATGTTGAGGAGCTTTTTCCTGTTTTAGCCCTGTGTGCACTTTTATGCATCTGTTATCCTTTTTCTCCATAAAAATCATTTTCTTATTTGTTGCAGGCCAAGTTATTTTCATTACTACTGTTGATGAGCATTTATAGTTAATGCTTTGAGGCTTTATTGAAACCTCTGAATTTTTGTTTACTTCCTCTGGTTGCCAAGCTTGTGCTCTGCCATTTCAGCTTAACATTTATCTACCAGCTCCATTTCTCTTTCAGTGGCAACCACCTTTCCTATGAGCTTTGAGCAGTGTAATTAAATGCATGGAGTTTGAGTTACACTGATAAACATGCCCTAGAAACCAAGTGTGAACAATATTGGAAGTAATGATTTCTCTAGTAAAAAATCTGGATACCATTAGAGCTCTACAGAATTTCACACAATTAAGAGCTTCATGCTCTACTCTTTTCATCTCCTAATAAATATGATGACTTCTGTCTATTTCTTCTTGGCTTATTATACTATCACTGGAATATGTTTTTAAATTAAAAAATAATTCAAGATTGTTGAAAAACTTTTCCCTGAGTGTAAATTAACCTTAAGTATTCAGTGTGTGGTACTGACTTCTGCAAAGTGGTCTGTAATATCAAGCACACCTTTTTGTCCCTAGGCTTCCACAGAGTAATCATTCAGTGCCTCCATGTTTGGGGATGGCTGTCAAGTGATTTGTGGTGGTTCCTATGGATTCTTGATTTTTGCCTGTATAAAAACCATACAAAATACTAACCCTGCCTTTAGTTTTGATTTATTCTATTGCTTGTGAGGACTGGGTTAGATGTTGCTAAATTTGATAAGTTATTATGAACCAAATTTAAGATTTTCTTTAATCTCGGCTTTCAAATCAGGTTATTTTTCTTTTTCTCTCTTCATTGATTACACATATAAATTTCAGTAATTGAAGTCAGAGAAAGGAGATATGAGAATCTGATTCCTAAATGCAGGATGGACTATTTCATTTTAGAAATTGTAAGCACTTAAACTAAAGCCAGCCATCATTCTTCCTTCATTTGCATTCCCATGGAAATGTACTTTTCCCCCTAGAGAAGTGCTATTTCTTAGAGGTATAATTCAGTGTACAGTGTAAAAGTAGTACTCCACAGCTATTTGCTGGTCCTTACTATTTTTTTCCTTATCTTTTAGACTAAAAAGGTTGGTTTAAAAAAAAGACATAGACTTCAGAATTGGAAGTTTACTCTGTAACCTCAGCAATTAACAGTGTGGGTCTAATACTTTTTCATACCTGTTAAATATTTGTTGATGGAGTTGGCAAAAACCTAGTGAATTTTGTAAGAATCATTGTTCTGTACTAAGTATATATTATTCATATGTTGACAGAACATTGATAAATCCTATTTATGGATATTTCTTCTACCTCTCAACCACCCACTTCATCACCCAAGAGAAGTGGCTTCTCTAACATTATTTACTTCAAAAATTGATCTAACTTTTAAATAAGTATTGCTTGCTAAGTTTCTTTATAATGTTTTTCCCAAATCAATATATTTAATATATTTTTGAGGTATAATTTATATATAATAAATTGTACCCATTTTAAGTGGTTGATAACTTCTGACATATGTGTATACTGTGACCACCACCACAATCAACATATAAAACATTTCCTTCACGGCTCTTTGGAGTCAATCTTCTCCACCCACCTCTGTCTGCAGGCAACCACTGATTTGCTTTCTGTCTTATTGATTATTTTCACCTATTCTACAATTTCATATACATGGAATCATGTAGTACACACTCTTTAGCACCTGGTTTCTTTCATACAGCTTAACATTTTTTAGGTTTATCATGCTGTATATATTAGTAGTTCATTCCTTTTTATTGTTGAGTAGTATGGGTACATCACAACTTTAAAAATTCATCTGATGATAGATATCTGGGGTTGTTTCCAGTTTGGAGTTACCATGAATAAAACTGCAATGAAAATTTATGTATAAGACTCTGTATGGATATATATTTGTATTTGTCCTGGGTAAATACTTAGGAGTGGAATTGTTGGACCATGTGTTAATTGTTTATAAGAAACTACCGAACTGTTTTTTAACCTACCATAAACACTTACTTCTTCTTATCACTTGTTTTGCAGACACTTTATAAAACCCAGGTAAAGGAACTTAAGGAAGAAATTGAAGAAAAAAACAGAGAAAATTCAAAGAAAATACAGGAACTACAAAGTGAAAAGTATGTCCATTTTAGTTTAGAACAAGAATCAGTACTATAGCAAAACATTCTTAAATTTAAGTTTAAAGATAGAGAATAGATGTGCCATTATTCTGATAGCAGTGGAATAGCAAATCTTACTGGGCTAATTCATAACAAATCAAACTAGATTTAGGCTAAATTTGCCTTTATGGTGAAGAAATGATTTGATACATTAACACTGTAGCGGTTGTACAGAGATTCACTAAATTGTGACAGTAAATTGTTTTCAAGGGTCTCTCAATCTTCAAACATCTATTTGTATATAAATAGTTCACGCTCGGGGCTTTCCTGGTGCGCAGTGGTTGAGAGTCTGCCTGCCGATGCAGGGGACGCAGGTTCGTGCCCCGGTCTGGGAGGATCCCACATGCCACGGAGCGGTTAGGCCCGTGAGCCATGGCTGCTGAGCCTGTGCTCCGCAATGGGAGAGGCCACAACAGTGAGAGGCCCACATACCGCAAAAAAAAAAAAAAAAAAAAGTTCACGCTGTATTTGCAAGTCATCATTTTATGTTAGGTAAAGGTATGCAGGGTCTTCCTCTTAGTATTATAATGCAGGTTAATTTCCATTGCATGTGTGCCTAGGGCCTTACAAGGAGGTGATCTCAGAAAGCTATTAAGTGTAACAACTGCTCATAGCTAGATAGCGTGAGAACAGACATTGAAACTAGTTTTCTCACATTGTTATATTCTTTTCCATATAACCACCTTTGAAAGAAATAAAAAATTTTAACTTTTATTGTTGAAGCAAACAAATACATAAAATAGCAAAACATGTAGTTTTATAAATTATATGACAAATATCATTATAACCACCACTGAACAAAATCTACCTCAGAAGCCCACTATATCCCCGCTTCTGCCTATGCCTCTTCCCTCCCAACCACAAGAGTAATCACTATCCTGATACTTATTTGTTGAAGGAACTGAATCATTTGTCCTGTATAGTTTTCCTCAGTTATGATTTTGCTGATTCTGTTTCCATAGTTAGTTGAACATTTTCGTCATCCTTCTGTGTTTTTTGCAAATCAATGGTTAAATCTAGAGTTTCACTGTTTAGTATGGTACCCACCAATCACATGTAGCCGTTTAAATTTAGTTCATTAAAATAAAATTAAAACTTTAGTTCCTCAGATGTACTAGTCACGACTTAGGTGCTTAATAGTCTTATATGGTCAGTGTCTACCATATTGGACAGCACAAGTGTAGAACATTTCTGTAGAAAGTTTTACTGGACACCCCTAATCTGGAGGCTTAAACAGATTCAAATCTGGTTTTTAGAGGGAAGACTACCTCTGTTTTTAGCAACCATTGGCACTCGGTGCTTAGATCCTTAATACATTAGGTAAACTCTAAAGTAGGCACAAAGCTACATTTCCTGGTTTCTCTCTGTGACAGTAGTAAACTACTTTTGTAGAGTATAGTCTGTTGCCTATCATTTGTGTGGTATCTACAATATAATATACAGTCCCAGTTTATATGCATTCACAGTGAAGGGGACACCCAATCTGCTACATACTATATTGTTTCATGGGGTTGATATGTTTTCCCTTGTTTGATCTGTTTAAGAGAAATGTGTTGATCACCACTCTTGTGCTGTGTGCTGTGCTTCATGCCAGTGATATAATTATTAATAAGTTATGGCTCTTACCATCAAGTGCTTCAGAATCTAGTCAGGAAACAGACATAATTAAGGTAGGTGGCTATGACAAAGTGCTATTGGAATATACTGAAGGGGTATATATACCTCATCTTACCATCTGGGATTCAGAGAACATTCCCCAGGTGACAACTAAGCAGAGTAGAATTCACCAGGGAATGGGATATGGGTTGAGAACAGTATAGGCAAAAGCCAGTGTGTGATTTGGGAGCAGGAAATGCTTTCATTTGCCGGTAGGGAGACAGTTGATGACAGATGAGGCTGGAGAGATAAACCTGAGTCAGATTACAAAGGGCTTGTGTGTCATTGGGAATTATCAACATTGAAGAGTGGAAGATTTTATTTTTTTTGCCATTCTCTATTGTATATCCACATCACCTAGATCAGAGCTGGGCAAATAATAAGTATTCAATAAATATTCAATGAATAAATGAAAATTTAAGCTAGGGATTGACAAGATAGGGTTTTAGAAGTCTCCAGTCTTTAGAGAATGGATTGGAGTGAGGCAAAGCTGGGTGGATATAGGGAGTCCAGTTATACTGCCATAGGAATAATCTAGATATACAATTATAGTGGAAGTTGGCAGTAAAAGGAGGGGCAAGTGCATAGGAAAAAATAAGAAAGTAGAAGCAATATGAGTTGTAGATTTGAAGGTATGGGGATAAAAGTTAGGGAAAATTTCAGGTCAGCTCAAGTTTCTGACCAGGACAATTGGGTTTTTGGTAGTGGTAGTCCCTAAGCTAAAATACCAGTTTGGGGGGATGAGAGCAAACAAGTTTATTTCTATTTCACACCTACTGAGTTTGAGGTGCCTATGGGATGTCCAAAGAGAAATGGATATCAGACATTGGCATTATTGCTTTAGAACTCAAAGATAAGGACTTGAAGCCAATTCAACAGTCATTTCATGCTGAAACCACTAAGATAGATGACATTTATTAAGACAGTTGTGTTTGTCAGGGTTTATGAACTCTTGAGCCTATGATACCATACATGTAACTGGGTTGAAGTTAGTTGGATCTAAGTATCGATAGCATCCATTGCGTGAGTGTGAGGATTATAACAAAGTGAAGAGTTCATGTCCTCAGTTCTGAGTATTTGCTGCCACATGGTAGCACTGACCCAGTATTTCAAGATCTTCTGATTTTTCAAGAGAAGCCAGGAATCTCAGTTTTTATGTAAAACATTGGCCCAAATTTATTTTTAAGTGTGTATGTGTGCGTGCATGCATGTGCACGCACATGCAGGTACAGAAAGGAGGTAGGAGGGGACATTTATATGGACTCATTTGGCTCTCTCAAGCAACAAGTTGTAACCCCTAGTATAGGATAAGGAATGGGCAGAGGAAGGGAAAGTATAAAGTCACCCATAATACAAAGAGGAAAGCAGAGTGGGGTATCACAAATGCCAGGGGAATAGAATATTTCAAAAAAGAGAAAGTGACTTAAAATTCCAAATACTCAGAAAGGTCAAGTAAAAAATAAATTGTCCCATTATATTTAAGGTTGTTATCTTGTTGAGAACAGCTCGTAAATAGTGATGACAATATTGATATATACTGAAGTAGACTGAGAAGGGTAGAAGTGGGAAGGGTAGAAGTACAGAGAGAGTAGAAAGCAGCCACATTGACCTCTTTACTATTCACAAACCAGTCTGTTCCTCTTCTGCCTCAGGGCCTTTGGACTTGCTCATCCCTCTGCCTGGAACATTTTCCTTTGAATATCCACATGGGTTCTTCCTTTACACTCTTCAGGTCTAGGCCTAAATGTAATCTCGAGAGACCTTCCCTGAACACTCTTTCAAAAATTGAGAATGCCCTCACCTTACTACCTAGCTGCCCAGCTCAGTACTTTCTTCCTTGTTTTATTTTTACCTTAGCACTTATCTCTTCCTAATATATTATAGAATTTGCTTACTTATTCTGTTGTTTTTCTCTTTCCATTCAAACTTAAGCTAAACAAAGGAAGGAATTTTCAGTTGTTTTGTTCTTAACTCTAATTCACTGCTATATGCCTAGCATCTAGAATTGTACCTAGAACATTGTAGATGCTCAGTAAATATTTATTAAATCAAAAAATTCAAGAAACATAGTTGTTAAGGCAAGAAGCTATGGTTGTAGCTGGAGGAGACTGTGAAGGAGCGTCATTTCTTTTTAAAGATAGCGGAAATTTGAGCATTGGACATGGCAAGGAAATCAGAGTGGAAAAAGCTGCACATCTGTTCACTGATTCAAACAAAATTTCTGAGCACTTTCTATGGGCCAGATGCTTTTCTAGGCATTTGGAATATAGCAGTGGATAAGAACAAAGCCCCTGCTTATAATCTTATAATCTAGAAGCATAGGGAATTATTGATAAATTGATTTCTTAAAGGAGATAGGAGAATAAAAGTGAGAGATTGGCCTTAAACATCAGTAAAGACAGGTCTTTTACTATGGAGAGTTGTGAAGGAAGTCTGGATGAATGTAGTTGCAGATAATTTATCTGAACCTGATGCAAAGCAGTAACCCCAGATGAGAACATGTTATCCATCTGAAGCCCTGCATTACCACCCCTTAGTATTCATGGACTTACCAATGGCAGTATTTTTTTTATCTTTTCCTAACTCCCCTACTCTTCTAGACAACTATTTTCTATCTTTTTCTCCCTCCTCAAATCAACAACTTCTCCTTGTTCTCATACTCAGCAAATGGCCTTGCTTCCTGGAAGTCATAGAACATCTTCTCTCTTCCACCACCATAGCTACTAACCTGTTTGCGTCTGTACCTAAAACCCTACCGTCCTTCTGATTCATGTAAATGGACAAAATTTACATGAATTTACCTAAAGGCAGCCCCTCGATCCCATCCCTTTCTGCCTACTTAAGAGTATGACTCCAATAATACTCTCATCTTTCCTACATCGTTTTTTCCTTTCTGTAGTCATTCCTATTGTTATATAAGCATACAGGTAAACATATCCTTAAAAAATAACCTCCTTTTCTTTTTTGTTTTTTTGTAAGCGTTTTAAAATTTTATTTATTTATTTATATTGTTGGCTGCGTTGGGTGTTTGTTGCTGCGCGCAGGCTTCCTCTAGTTGCGGTGAGTGGGGGCTACTCTTCGTTGCAGTGCGCAGGCTTCTCATTGTTGTGGCTTCTCATGTTGCAGAGCACGGGCTCTAAGTGTGAGGGCTTCAGTAGTTGTGGCTTGCGGGCTCCAGAGCACAGGCTCCGCGGTTGTGGCACACGGGCTTAGTTGCTCTGCAGCATGTGGGATCTTCCTGGACCATGGATCAAACCCATGTCCCCTGCATTGTCAGGTGGATTCTTAACCACTGCGCCACCAGGAAAGTCCAGCCTGATTTTCTTTAAACTACATATCTACTTCCAGGTAGCATCCTATTTTTTTGCTTCCTTTTGTAGCAAACTTCCTTGAAAAGTGACATACCATTTATCATCAGGTCCTCTTCTCCCATTCTCTCTCGAGCTCACTCAAGACTTTTGTACTTATTACTCTACCAAAATAACCCTTTTCAAGGCCACTGGTGACTTCCTAATAGCTAAAAACTATACTCAGTTCTCAGTCCTTATCTTATTTAATAGCAGCAATTGACATAATTGATTACTGTCTCTTGACAAAATTTCTTTATTGGCTTCTGTGACACCAAACACTGTTTTCCTCTTATTGAACTGGTTGCTCTTCCTCACCCTTCTTTGCTCCTTTGTCCTTTCCCATCTCTGAGACGTTTAAAGTTTGGAGGACCCAAGGGATCACTCCCTACTTGTTCTCATCTAGCCTCAGGGCTTTAAATAGCATCAATGTACAAGTATATTCTCCCGTGAATTCCAGACTTGTAAATCTAGCTGTCTGTTTGACATCTCCACTTGAGTGTTTAATAAGCATCTTATATGTAACATGTCCAGAAAAAATGCCTTACTCCCTCACCTTGCCAACCTGCTCCTCCCTGTCTTCCCCATGTCAATATTAGCTATTCTGTTATTCCTAGTTGCTTAAATCCAAAACTTGGAGTCATCCTAGACTCTTCTTTTTTTCTTATACTCTGCATGAAATCCATCAATAAATCCTAGCTATAACTAAAAAAAACATGTCCATAATATGATCGCTTCTCACCACTTTTAACATTTACCAGCTTGACCCAAACTACCATCATCTCCAATCTCGATTATTTCAGTTGCCTCCTAACTGGTATCTCTGCTTCTACCATTGTTCCCCTTCTAGTCTGATCTTAAACAACCAGAATGACCTTTTTAAGACAGAATACTCAGTGTAAAAGCCAAAGTCCCTATATTGTTTTAGAAAGCCTTATAATACCTGTTCTCTCTCCCCACTTCTCTTACTACATCTCACAACTCCCCCCAACCCCTCTTCACTCTGCTCACATTAGCTTCCTTCAGAACATTTAGGCACTTGGTATTAGATGTTTCCTCTGCCTGAAGCTGTATTCCCGGATACACTGCATGGCTCTCTTACTTCCTCCATATATTTCCTCAAATGTCAGCTTAGCAGAGAGGCCTCCTTGATCACCCTCTATAAAATAGTGACCACACTCACAGCCTCTTCACCTTTCTGTATATTGTTCATTTCTTTAAACTGTCTCACACTACTAACGTATGTTTTCTGAGGGCAGGGATTTTGTTACTGCTGTATGCCTTAATTCTTAGAACAGTGTTTGGCACATAGGAACATTCAAATATTTGTTGGACAAAAACAATTGTCCAAAAAATTATTTTTTGTAATTACTATATGTCTTCCTCTTTAGCCTTGAGGCAGCCTGAAGTATTTGTATTACTCTCTTAATAGAAAATAGTTGGAAGTCATTCATTCATTCATTTAATAAACATTTATTGAGCACCTACTGTATGTAGGGGTTACAATTATGACCAATATAACTTATCGAAGACAGGTTCTTTGGGAAGAGCAGGCAAACTGCAGTGATCTGGTCAGTCTGAATGTCAATTCTGAAAGGCTTTAAAAATGTAATTCCTAAGGAGCATTTCTAGAATAGTTTACGGTGGTTTGCAGGTCTATTTATAAGTCTTCATAATCTCATTGAATTTCAGAGCTGGAAGGGACCTCAAAAATAATGTAGTTTAATCCTCTCGTTTTATGGATTTGATTAAGTTGAGCTCCAGTAAGTATAATGAACTTGCCCAGTGTCCCCAACCAATTAGGTAGTGGTAGAATGGGGATAAGGGTCCAGGCCTGGCCTCTTGATTTATAAGCCAATGACTTTTCCACTGTGCCATGCTGCGTTTCATTCCAGATCCCAACACATTCCCTTCTGGAAGTAGACCTCTTGCCATTGTTTTATTACCTTTTCCTTAGTTAAGCAAAATAGCAGGTACAAGGTTAAAGTGTCCTTTGCTTTTATAGTTTTTCTAAGTGTGAGAGGTTAAATTCATTACTTTCATAGGAAGTCTGTAATGGATTCAAGGTTTATTTTAAGCAATGAAATACTTAATTCTTTTTATCATTTAAAAAGAATTGTGTTTTTAAGCATATGATTAAGTTAGAAGAATGAATTGAATTTGTTTACATTCATTTCTCTTTTAAATCTACTAGAGAAACTCTTGCTACTCAGTTGGATCTAGCAGAAACAAAAGCCGAGTCTGAGCAGTTGGCTCGAGGGCTTCTGGAAGAACAGTATTTTGAATTGACCCAAGAAAGCAAGAAAGCTGCTTCAAGAAATAGACAAGAGATTACAGATAAAGAGCACACTGTTAGTCGGGTAAGTGTGATAGTTCATTAAGTTATGTGATTAAAATTAATTTAAAAATCAAAACAGGTTACATGTTAAAGTGTTTGGGTAAGTGTAAGTGCATGAGTATTTACTTATACACAATGGTCAACTTGTACTCATGTATAAAATAATTTATATAATCTAAAACAATTGTTAATGATTGAAATTCTTATTCAGTGTATAAGAGTTTTTTCCCTTTCTGGCTGTAGATCTTAATATATTTTCTGTGAAGAAATGCTTACCTTAAATTCATTTGTTTTATTATCTTAATAAATTGCAACTGATTTCATGACCAGAATTCTATAAAATTCAGAGAAACTATTTTGGGATAAAAAATTCTTTGTGGATATCTACAAATCCATTATAGAAAAAACAGTACTACAAACAATTACCTATTCCTGAAATTTATACTGTGGTCTATGTATTATGGAGCTAGAAAGGGAAGTTAGAGAGATTTTTCTTCTTGGTGGTGAAGCCACCATCAAGTGCTCTGGTATAAGCAGGTCTGAGTTCAAATCCCAGCTTTGCCCCTAAGAAGTTACATGGTCTTGGCAGTTTGCTTTAACTTCTCCAAGCCTCAGATTCTTCATCTATAATATAGAAACAATACCTATTCCACAGGGTTCTTATGAAGATTAAATGAAATCATATAAATAGAAGGGTGAATAAGTACATTACTAAAAGACATTGTTGGAGGACAGAGGAAATGAAAAGTGCCCACCGAACTGAGAAGGTATCTTGAGACCGAAAAACAAGGCAGGCAGCTCCGTATAATCAGTGGATCAGTTTATTATAGGGTACCCTACTCACAGAGTGGGTTTGGACAGACAACGATATGGAAGTATTCACAGCTGCACTCCATACCACCAAGGGACCATTGGGACAATGTTATAGTTAACCTAGGATATGGGGGGTATGTGCTTGGAAATAGGAAGTGCATTCCTACGTCAAGATTTATGAATGGATAACTAGTCTCGTAGGTACCAGGAATATGTCAGCAAAGGTCTTCATCATTGATTGGGGACTAACAGAGCATAGAGGCCACCTGGTCTTAATGATTATTAAATAGTATCTATTAACTACAAAGCCCTTGATAACAAAGAAGTGATTTTTACCACACAGTACAATTCTGGATAGGGTCCGGGGAAGGACAGGAGGAACTATATGGGCCCACAATGGCATCATTTATGCTAACAGCCATACAATAATCATCAAACATTTTAAATTGTCATTTTCATCATCATTATTCAGATGAAGAAACTGAAGCCCAGAAAGGTTGTGACTTGCTGAGGGTCACAGAGCTAGAAAACTAAATGCACATTTCCTAGTTTCTAGTCTCGTTCTCTTTTCATTACATTTTTTATTCCTTCCGTTCATATGTAATGTGTATATACACACACACTGGAATAATTTTTGGAAGCTAACAATTGTTTTCAAATATTTTGAATTTAATTATATCCACATATTTTAAACTGGAAACCCGATGTTTTTATAATTAAGCAATGTCTGACCTGTCCTCATCTATGGAAAATGCAAGTATTTTTTTAAAGGTTATTGCTTTAAATATGGAACTAGCAAAGAGACTGTATAGCTTAAACGTTTCTGTGCCTTGTTTAGCTCGAAGAAACGAACAGTATGCTAACCAAAGATATTGAATTATTAAGAAAAGAAAATGAAGAGCTAACTGATAAAATGAAGAAGGCAGAGGAAGGTATGTAGGATTTTTTTAAAAATCATAAGTTAAATCAAGTTCAGAGGTAAATCTTTATGTTGTGCATTAGGTTTTTGAAATATTTGTTTTCATATATTAAATAACTTTTGTAGCCTTAAGTATTATCTTAGTAGAACTTAAATATTCTCACCACCAAACCCCACAAAAAGGTGAATATGTGAGGTGATTGATGTGTTAATTAACTTGATTGTGGGGGATCCTTTCACAATGTATGTGTATATCAATTCATCACATTGTACACTTTAAATATCTTAAAATTTTA
The DNA here is from genome assembly GCF_005190385.1 of Monodon monoceros. NCBI lineage: Eukaryota > Metazoa > Chordata > Mammalia > Artiodactyla > Monodontidae > Monodon > Monodon monoceros. Next base: position 50,364,717 of record NW_021703765.1, read on the forward strand.
GTTGTCTATTATACCTCAATAAACTGAAAAAAATCTTTTTTAAAAAAATTAATTAATTTTATTTATTTATTTTTGGCTGCATTGGGTCTTCATTGCTGCGTGCGGGCTTTCTCTAGTTGCGGCGAGCGGGGACTAACTCTTCACTGTGGTGCGCAGGCTTCTCATTGTGGTGGCTTCTCTTGTTGCGGAGCACGGGCTCTAGGCACGCGGGCTTCAGTAGTTGTGGCTCCCGGGCTCAGTAGTTGTGGAGCACAGGCTTAGTTGCTCTGCCGCATGTGGAATCTTCCCGGACCAGGGCTTGAACCGGGGTCCCCTGCATTCGCAAGCGATTCTTAACCACTGCGCCACCAGGGAAGCCCTGGAAAAATATCTTAATGAAGTTACTGAAAGTTATTATGTGGTATATGCTAATTTGAATAATTAGTTATTGTTACTAATAACTAAGAATTAAATATTTTATTGCTTAAAATAAACCTTGAATCCATTACAAAATTTCTATAAAAGTATCTCATTGTTACTTTGCAAGGCAGAAATTAATTAATGCCATGCAATGACATTTTATGTAATTTGTTGACAGAATATAAACTGAAGAAGGAGGAGGAGATCAATAATCTTAAGGCTGCCTTTGAAAAGAATATCAATACAGAACGAACCCTTAAAACGCAGGTATACATGCTCTTAGCCTTTTCCATGTGTTTGCATTTGAGTATCATATATTCAGAAGTTAATATTTGCTCTTCATGTCCTTTTCTTAAAACTGAGATTATAAGGTTCAAGCTTTTCATTAGAACAAGTAATGTAATATTCTTTCTTCATTAAATGTGGAAGACTTATTCAGGAAGTAGGATTTCAATCGAGTTAAGAAAGCTAATTCGTCTAGTCACCTGATTAGTGAAGAATTTGTTTTAGATTGTATGGAAAACCTACAATTGACAGTAGGAAAACTTAATGAGGAGAAACCACATACTTGACTGAAGTCAAGAGAGAAGAATGGGGAGTGAGTAAGAAACTTAAAAGCGGTGGAGGTATCATTTTGCTTTGTATTTTGCAGCTAGATCAGATTTTTTACAGTAAAACTTGGTATCTTGTCATTTTACCAAGTTATCCAGTAGTTTAAATTCTTCATAAGGTGCTGTGTACCTCAGTTGATTTTTACAGTAAAATAAATATTTTCTACTTGATAGCTCCTTACCACTAATCTATTCTCCCTCTCAACAATCCTTCAACTAGAGTAGTCTTTCAAAAATGCACTTAATACCTGTTGAAAATCCTTCAGTGGAGATTTTACTTCCCTTTATACCAAAACAGAGACCATGAAGAAAAAGACTGACATTTATTACATACAAAAAAGTCCAAAAGAACATAAGTTGAAAGAAAATAAACTAGGAAGAATATTTGCAGCATATATAGATAAATATAAAGAGCATCTGCAAAAAAGAAAAAGACAATCCAATAGAAAAAAAGAAAAAGTAAGGGACACTTAACAGAAAAAAGAAGCAGTATCACTCTGTACTGTCATGCTTGCTTATCCTGCTCCTCCACCAGACTAGGATGCCTTTGGGGCATAATTGTATTTTCTGTCCTTGTCTCTAGTGCCTGTCAGAGTGCTTACATGCAGTATAATAAGTGCTGAATAATTGTTGAACAATAACTGGATTTTTGCAAGCCTGTCTGGTTCTTACATTTGAACAATGAGATGAATCAATAATAGTTACTTGTGCTACCAGTTATCATATTCCAACATTCATTAGGTTCTCCTAATTTTCACATACACAAAAAGTCCTGCTTCCTGATTTTGAAGAAAAATATATATTTTTAGTGGAGATTTAAATTGGATAGCTACAATGAAGAACCTTATTAATAACATTTTAATATTTTAATAGGCTGTTAACAAGTTGGCAGAAATAATGAATCGGAAAGACTTTAAAATTGACAGAAAGAAAGCTAATACACAGGATTTGAGAAAGAAGGAAAAGGAAAATCGAAAGCTACAACTTGAACTCAACCAGGAAAGAGAGAAATTCAACCAGATGGTAGTGAAACATCAGAAGGAACTGAATGACATGCAAGCGGTAAGGTTGTGTGTTGTACTTGTAGGATTATTTTAAATTGTTATTACTGTATATACTTATTGTCTACTGATTTCATTTAGTTTTTTTAGTATAAAAATCATATTTAGGTTTATATTCTCCATAATTTGATTACTGTTACTCTGATTTGAACCATGATCTTGAAAAAATAGAAAGATACTCTGTTGCCTATTAACTATGACTTGAGTAATTTTTACCCCTTAGCATCAGCTTGATTAGAGATGCTACTTTTAGAGAAACAACCAAGGGTTTTGCCTCTTTGGCTTCAGACTGAAATTGAGATATGACTGGTATAATATTGACTATAGTTGGGATAGTGGAATTGGAGTATTATAGCCCTTTTGTTTCCTCTGATAAGGACTCACTTTTCAAAATATCAAGCTTAATTTCTTTGATGCTTCCTAGCTTAATAGCACAAAATTGAGAACATGGTCTCTGATCTTAGGCAGACTTAGATACAAGCATTGACTCCATCATTTATGGTTTTACCATCCTGAGAAGCTTTCTATATCTTTTAAATTATTTTGTTTGAAGCCATAAAAGCAATTTCTATTGTTTTAACAGGTGTTTGGTTTTGGTTTTTGATGCTTTGTATTAAAAAAAAAAACTTATTTAAAGCAAAGAGAAAAGGAGCTTATCTAAGCAATGTATTACTGAGGAAGAGAACTTGCACATTTATAGTTGTATTAAAATCTGTGGTAGTAAACATTCATGAAGTTTACAGTAAATTTTTAGTATTAATAATTCTAGATTACATATAGTTCCACTAATTCTTAATTTCTAATGTTGGAAATTTTGATCTTGATTCTTTATATTATCTTGGTATTTTTTAAAAAATAGCAATTGGTAGAAGAATGTACACATAGGAATGAGCTTCAGATGCAGTTGGCTAGCAAAGAGAGTGACATTGAGCAATTGCGTGCGAAACTTTTGGACCTATCAGATTCTACAAGTGTTGCTAGTTTTCCTAGTGCTGATGAAACTGATGGAAACCTTCCAGGTAAGAATATTTTCTGTTACTTCATTCAAGTTTGCTTAAACGTCATGGAAATTAATGTAGATTTCTTTCATTTGGATTTCTACCTCTTTGTTGTTTTGTCCATGGATTCTTAAGAAGGGATTTATGTTTCTGATAGCCAGAGTCTGATGACATTTGTATACCTAGTGCATTTTATAGAATAAAAGCAGTCATAAGCAGTCTTAGGCTATTAAAATAGATCTGAGTGGCTCTAACTAAATAGAAACTTGAAGATGTTTATGAATCAGTATTGAACCAGCCTAATGCCATGGTGAAAGTTGAAGCAGCTGCTCCAACTCTCACCGTTTAAGGAGGATTGTACATGTTTTCATGAGTAGCAGCTCTGCAGTGTTTTATGTATTTTTTTGCTAAAACTAAGAACTATACTTAATAATCAGAACCACAGCAGCTCTATATAGAAGCCCACCTAATGCTATAGTGATAAACTTTAATCAGACTTGAAGTTTCAAATTTGGTGAACTAGATAAAAGGGGTTGGAAGGTGCAGAGAGGGGGCAGGAAGTCAAGTAAAGGCAAAAGCGAGTAGCTAGGATTTCAGACTTTTTCTTCTTTTTCCTTTTTTTTTTTCTAGTGGAGAATCAATTGAAAAATAAACACAGCCTCATTCTTGGGTTCATTGTAGTGTAGGTTATAGTACATTTATGTCTTTTTAACAGAGATGAACAATACACATATTATAGGTTCAATTTAGAAATGAATAGGTTATATATATTAAAACATGCATTACAGATTTTAAAGGCATACACACACACACAACACATTTGACCTACTACATATTCTTAGTTCAAGGTCTTGAAAGTTTTGTAACATGGTCCTAAACTTGAAAATAGATTTTATTTAATGTATTTCCTGAATAATGCATAAAAAGATATGAACCAGCACATTTGATATAATAGGGATCTGTTTTAACAGATATGACTTGTTTTTTGAGAATTTGATATAAGAAACTTGATAGACTACTTAGAAAATTTTACGTTATCATTCTTGGTCAAGAAAGTGGGACTCAAAGTAGGAAGTGAATTCAGTTCTTATTTGTATTCTGTGTAATCCCTGCCCTCATTCTTCGGTGGCTTTGCTAGCCCAAAATGAGATATCTGGAAAGGGAAGAACAGGGAATAAATATTTCTTACTCCAGTGGTCAAGAAATTCCTTCTGTATTCCCATTTTTGGCTCTCTGAAACCTCCTGCCTCTTGAGAATCTTGTAGGTGCACATCCTTATCAGAGGATCACTTTGGATTTAATAAGAATCTCTAGCTTCAGCTGTTGTTTGAACATCTTTCTAAAGTTATGACATAATCATCAGTTAAAAAAGAGTATGAATTTTAGGGCTGTTTGTCTACATTCCTTCACTTGTTGAACTGAAATTGTAGTTTAGGTTCCCTCTTCATTAACCCCAAGATATTTCTAGAGTTATTTAGTTAAAGGAATTCTTTCTCTAGTGTAGGTTAAATATCCTGACGAGGTTTTTGTCTTTATCCCACCCATTTCCCTTTAACTTTGTTTATAATGTCTTACTATGTATGCCTTGGTTTTCCTTGTATTAAGTTAAACATTTCAGAGACTGATTCATTATTGGTGAATGCTATCTAGAGGATTTGAATTGAAAGATGAGGTTGGGAGAAGGTAATGAGTTTTATCTTTCATCCTGGCTTATTCAGGAAGGCTAAACTCAAAGCATCATCAGGTGGTGAGATATCCATTTAGATTTAAGAATCCTGACCTAATAAATCCACTCAGGAGTCAGTCAGCAAAGAGATTTTTAAATTTTTCTACTGGCTCCATTCTGAGTATATAATATTTAGAATAGCTTTGTATTTTCAGAGATTTTGCTTTTAAGGATTTCAAAGTTCAAACAAAGTGGGAAAACAAAAAGGCTCTATTGGCCATTCTCCATTGCTATAAAGGGAGACCAATTAGGGTATCTATTTCTCTATTAACTGTGTTCTCAGTTTGAACTTTACAGAGGTCTCTGTAGTGCTGAACCTTTTCATATTGGAGACTATGGCTTTCATATTGGAGGTGGAAATTAATGGATAATCATTACCAATGTTATTTTACCTCTGTGTCAGATATTTTACTAGTAAATTGAAAATATGTACTAAGTCTGCCATTTACTGTATCTCTGGCAAATAAAGTTAAGGTTTTGTGGTAATATCTAGGAAGAATTGTAAAGAATTTTGGTATTCACTCTTGTGAAGCGAACATGATAACACTACACTACGGAAACTTGATGTGGTATTCATCCTTAATTTGAGAGAGTTACATATCATTCAAGTGTCTGAAAGATTTTTTTGAAGGTGAAGATTAATTTTACTTAGTTTGGAAAACTGATAAATGAATTTAAACTACAGATTTACAAAGGGAGGTCTTAGAATAGTTAAATAGTTAAAATGAAGGCCTTTTGAAATATTGATCATATTTTTAGTTCAGTGAGATGGTTTTTTAAGTAGTTAGGTGGATAAACTGATAATATACTTTATTTCTCATAGATTTTGTCATTCAATATAAAGAATCTCATTTAATTATCTTGTTTATTTAGAGTTCAGCCTCTGTCATTTTCTCAGCTGGCATCTTGTCATTAACTAGATTAAATCTCTCTAAGTTTCCCAATTCTAAAAACCTTAGAGAAAATGGTTATCCTTCTCTGACTTATAACCCTTTGAAGTTCTTAATATCACTTTCATTCTCTTATGTCTTCATCCTCCTTTTGGTTGTGTGGCAGGTTGTGGCCTTAGCACTGTAAATATAAAGGTTATCCTCTAGGGTTAAGGTTTTCCTATTGCCTAGATGACAGAAAGACTAAGGTGATATCTGGCTCTCGTTCCTTGTTTTTTTCCTTTACTTTTGGAAATATTGACCTAAGAATGTAAAAATAGATGAAGCATTAAGAACACTGGTATCAGCATTCCATTAATATTCATTATCTCTTATGGATTATCTGCATCATTCTCTTTCCATCCAGCTTGATCTCAGACTTTGTAACTTAAACCTGTGTATGGTGGATTTCTTGGTATGTTTCCAAGTATTTGAGTATATAAGAGTTTCTGACTTTGCCCAAATCTAATCAATGATTGGAGATCATCAGTACATCTGAATTCTTGAGCATTGATTTTTTTTTCTTTTTTATATCACTTCTGAATATAATTTTAGAATTTTGGAGTGATTCTCTACCTTTATTTCTTAAGCAGTATGTAGTTTATCAAGTAAACTTTGGTAGCCTTCAGTGGTTAGCTTTGATGTTTAAATTGGCTGTATTTGATACTGATTTACATATAGTTAACCTCTTTCTTATTTGGGTAAAGGAGTTAATTGCTGATATTGCAGTAGTGCACATCTAAATTTTTTTGTAAGTTAAAATTGCTCTACAAATATGTAAAACCTGGGACCAAGTTGTTTTTGTACTTCAGTAGTATGTTATTGATAATAATATAGACTTAGAAGTCCTCAGCATTTCTTTTATTTATCTGGAGAAGCTGATTTCTGTGCTTGTATTGTAAAAGATAGAATTTAGAGCATTATACTTTCAGATTGCCACTTAGGTCACAAGTGGTCATAGTTTTGAAGGAGGTCTTTATATACTTAAAAAAAAACTGGTATATTAACTTGCATGTAAGACAGAAGTAAGTAGTTTTTTTTATTTATCACTGAGCTTAGTTTACCTGCTTCTCTGAAGGGAATTCACCAGAAGGAAAGACTAAGATTCTCTCCTATAACATTATTGTTTTAAATTAGCAAAAACCTTCACATATCTTCAGCATCTTTTTTGAGTTCCTAATTTCTTCATTTTATTTAAATTAGAGCAAATATAAAATCGGGCTTATTTAATTCATAAAATGCCTTTGATGTATAAAATTTCTATAGGAACACTGAAATGACATACATTCAGTCATACAGTCTTCAACATACAACAATTCATTGAAAATATATTTCAGACCTAGAGCCAGAAAGCATAAATATTTTTGGCATTTATTCTCATAGAGAAATAACTTGGAGGGAGGAATATTTTGGCATACACAATTTTGTATAAATGTCAAGATTTCAGTGGCTTTTACATCTTTTATTTTTAGTGAGGAATTACTGGTATTAAATGGACTTTGGCACACTGAAGGGAAGTTTTCCTAGCAATAACTTTTTTCCTTTTCTACAACAGATTATTTGTGAATGATCAACAGCCTTCTGTATGTTACTTAATATAAAGCAGCCCTTTGGTTTTTAAATTACAACCATTATTTAAATAGAGGGTTAATTTAATTGGCTAAGTCAGAAAAAAAGAATTGCAAAATAAGCAAAAAAGGTATATCAGGTACCTACTCTGTGTGTCAGATGCCTTGGAGTATATATTTTAAAAAAGTGGGGCTTCCCTGGTGGCGCAGTGGTTGAGAGTCTGCCTGCCGATGCAGGGGACATGAATTCGTGCCCCGGTCCGGGAGAATCCCACGTGCCGTGGAGCAGCTGGGCCCATGAGCCATGGCCACTGAGCCTGCGTGTCCGGAGCCTGTGCTCCGCAACGGGAGAGGCCACGACAGTGAGAGGCCCGCGTACTGCCAAAAAAAAATAAATAAATAAAATAAAATAAAAATTAAAAAAATAAATAAAATAAAGTGTTAGTATATGGTCCCCTGCTCTCACAAAACTTACCAAGGAAATGCCCGATGGAACAAATTAATTATTGATGAACTAAATAACGGCAACTAAGAAAAAAACTTGGGAGAAGAAGGGGATCATTTTGAACTGAAGTTTCTTACTATTTCTTCGACTTTAACAAAAACAACAATTTAGATGAAGGGGAATAACAAAAGCATAGGGCATTAGGTACAGGGAAGAAGTTGGAACAATAACATTACTCCTGATTTAGTTAACTGCAAAGCTTGTTTAAGGAAAGAATATCATTGTGCTCTAGGAATTTAAACTCAGAAATTAGACTGCCTGGGTGAACCCTAGAGTTTTGACAGTTGCTGTGATTACCTTTGGGTAAGTTAGTTCACCTTGCTAAGCCTTAGTCTCTTCATTTGTAAATGGAGGATGATAGTAGAACCTGTCTTATCCTATATTCCTAAGAATGTAATATGCTATGTTCATGGGACTATTATAGATTATTTATGAGGTATTCCTTGTAAAGCACTTGGGAAATAATAAATGTACAGTAGATGTTACCTATTGTTATCATTACTGTAAGACCGAACTGTTTCACACTTTTAAGTTATATGGAGGAGGGTAATATATATTCCCCTTAGGGGTCATGATTTGAGCCATGGTATAATGTCACATTATAGCATTGTACCTTACAGTTGGTCACTTGTCCCTTCTTTTGTGTTTCAAATATAATAGATCTAAAAAAACAGTTAAATGTTCTTATCTCTAACCTGATATAAAATAATCATTTCTAAATGGAATCATCTTTTCCCCCAGATATTTTTAATAAACATTAATTATATTTAAATAGTAATAATAATTATAAAATGCATTGATCAAATTAGTCAAAGAATTTCTGGTATGCACAAACTGATAAAACATTAGCAGTTTTACCAACTGAATTCTGTGTTCTTTTACTGTTTATTAAATTCTGATACTACAAACTTGAAAGGCTTTATTTATACCTCTTTTAGTTTGCTAAGAATTGTAATTGGATTTACCACTAGAATTAGGGACCCCTTCCCAACCAAATTTGGACACTTTTAATGAAATTGTTTGGGGTGTTTTACCAAAAAGTTTGTCAGAACATTGTACTGAGAAAACAAATAAAATACTTGTCTCTTATTCTTTATATCTAGTTGATTCTGCCTGCATTCCTTATTTATTTATCTTCTATTCTTACCTTCTGTGAGTAATAGGACACTTGTGTACTTTTGCTTGCTCTTTCTTGTGTAAATCATGGCTCTGATTTGTTCCACTTGCTGCATTTTTTTTTTTTTTGCTAAATACTTTTATATGAATGTTAAATGATATTTAAAGTCTTCTGTATCATATCCCATTTAAGCTGCAATCCATTCCAGTCTTGCCTGGCTATTAAGGGTACTGTTGTTACTTCATACTTTTATAATTGAGTACTGAATGTTAATTTTATGCGGAAAGTGGCTTGGAATTTTTTTCTGCAGTATTTGTATGGCCATTAAAGTTGATTTGTGTGATTGAAGCATGAAAGAGCAAATTATAGCACTTATTCATTTAGCTGTGTTCGAATGCCTGTTGCTGCATGCTGTCAGACAACTTGTAATAGCTTTTCCTTTTGTGACAATTTAAGGCTGAATACTATTTTTTTTTTTTTCTTCTAGAATCAAGAATTGAAGGTTGGCTTTCAATACCAAATAGAGGAAATATCAAAAGATACGGCTGGAAGAAACAGGTACAATATGCCTCAGTTTTTCTAATGGATATTTTGTTATATATTTTACTTTTAAAGCATACAACTTGTATTAACTGTCCTATTATTGGCATTGTTTTTAGATTACTACAATATGATCTAGACATAAATGGCAAGTATTGTGCTTATCATTTTAAACCAAGTTAATACTGCTCTTATCTCTTCCCCCTTTTTTCTCATTTCAGTATGTTGTGGTAAGCAGCAAAAAAATTTTGTTTTATAATGATGAACAAGATAAGGAACAATCCAATCCATCTATGGTATTGGACATTGAGTAAGTTGCCTTTTATTGAATTTTAAGACTGTTAAGTGTTAACCTACGATAATTATTTTTAGACTTACCATTTAGTTTATATTTTGTTATTTAAACGTTATTGACTTTTTTCTTAACAAATTTAAATAATAACTATATTAAATCTTTATCAAAATATGAGAGGGGAAATTTTGCATACCTGATCGATGTATTCTAAAGACAATTTTTTTTAATTTCAAGTGTTTATTGGTTTTATGTTCACAGAACATCTCAAAGTATATGATTATGTGGTCATTGTTAAGAAGGAAATAAAATATATCTTTTCTTTTTTTAATAATAGGTCAAAGAGGTCTGTAATAAGCTTAGGTTTTTCTCCTTGTATTCATTCTAAAACCATTTCTTAGGCACTGCTGCCTGTATTATCATAGGTGTTGTAGGTTGTGTAAAATGAGTAAGACAGTTTCATATTTGAGGAGCTTACAGGCTAGTAGCAGGAAAGGTAAAATATATGCAATAACATATAAATTCAGAGTGAAGTGTGGTGGGTGCGACAGAGAAATATAAACTTAAAATGAAGTTTTGCCATTCCTTTGTAATCAAACATTGTGGAGCTGATTATAGTTAAAATGTTAAAAAAATTGAGCAAGTACCAGAGAGTACTGATATTTTATTTCTCAATTTTAAAAAAAGACATTAGTTGTGAAAATTTAAATAATCAGCTTAACTGGAATAATACATAAACATTAATAAGAAAGACATCTTTCAACTAACTTAAATACTTTTTATGTTGATGAGAGTTTGTTGTTGTTGTTTTACCTTTTTATTGAGATGTAATTTTCATACAATAAAATACATATACATCTTAAGTGTTCAGTCCAGTGACTTTTGACGGTTGTAAGCACCCGCATAATCAAACCCAGTACGAGATAAAGAACATTTCTATCACCCTAAAAAGCTCGCTTTTGCCTCCTCAAGGGGAAAAAAAAAGATTATCTGAATTCTATCACTGAGATTTAGTTTTGCCTATTCTAGAACTTCATACTAATCGAATTTTATAGTATGTACTCTTTCGTGCCTGGCTTCCCTCACTCGTCATAGCGTTTTGCTGTGTGTATTGATTGTTCTGTTTATTGCTGAGTAATATTCCATTGAATGAATATATCTCAGTTTGTTTATCCATTCTTTTGTTAATGGGCATTTGGGTTGCTTCTAAGAGAGCTATTTTAAGTAAGACTGCTTTGAACATTCTTTTTTGTGGACTTAAGTTTTCATTTCTCATGGGCAAAATACCTAGGAGTGGAATCCTGGGTCATATAGTAAATCTGTGTAAATAAATCTACCAAACAGTTCTCAAAAAAGGTTATACTGTTTATACTCAACAGCTTCATTTGAGTTTCAGTTGCTTCACGTCTTCACCAACATTTGGTGTTGTCAGTCTGACTTTTAGCTGTTCTAATGGATGTGAAATGCTATTTTGTTGTAGTTTATATTTTCCTTATGGCTAATGATGGCAAGAATCTTTCCATGTATTTATTGGCCATTTGTATCTCTTAAGTGTCTCCAAGTCTTTTGCTCATTGTTTAATTGGGCTGCTTATCTTTTTAAGGTTGGTTTACAGAAGTTCTGTATGTATTCTGGCTTCAAATTTTATGTCAGGAATATGTAGTGCAAATATTTCCCAGTCTGTGGTTTGCCAGTTCATTTTCTTTATGGTGTCTTTTAATGGAAACCAATGTATCACTGGTTTGAAAAGGATTATTGCCTTTTGTGCAGTCTGTCCAAGACATTTTTGCCTGCCCAAAGATTGTGAAGGTATTTTATGTTTTCTTCTAGGTTTTATTTTTAAGTTCTGATTGATCTCGTTTCTTTTTATGTTTGGTAAGAAGTAGTGGTTGAGGGTCTTCTGGCGGTTCAGTGGTTAAGACTCTGCGCTTCCACTGCAGGGTGCACGGGTTTGATCCCTTGTTGGGGAACTAAGATCTCGCGTGCCTCGCAGCGTGGCCAAAAAAGAAGAAAAAAAAATAGTAGTAGTGGTTGAGGTTAATTTTTTTCCAGGGGGGCGGGGGTTGTTTTGTTTTGTTCATGTGGATATCTGGTTATTTCAACACTCTTTATTTATGTATATCAACCTTGAATATTCATCTTGCTATTCACTTATTAGTTTTAGAGATTTTGTGTATGGATTCTGCAGGGCTTTTCTACGTATACAGTAATGTCATCTTCAAATAATAATAGTTTTACTTCTGCCTTTTCAGCCTGCATGCCTTTACTACATGTATAGATTCGTATGACCACCACCAAGTTAAAATATAGAATAGTTTCATCACAGGGATCCTTCATTGCCCTTTTATAGCCGTAGGAAGCACCCTTTCTGTACTCCTCTCTAATCTTTGGCAACCACTAATCTGTTCTCCATCTGTATAATTTTGTCACTTCAAGGATGTTATGTAAATGGAATCAAATAGTATGTAACATTCGATATGCTTCTTTCACTCAGTGTAATTCCGTTGAAGTCCATCCAAGAGGTAGTCTTTTTCTTTTTGTGGTTGAGTAGTGTTCCCTCATATGACTATATCACAGTTTGTTTAACCATTCATTTAAGTTTTTTCCAATTTTGGCCTATTAAAAATAAAGCTGCTGTGAACATTCATGTACAGGTTTTCATATATAGAGATTTGTAAGAAATTGCCATACTGTTTTCCAGAGTGACTCTGCAGTTTTACATTTCTACCACAGTTGTATGAGTGATCTAGTTTCTCTGCATCATCACCAGCATTTGGTGTTATTACTATTTTTATTTTAAAAATTCTGATAGGAGTATAGTGATACTTACTGTGATTTTAATTTGCATTTCTCTAATGACTAATCTTTTCCTATGCTTATTTGCCACTTCTGTGTTCTCTTCAACGAAATATCTGTCTTTTGCTATAAATGAGTTTTTATAATGGCCTACATCATATTTCTTTTCATTTTAGTAAATTGTTTCATGTTCGTCCTGTAACCCAAGGAGATGTGTACAGAGCTGAAACTGAAGAAATTCCTAAAATATTCCAGGTAAAAATCTGAAAATATAATTTTAGAAGATCCTTTACCTAAGTACTAAGTGTATTTGTGAAGTAAATGTAAATACACCAATACTTTTATACATTTGAAACTTGTATGTATAGACTAAGACCTTTTTTAAATCTTCTGTTTACCATTCCTAAATGTAGATACTATACGCAAATGAAGGTGAATGTAGAAAAGACGTAGAGATGGAACCAGTACAACAAGCTGAGAAAACTAATTTTCAAAACCACAAAGGTCATGAGTTCATTCCTACCCTCTACCACTTTCCCGCCAACTGTGAGGCCTGTGCCAAACCTCTCTGGCATGTTTTTAAGCCACCCCCTGCCCTGGAATGTCGAAGGTGCCACGTCAAGTGCCACAGAGATCACTTAGATAAGAAAGAGGACTTAATTTCTCCATGTAAAGGTAAGGCATGAAAATTATTTTTATAACATGTAACAAATTAGAGACTTAAATCTCAATGAAATAACTTCTTCAGATGTGGCATTTCCTATACCAAGTTGAAAAGAGATAATAAGACGTAATATTTTGGCACTGGTGGAGCCACATGCATATTTCTGATTTTACTTTATTTTTCTTACTAATTTATGACTAATATTTTCTCTTTAAATTTTCCGACTTAATTGAATTAAGAAGACAAGATATTGTCCAAGCTTAATTAAGCATAGTAAATCTTTTTAAATTGTAAGAATATTTGATAAGGCTCTTTTAGGTATTATGTGACCTTAATTGTGCTCTTTTTTCTTAAAATAGTAAGTTATGATGTAACATCAGCAAGAGATATGCTGCTACTAGCATGTTCTCAGGATGAACAAAAAAAATGGGTAACTCATTTAGTAAAGAAGATTCCTAAGAATCCACCATCTGGTTTTGTTCGTGCGTCGCCTCGAACACTTTCTACAAGATCCACTGCAAATCAGTCTTTCCGGAAAGTGGTCAAAAATACATCTGGAAAAACTAGGTAAGGATTGAAATGTTAACCTTTCTAACTGTGAGTATGTGATTGGATAATATCTATTAAAATCCAGAGTCCGATTGTTCTTTTCCCCATAAAGGGCATCGTTTGTATCTGGGCATTTATATATGACTTGAAATGACTTTACAAATTAGTTTAACTGATTCTTGTTAGAAGCTAATAATGTTTATAAATGTCATATTTATTTAGTTCAATGTCAGGTTTTATTGTCATTGGTTATGGTACATATTTAGCCCTTAATGTTTTAAACGACTGTTGTTTACCCCTTTTTAATGTAAATAGTTTCATGTAAAACTTTGCTCATTTTATTTTTAACTATGTTGGCAGATTTTTTTTAAAATCAAAATTATTTGGTATTATCAGTGTTAACAAATAAACTTCCCAGTTAAGTATCCTTTTTTTCTTCTTTTTGGGAGAGGGTAGTTTAACTCGTTTTGATGGAATTTTTTCAAAAATATTTATATGGTAAAACAAGCAATTACAGGACATAAACCCTTTCTTGAGGAGCGGTTATGATAACTCATTAAGTTCTCATTTAACACATGAAAAAATGGGGCTCAGAGAAATTAAGCAACTTGCACAAGATCACACAGCCAACTAGTAGCATAGTCAGGTTGGACCCCACTTTTATCCATTTCTGAAGCCTATGTTTTTTCTCCTATACCAAATACCAACTTTCCCTAGAGTGTAATCCTTATATTAAGAGGGACATTTGAATCTAGAAGCTGAGACCTAACACTGATTTGCCTCTCTGCTGATGTCACCCAAGTCTTCCAAGCAGGCTTAAAGCCATATTTAATTTATCCCATTTCTTCATTCCATATTATCAATAACCAAGTCTAATTCTTTGAAATGACTCATATCCATTCCTCCTTCTGTATTCCTCAGCTACCATACTATTCCAGTGCATTATCACCTCACTCTGGACTTCTTTCTGTAGAATCTTGTATTGTCCCTCTCCTGTATAGGATAAAAGCTGAATCTAAAATACTTAAAATTTTTTATAGCTTTGTGGGGGGAAAAAAGTGTTTGAAACAAAGTAGAAGCAAAAAGGAGACAATAGTGTGTTTTTCCTGTTTCCTGTTTTCCAAATTTTGTGTATTAGCTAACTATTATATATAATGTATATGTACCTTTCCTTCCAATTTTTGTTTTCTGAATTTTTAAACTGAGTACATTTCTTAAAATTTTTATTTTTTTCCCTCAACAGTTAACCATGTGACCTAGTGCCTTGTGGAATTGTGTGGGATGCTACCTGATAAATAAACCAGGCATCTTTTACCATGCAGAGCAGAAGGCTGTTCCTTTGACACAAATATCACAGGCTTCAGGGTTAAGATTGCTGTTATTCTGTCCTTGCTTTGGCACAAAAGCACACTGAGGATTGTTTTTTTGTTTTGTTTTGTTTTTGTTTTTTATTGCGGGTTTGCCTACAGGTAGATTAGATTAATTATTACTATGTAATGCAAGTACAATTGAGGGAAAGCTTAGCTAGATATATTTTTTTAAAAAGGTGCTGCCTTTTTGAATTTCTAAGAAAATGCCTGTCAATCATGATAGAACACAGTTTTCCTCATACGAGTGAGAGGAAGAGACTTTCACTTTCAAGTGGAATGGCCGTCACTATCAAGATCAGCTCATGGAAGGAGTAAAGAAAATATCTCAAAATGAGACAACTGAAATTTTTTTTTAATAACTTCAGTTTTTATGCTCTTGCAAGACTATACAAAACTATTTTAAGAAAGCAGTGACATCACTTGACTTCAGTGCCCTCACTGTAGAATTTAAAAGCCTTACTGTTGATTGCCTGTGGTGGACTTGATGGAAAATAAATATCTTACATTATGCTTTACAAAATACTGTATGTGTTTCAGCAAGTTTGTAGATTGGGGAATGGGAGAAGGCAAAAAAAATTACATTTAATCTATGCATTTTTGCCAAGCCATATTGAGTTATTTTACTACTAGAGACATTAGGAACTAACTGTACAAAAGAACCAAGTTTAAAAGCATTTTGTGGGGTACATCATTTCTGTAATTATATAATATGTTTCTTTGTGGTTTTAAGTGATAAAGACATTAAGTTAACAAACATATAAGAAATGTATGCACTGTTTGAAATGTAAATTATTCTTAGAACACTTTTGATGGGAGTTGCATTGCCCTTTTAGTGCCTTAATTTGAGAGAATTATTTTACTGCCATGACTAAATATAAAAATTTCAAAAAACATATTTTCAGAAAATTATGTGTGTTGGGGGTTTTTCATTGATAATTGGCTTAATTTAAAATATTTAGAGGTTTGGTGGACTTTCATAAATTGAGTACAATCTTTGCATCAAACTACCTGCTAAAATAATGAATGACTTCATAAAACTCTGCAAAATATGTAGAAGGTTGCACCAATATAAAAGAAAATTATGGCAATACATCTGTGATGTTTTCCAGTTAACATAGGAATTACCAGATAAATACTGTTAAACTCTTGTTCAATAGCAAGGGTTGATTCATATGGGCAGTATGATTTATTGTTTATTTTTTTAACCAAATACCTCCTCAGTAATTTATAATGGCTTTGCAGTAATGTCTATCAAATAAGAAGCACTGGAAAACTGATTCGTCTCTAGGATGATATGCATGTTTCAAGTGGTATTAAAAGCCGCACTGATGGATATGTAATAATAAACATATCTGTTATTAATATGCTAATGACTCTGTGCTCATTTAATGAGAAATAAAAGTAATTTATGGATGGATACCTTTAATAATGACTGCTATGGTATTTTCTCATGACTGAGATGAATGGAAGCCATGCTGTAAATTAGTCCCTGGCTGCATACAAATGTTTGTTAAATTTCATGACTAAAGTGAATTTTTAAAAGATAGAACCTGGTTTGGGCTCTAAAATAGGAGTGCTACAGTTGAAATGAAAAGTTGGCTAATGTCTTTTGGAAATTCTTCATGGGTCTCTTACGTTTCTCACATCTTGGGAGCAGAAGCTCTGACAGCCTTTGTTTGTTCTACACTGTCTTTGCCAAGGAGATTTGTATAGTGAACAGCCGTGGAAGACATTGTGTTTCCATAGAGAGGAAGGCAGGTTTGTTTGCTGTTGTATAATAAAGATAGTGGCTCTCTCCAGGGCAAAAATTGGGCAGATTTGCTTGAGTTCATTATAAAAGATTCAGGTACCCTAAACTTTGGGCTCCTCAGCTGTGATGCAAACTCACTGCATGCTCAGCGCCCACCTGGACCACTTTGCATTGCCCCTGTGGGACTCGGAGGGCAAGGGGAACTGATGAGAACGTGAAGCTCATGCTGCTTGCTGTGCTGTAAGTATAAAGTCATTTGGCTCTGACCCAGGATCCATGAAATTGTGGCAGGCTAACTTGTAGCTTGCAAGTAGGGTGAAACCTCAGACCCTTCACAGTTCTGGACAGTGTCCTTACTACTGCCTCAGAACCATCACCATTACCCTAATATATTGAGGTCTAATATATTAAGGTCCAGTAAAGTTCAGAGAACAGAGTTAATTCTATTTATTTGAGCAAGAGAGTACTTTTTTTTTTTTAACAAAATATTAACTTGAGCATAAAATTGTTGAGAACTGACAACTTTAAGGAATGACTTCAAATGCCACAATGCAAAACCAGGTCAACCAAGAGAGCTGCTGCTGCTTTTTTTTTTTTTCATGTGGACTATTTTTAAAATCTTTATTGAATTTGTTACAATATTGCTTCTGTTTTATGTTTTGGTGTTTTGGCAGTGAGGTATATGGGATCTTAGCTCCCTGACCAGGGATCGAACCCATACCACCTGCATTGGAAGGCGAAGTCTTAACCACTGGACCGCCAGGGATGTCCCCAACAGAGCTGCTTCTATTCTAAGTTCAGGAAACCACTCAATCCCAAAGTATACCAACGCGGCAAGCATCAGGATAGTGTCATCTAACGTGTCCACACCACGTTAGATGCTGTTTCATTCTCTTACCATTTAGGAACCTTGTTTCTAAACACTGGGGTCTCTGTCAGTAATACCTCAGAAAAATCCTTTTCATGAGCCTCCCTATCTGCTGGCATTAGCATACCCTCCATCTCTCCTCTGCCTTCTATAAGTGCATCTGCTCAACCAAAATACATCGCATTCAGAATTCTAGCTGTAAGAAAGCCTGGGAAATGGAGCTTTTAGCCTTCTATCCTCTTGATTACAGGAAGACACAGAGTGTAGAATGAGATTCAGCCTCAAGCATGCCCACCCACCACTCCTGAGAGCTTGGGTTGAGGTCAGGGATCATGGGCTAGAAAGAAAACAGCCGTTGTCATGATTTCACAAGCTCAAAACAACGATGGGTCACTTGTCATTATTTGGGGTTTCAGCTTAAAATAATCTCTCCATCCTTCGTTTAAAGAAATATCAATAAGTGAAATAATTTGAACATGGCAATCAAACTCTAATTGATAAAGTATGTGTTTTTTTCATATCACTAGAAGTTTTGTAATAACTAAATTTGGTATTTACATAAATTAGTTTGTTGATTCTTACTGGGTTGCTGGTTTGAGCTTTTTAATTTTTATTTTTGGTATTCCAGCACTTCTACAGTTCTTTCTGCTCAGAAAGAAAACACAGCTACTAGCAGCTAGTAGGATGAATAAAGACAATGTCTTTAAAAATTAGTTAGTTGTGAAGGACATAATATATTGCGCTACTACACTTTATTACTCTATGGTATCGTTTAATGAGCAAAAGTCTTAATTTTAGCGAAGTCAAATTTATTGATCTCCTTTATAGTTAGTGCTTTTTGTATTCTATTTAAGAACTCTCTCCTATTCCCCGGGTTGTGAAGATAATTCTGCGTTAGCTTCTTGAAGTTTCATTGTTTTGACTTTAACATTTACACAGTGGGGAAAGGATTGTCATGTCAATAAATGGTGTCGGGAAAACTGGATACCCACATACAAAAGAATGAAAATGGACCCTCAACTTACACAAAAATCAACTCGGATTAAAGTCTTAAGTGTAAGAACTAAAACTCAGACTCCTAGATGACAACATAGGGTAAAAGCTTCTTGACATTGGCCTTGGCAATGATTTCTTGGATATAACACCAAAAGCACAGGCAACAAAAGCAAAAACAGGCAAATGGAATTACATCAAACTAAAACTTCGGCACAGGAAAGGAAACAAAATAGTGAAAGGCAAACTGTGGAATAAAAGAAAATATTCGCAAACCATATATCTGATAAAGGGTTAATGTTCAAAAACTGTAAGGAAATCCTACAACTCAATAGCAAAAACCAAAAACAGATAACCTGATTTAAAGTTGGGCAAAGGACCTGAATAGACATTTCTTCAAAGACGATATACAAATGGCCAACAGGTGTATGAAGAGATACTCAACATCACTAATCCTCAGGGAAATTAAAATTACAGTGAGATATCACGTCATACCTGTTTGAATGGCCATATCAAAAAAAAAACCCAAAAGATTTGTGGAATCTAAAAAATACAATAAACTAGTAAATAAAACAGAAGCAGACTCACAGATACAGAGAACAAACTAGTGGTTACCAGTGGGGAGAAGGAAGGGGGGAAGAGCAATATAGGAGTAAGGGGAAATAAAGGGTTATGGGATTATACAAAATCAGCTGTGTGAAACTTTTTTTTTTAATTGGAGTATAGTTGATTTACAATGTTGTGTTAGCTTCGGGTGTACAGCAGAGTGACTCAGTTACACATATACATATATTCATTCTTTTTCAGATTCTTTACCCATATAAGTTATTACAGAAAATTGAGTAGAGTTCCCTGTGTTTTACAGTAGGTCCTTGTTGGTTATCTATTTTATATATAGTAGTGTGTGTATATGTTAATCTGAAGCTCCTTATTTATCCCTCCCCACTACGTTTCCCCTTTAGTAACCAT
The DNA here is from genome assembly GCF_005190385.1 of Monodon monoceros. Classification (NCBI taxonomy): domain Eukaryota; kingdom Metazoa; phylum Chordata; class Mammalia; order Artiodactyla; family Monodontidae; genus Monodon; species Monodon monoceros. Next base: position 50,384,422 of record NW_021703765.1, read on the forward strand.
AAGTTTGTTTCCAAAATCTGTACGTCTGTTTTGTAAATTTTTGTAAATAAGTTCATTTGTATTATTTTTTTAAAATTAGATTCCATGTATGAGTGATACATAGGATATTTGTCTTTCTCTGTCTGGCTTCACTTTGTATGATAATCTCTAGGTCCATCCATGTTGCTGCGAATAGCATCATTTCATTCTTTTTTATGGCTGAGTAATATTCCATTGTATATATATACCATTTCTTTATCCATTTATCTGTCGATGGACATTTAGGTTGCTTCCGTGTCTTGGCTATTGTATATAGTACTGCAATGAACATTGGGTTCATTGTATCTTTTCGAATTATGATTTTCTCCAGATATATGCCCAGGAGTGGGATTGCTGGATCATATGGTAGCTCTATTTTTAATAGTTTTTAAGGAACCTCCATACTGTTCTCCATAGTGGCTGTACCAATTTACATTCCCACCAACAGTGTGGGAGGGTTCCCTTTTCTCCACACCCTCTCCAGCATTTATTGTTTGTAGACTTTTTGATGATGGCCATTTTGACTGTGTGTATGAAACTTTTGAAAATTGTAAAGCACTATAGAATTTAAAGAACCTTTCATTCAATTTAAAAAAAGCATTATTTATCCCTTACATCAAAAAAAATAACAAAAAGGATCAGTGTTGGCAAAGATGTGGAGAAAAGGGAACTTTTGTACACTGTGCAGATGTAAATTAGTACAGCCACTATAGAAGACAGTATGGAGGTTGCTCAAAAAAAATTTGCTTAGTCACCATTACAGCATTATCAAGAGAGGCTAGATTATCAAACAATCCCCCAAATCTAGGGGCTTACAAAAACAAAGGTTTATTTCTCCCTAACATGACCTGTCCACCATGGGTCAGCTGCAGCTTTGTTCCACATCCTATTCACTCTGGGACTCCATAGCAGCCTCTCTCAGGAACATCACTGACCATCATGGCAAAGGAAAAGAGAACATGGTGACCCATGAGCTAAATCTTAATGCTTTGGCCTAGATGCAACACATGTCACTCATTAATATCTCATGGCCAAAGTAAGTCATAGGCCAAACCTGCCATCAAGGAGAGGAGGATACATAATCATATGATTGGGAAGGACAGGAAATTGGGGGAACAATAATGTTCCCTACCACAATTATTTCCTTTTTCTTTGACCAACAAATCAAGGTTTTTACACATGAGCACCTCAATACCCCATTTTACTGAAAGAAAAGTGGTATGATTTTTATCTGTTTCTGCCAATTTAATGTAATCTTTTCCATTTTCCCCCTCCAAGCTATATTTCTTAGAGTGACAGAATTTTAAAGTTGGAAGTGATTTTAGAGATAGTCCAACTCAAGCTACTTATTGTATCAGTACTCAGGGAGGAAATTGTAACATGTCCATGTCCTAAATTGCAATTAGACACAAAACAGGATAGAACTCATGTCTCCCAGCTCATAATTGAATGCTGCTTCTACCACATATAGTTTCATTTTCAAACCTGAGTTATTAAAATGATATGCTTTTTAATAGAGTACATGTTATTCAATACACAAACATGATTACAGAAAACAAACGTGTAGGAAAAAATGTAAAGATGGAACTCATGTTTGGATATCACTTTACAACATATGCTTTTGTATACAGAATCTTTTGGTTGCAAATGGAAAACCCAACTCAAACTGACTAAAGAAGAGGAAATTTATTGACTCGTGCAATTATAAAGTTTAGGAGAAAAGTTGGCTCTGAGCTTGAATCCAGGGGCTCGAATGATGTTGTCAGGATCCTTGTATCTCCAGCTGTTTCCTCTGGGTGGGCCTTCTCACAGAGTCTCAAGTCACTGAAGCACCGGGCTTACATTCTAGAAATGTAGCAATCTCAGCCAAAAGCCTAATCATTCCTAGGATCTGGGGAAATCTTCTCACTGCTTGCATTATATGTCTATCCTTGAGCCTATTCCTGCGGGCAGAGGGTATTACCAAACCAAACTTGGGTCCCCTTGCCCCATACACACCAAAGCCAATCTACTGACACGGGGTTGTAATGAAGGCAAGTACAACAGTTATTGCAGAGCCAAGCAAGGAGAACAGGCAGGTCATGCTCAAAAGCCCCGAACTTCTGATGGCTTTCAGGAAAGGGACTTTAAAGACAAAGTGAGGGAGAGAGTCTCAGGGTATGTGATCGGCTTGTGCACAATTCTCTGATGGGTTGATGGTGAGGTAACAGGGTGATGTTTGGGGAATCTCCATCAACCTTCTGGTTCTAATTGGCCTGGGGTCGTCATGCAGTTAACTTCCTCCACCTGGCGAGGGTTTTAGTATCTGCAAAACAGATCAAGGATATGGCTCAGGATATTGTCTAGAGCCCTTGAGGAGGAACTAAAGGTCCTTGACTTTGTTTTATAGCTAAATTATTATTATTTTGTCTTGCGTGGCTGTTTTCCTATGTTTCTGCATTTTCTCACTTCTCTGATTAAATTTGCTCTTTGGAACTCGTGGAAGACCTAGGAGGCTAAAGCTTTTTAACAAACGAGGTGGGGGACGTAAGTGGGGGACCTGTCCCCAGGAAGCCCTTGCAGGGTCCTGCTTGGCTTCAAGGGAAGCAGTGTTCTGATTGGTTACATGTGAGGTCAGACCCACACAAACCTTGTACATTGAGAGAGGAGGAGGAAGGGTTGGTTTGCAAAGGGAAAATCAGGCTGCTCTTATGCAAAAACGCAAGAGGCAAAAGCAACAGATGTTCCTTATAGCTGCTGGTTGCTCTGGTTCTCTATAGGGAAAACCTGGAAATTTTGGCAAATTTTATAATCTTTAAAAAACTGAATAACAACCAGAAAATGGATTTGATAAATAGGTGTATGGTGAAAAATAACATGGGAGTAATTACTGTAAGAAATTTTAGCATACACATGGTCAACTTTTTTGTGGAATCAAAGGAATCTGAATGTGAGGATAAGAAGTAAATTGGGAATCAAAATACATGTGATTAAAAGACTTTCTTTGGGAAGTGGCTGCATTTTTTCCCTCCTGTTTCCCTCCCAAACACACTACCCACCACCAATTTTTGTTAAAATGTGTGTGGGTTTCTAGGAGGAAAGAAATTTCTAGTTTTGTTGCTATGGCTCTCGGGTGAGTTGCCAGGAGGAAAACAACACCACTGCTATTTTTTTGACAGAGCATTCTGTCGCACTGAGAACTCACTTGAGAGCACATGAGCAAGCAGATTTTAAACCAATATTTCTGCTACTACCACCCAGTTCTCCATTTAAATTTTCTGCTTGAGTGTTCCAAAAATGTTGCTCCAAATTACATGATATGCAAATTATCCTTTTTCTCACTGTAGGAAAAAAAAAGTAGAGAACATTAATGTGGTCTTTCTGTCTTGACTGAAAGGGATCCCTATAAAAGAATTCTTGATGTAGGTTAGATCTTCACTTTGGAGTAAGAGATTACATGGAAGAAATTTCAGTATTACTCTTCTTGTTTGTGATGACTAGAGACTTTAAGAAGATAGAAAACCCCACTTAGCTAAGACTAAACTTTTTATCCTGGCACGCAGGCTCTCTCTAATTGCGTCCTATATCACCCACCCTACATTATCTATTGCCACAGCCCTGCACATGTGTCCTCTGCACTATTCTAGCTAGTCTCCTTCCTGTCCTCCACATGCATAGTTATTGCTTATTTTAATAATTTTTTCCTACATTTTCTGATAGATTATGAGCTCCTGCAGTGCAGGGTCCATGAGTCGACAATAAATAATTTTTGAATTAATGAATTTGATTGCTATGATGTTTTGCTTTTTTCTGTCTCTCTAAAACCTTCCTGCCCCCAACTGCTTCCCATTTGCTTCTGTTTGTTTCTACTCTGAATTCCTATCAACAACACCCAAAATCCACTATTCAGCAAATATATCAGATACCCTCCGTGCTGGGTCTTGGCCCTGATAGAGACTACATTTCCCAGACTTCCACGCAGCTTGGCTATATAATTGTTTTCACCAGCGAAATGTGAATGGACGTGGTTTGTGCACATCGCTCCCCTTACTCTTGCTTAAAAGGAAATTGCTGCCCTGTACTTTTCCCCATTAGATTCTTCCTGTGTGCTGTAAACCCAAATGTGTCTGCAACCCATCTTCGACCAAATAGAAAAAGACAGCTTCTTTACTGCTTTGCTGCTCAAAAGAGTGATTTCCTGAGAGCTTGTTAGTATCTTACACTTCATCCAAGACCTACTGAATTAGAATCTGCATTTTAACAAGATCCCAGGTGATTCACATTCACATTAAACTTTGAGAAGCTCTGCTTTAGGGGCTGGCAGAGGAACTTTATGGAAAGAATGTTGGTCTTTGATGAAGACCTCGTGAAGCAGAGCAATTGCTCCTCCCATATCTATATGATTTGGGAGTATATATGTTATATATATTACATATAAATAATTTGAATATGAATATACATGTTTTCAAATTATTTAAGGCTGGGCTTTTTCCCTCCAAGTGTTTATAATTTAGTAGAGGGGAAAAGATAGAGGAATATTAAAATTACAGATGCTATAAGAAAGCGTACTGCATATTTGCTGGTTTTCTTCTTGGGGTGGGGGAAGCTTGTGGTAGACAGTGTAATGCTCCCCCAAAGATGTCTGTGTCCTAATTTCCTAAACCTGTGAATATGTTACTTTATATGCCAAAAGGGACTTTGCAGATATGATTACTCTAGGGATGTTAAATGAAATTATCCTGGGTTAGCCAGGTGAGGCCAATGTAACCACAAGGGTCTTTATAAAGAGGGAGGTAGAGGATCTGAGTCAGAAGTGTTGCTGGGAGGATGGAAGCTGAGGTTGGAGTGATGCCTTTGCTGGAGCGGGGCCGTGAGACAAGGAATGCGGGCAGTCTCTAGAACCTGGGAAAGGTAAGGAATGGATTCTTCCCTAGAGCCTCCAGAAAGAGTGCCGTCTTGCTAATACCATAAGGTTAGGACCGTTCTTGGACTTCTTCTGTCTGCCAGAACTGTTAAGATGATAAATTTGTGTTCTGGGGTTTTCTTGGTTTTTTGTTTGTTTTTGTGTTGTTGTTTTGTTTTAAGCTACTAAATGTGTGGTAATTTGTTACAGCAGTGATAGGAAATAAATACATAGTTCTTTGGTTTTGGGCAGCCCATGCCCCACACCCTGATGTGTCTGGGAGGTGGAGCCAGGCATTCTTTTCCTCATCCTTGTTCGATTATATGTTCTTGCTCAGGACATGGAATTTTGAGAGAGTGAGGTAGACTTGGAATTAGAAATTAGTCATGGAGGTGGTGGCAGCAGTGGCCAGACTATTTCTGTGACATGACCTGGCCTATGTTTCCCACTGCCCATGTCACTGAGTTCCTATCCATTATCTAGACCTGTTTCACAGGTTTTCCTATTGATTTTGTCAGTTTACCCTGTCTTACCAATTAACTCCTTCTCTCAGGTTTCTATTGTTTACAGCCAAGAGCTCTGATGAATTCAGAGAGCCGTATAGTTAATGTGTGCATACTTCAATATTCCTAGTAGATTCTCAGTCTTAGGAGGGGAGAGCCTTTGTTTCATTCATCTTTGTACCTACGGCTTCTACAGTGAGTGTCTTGCACTCAATACATACTTGTTGAATAAAAGGAGCAAACAACTACGATGCTGCTACTTGAAAGAAAGGGGTAATTATAGAAGTAGGCTTGAAGTTTATATGAAGGAGTTAGCATTAAATGGAGACTTGAAAGATGCATAGGATTTCTGTTGGCCAGATGAGGGGGCATTCTAAGCAATAAACCATAGGTGGTTCACCAGCTAAAAACCTTTCTGGTATTTGGCCACCTTTTAGAGACCTTGTTTATTTATTTATAGACATGCAGGTTAAGATATTACCAATATATTCATTATTTAAAGAAGTCAATCTTAAGCAGAAGATTCTCTCCATTAGACACCTGCAGACCAGGGCTTAGCAATGTATGAGACATGGGGCGAGGTTGCTGCTATCTACAACTCTTGCTGACATCCAGGGAGACCAGCCATGCAAATTTCCTTTTATGCTTCCTTTCAGTGCTAGCACTGTTCCACATCCTCACTGTGCCCCATTTGTCTTAAATTCAAATTCCCAGATCCCCCAATGAGGCTAGAAGATAGTTGTACCAAAAGTTGGGGGTGTGTATGTTGAAAACAAAGTTAGTCTAGAAGACTCCCTGGTCATGTACACAACGAGTAAGCTCAAAATAGTTTTCTCTCACATTCCAGTTCTCACAGCATCAAATAATTCCAGAGTACCTGCCAGATAGCCACAATTCCTGTTTATAGTTTGGTCGAGGGAATACAGACGTTAAAGAAACAGACATGATGAAAGTTACTAGAGGGAAAGCACAGGGCGCGATGAGAGACAGTATATGACAAGCACTGGCATCCTTCCATCTTTAGGCCTCCCTTACTGTCAACTTCACAGGGCAGCAGAGTTTCCCACTGAGGACCTATCCAGTATATTTTTAAAGATATATTTTATAGAACTATATTACTGAACATTTGGAAAGTAGAGAATAAAGCTACCCATAGTCCTCTACTCGAGCCACACCCTACAAAATCCCTCTCAAGTATTTTTTTTTTTTTTTTCCCCCTGTACGCGAGCCTCTCACCGTTGTGGCCTCTCCCGTTGCGGAGCACAGCCTCCGGACGCACAGGCTCAGCGGCCATGGCTCACGGGCCCAGCCGCTCCGCGGCACGTGGGATCCTCCCGGACCGGGGCACGAACCCGTGTCCCCTGCATCGGCAGGCGGACTCCCAACCACTGTGCCACCAGGGAAAACCCCCTATCAAGTTTTTATTGTGTAATCTGAAATAGCTATCATTTATTGTACACTATGTGCAATGCCCTGTGCTAAGTATCTTCTATACAGGATCTTATTTCATCCTCGCAACAATCCTATAATGTAGACATTTTATCTCCATTTTATAGGTCAGGGAACTGAGGCTCAGAGGTTACACAGCTAGTAATGAGATTCAAAACAAGTCTGAATCACAAACCAAATCCAACAACACATGGAAAGGGTCATACCCCCAATCAAGCTGGATTCATCCCAGGGTCACAGGGATGGTTCAGTATACACAAATCAATCAATGAGTTACAGCACATCAACAAAAGAAAATACAAAAACCACATGATCATCTCAATAGATGCAGAAAAAGCATTTGATAAAAATTCAACATCCATTCATGATTAAAAACTCACCAAATTTGGTATAGAGGGAACAAATCTTAGCATAATAGAAGCAATTTATGACAAACTCACAGCCAACAAAATACTCAACGGTGAAAAGCTGAAAGCCTTCCTGCTAAATTCTGGGACAAGACAAGGGTGCCTACTCTCACCACTTCTATTCAACATAGTATTGGAAATCCTAGCCACAGCAAACCGAGAAGAAAAAGAAATAAAAGGCATCCAATAGAAAGAGAGAGGTAAAATTGTCATTATATGCAGATGACATGATACTCTATACAGAAAACCCTAAAGATTCCACACAAAAACTATTAGAAATGATAAACGAATTCAGCAAGGTAGCAGGATAGAAGATTAACATACAGGAATCTTTTGCATTTCTTTACACTAACAATGAAATATCAGAAAGAAAAAGTTTTAAAAAATTGCTTTTTAAAATCACCAGATACTATAAAACTCCTAAAGGAAGGCATAGGCAGAATGCTCTTTGACATAAATTGCAGCAATAGTTTTTTGGATCTGTCTCCTAGAGTAATGGAAATAAATGAGACCTAATTAAGCTTAAAAGCTTTTGCACAGCAAAGGAAACCACAAACAAACCACAAAGAAAACCTACAGAATGGGAGAAAATATTTGCAAATGATGTTACTGACAAGGGATTAATTTCCAAAATATACAAACAGCGCATACAGCTCAATACCAAAAATACAACTCAATCAAAAAATGGGCAAAAGACCTAAATAGACATTTCTCCAAAGAAGACATACAGATGGCCAACAGGCACATGAAAAGATGCTCAACATCACTAATTATTAGAGAAATGCAAATCAAAACTGTAATGAGGTATTCCCTCATGATGCTCAGAATGGCCATCATCAAAAATTCTGCAAATAATAAATGCTAAAGAGGGTGTAAAGAAAAGAGAACCCTCCTGCACTGTTGATGGCAGTGTAAATTGGTGCAGTCTATGGAGGACAGTATGGAGGTTCCTTAAAAAGCTAAAAATAGACTTACTGTATGATCATGCAATCCCACTCCTGAGCATATATCTGGAGAAAAAGATAATACATGCACCATGTTCATAGCAGCACTATTTACAATAGCCAAGACATGGTAGCAACCTATATATCCATCAACGGATGAATGGATAAAGAAGATGTGGTATACATATACAATGGAATACTACTCAGCCATAAAATAGAATGAAATAATGCCATTTGCAGCAACATGGATGAACCTAGAGATTATTATACTAAGTGAAGTAAGTCAGAGAAAGACAAATATCATATGATATCATTTATAAGTGGAATCTTTAAAAATGATACAAGTGAACTTATTTACAAAACAGAAATAGACTCAGACATAGAAAACAAATAATGGTTACCAAAGGGGAAAGTGGGGGGAGGGAAAAATTAGGAGTTTGAGATGAACAGATACTACTATTCATAAAATAAACAACAAGGACTCACTGTATAGTACAGAGAAGTATATTCAATACCTTGTAATCTACACTGGAAAAGAATCTGAAAAAGTATATATATATATTCCAATGTATATATAATATAGAATATATAGAATCACTTTTCTGTACACCTGAAACTAACTTTTATTTTTTAATATTTATTTATTTTTGGCTGTGTTGGGTCTTCCCTGCTGCGCGCGGTCTTTCGCTAGTTGTGGCGAGCGGGGGCTACTCTTTGTTGCAGTGCGCAGGCTTCTCACTGTGGTGGCTTCTCTTTGTTGCGGAGCACAGGCTCTAGGCATGTGGGCTCAGTAGGTGTGGCACACTGGCTTAGTTGCTCTGCGGCATGTGGGATCTTCCCACAACAAGAATCGAACCCACGTTCCCTGCACTGTCAGGCAGATTCTTAACCACTGCGCCACCAGGGAAGTCCCTAACACAACTTTTAAATCAACTATACTTCAATTAAAAAAAGAAGTCTGGGGTGGGACAGGGAGGGTGGGAGGGAGGGAGATGCAAGAGGGAAGAGATATGGGGACATATGTATATGCATAACTGATTCACTTTGTTGTAAAGCAGAAACTGACACACGATTGTAAAGCAATTATACTCTAATAAAGATGTTAAAATTTTTTTAAGAAGTCTGAATCTATGAACAATGGTTTTATGTACTGCATAAATCCGATATACTCAATAAATCCAATATACTCTTTCCACTTAATATTACACATATTACTTTAAATAACGTTCTGCGTATCTTTGTGTTATTTTGGTCACATTTTGGATCATATTTTTATGATAGGCCTTGAATAATGAAGTAGTGAAGGGTGAGTAAGACTCCTGATGTAGACTGATAAAACTCACTCTCCTATGGGCTGCACTGTTTTAACATATGGACAGTTTAATTTTGAAATAGGGACAGTTTCAACTCCTCGTTTGCAGTATAGGTGATCATTATAAAACCTCTATATTAGGCAAGAAAGCACCTCAATTTTAATTTCCACGTTTTCGGAATTCCTTCGTTCATTTACAGATTCTATTTCCTTTCTAACTCATCTAGAAAGTTTTAAACTGATGTCAGCCGTGACAATTTAGAGTTTGAAAAAGGCCTCAGAAACCTTCCAGTCTATCTTCCTCATTTACCAGGCTGAGGAAACAGGTCCAAAACAATTAAGTGGAGGGCTGCACGTAACTTCCATGGGGCAGTCAAGGGCGCTGTTATCTACTCGTTTACTAGAGCCAACCTAGGGTCCGAACAGGTGTTAGAAACAGCAGTAATACATTACAACCAAGACAGACCTATCTCTGAAATATTCAGATCATTTTGATGTTTATTTTTGTTGCAAAATCCTGAATGGGAGGCCTAGACATTTTTATTAATAAGTAGACCAAGTTGAGGGGCGGAGCAAGGCTCTTCTCCAGCCTACATTAACAGAGAGAATAAAACCCCAGCTCGTACTGCCCCACCGTTTAGAAACGGGTGAACGACCTCCTAAGAGGCTGCGGCGGGGACACTAGGTTCCCGCTATGTCTGCAGCCGGGCGGGGCGGGGCGGGGCTGGGAGCCGGTGGGCGCAGACGGGGTGCAGTGCGCAGGCGCGCACCTGTGAAGCGCAGGGGCCCCGGGCACCCGGCCGTTCCCACCTCCCTTGTCTCTCCACCCGCAGGCCCCGCCTCGCTTCCTCCCCTCAGTCGCCCCGTGGCTCGGCCAGCGGACGGCGTATTGCTGCGTCATCGCCAGTGGCCGGTTTGAATGAGGCTCTTGTCGCACCGTGTCTGCCGCCACTACCGCGCCTCCGCCTCGGCCGCCGCCACAGCTTCTTTGCGGCCCTTTCCTTTCGCCGCTCTTGCCAGGCCCAGCCTTTCTGCGCCGCCGCCGCCTCCTAGCGCGCCCTGCCATGCCGCTCTACTCCGGTGAGCGCCCTCCTCATCTCGTGCTCCGCAGTCTCGCCCGGGGCTAGGCCTCTGTGTAGGCCTGGCCTGCAGGGCGGGTGCCCCGCTGAGCACGGGGCGGGGATTCCGCGGCGTGGAGGGGACCCTGGCCCCTTTCTCTCTCCCTGCGAGTTCCGGGCCCTGCAACGCGAGGGAGCTGTGCCCCTCCTGGGCCGCCGGGTGCGTGGGGTGGGAGCCGGAGGGGAGGTGGGGAAGCAGCGACCGTCCGCCCCTCTGAGTGGTGACTCTGCAGAATAGTTCTGTCTCTGTCCTCGCGTGCGGGGTAGGGTGAGGTTGTGTCACGGGGCAGCAGGGACCAGGCTGGAGGTGCAGTGGCATTTCCTGAACCTCTTCAGGGGTAGCCGTAGCCGTGGAAGGGAGCGGCCAGGAGGGGAAGCCTCGGTAAGGGAGTGATGGAGGGACCAGAGATGTGAGGTTAAGCCTTCCTTCCTTCCTCGTTCTGGGGGTTTCCCTCCATAGCCTCCCTTCGCTTACCCCTTGCTGCCACCACCCCGTTTGTACCAATTTCACTTTTATCCCGAGGCAGATTGCGAGCTTTTTGCTTCATTTTCATTTCATCAAACACTGTTTTGTGTTTCTGCGTCCGAAGCACAGTGTTAGCTTTGAGAGGTAAAGGAATACAAATGGTCGCGGGTATCATTTCCTTTTGATTGGCGTTTGACAGGGTTTTTTTGCGTGATGGCAGTCCAAGGGGTTGGCCAGGGATCATGTTTTTACTGAGTTAATGGACTTTGCTGTCTCCTAGTGTAATTCAAAATGGCCCCTAAAGTGTATGTGGTGGCTTCAGTTGGCTATGGATGTGTGATTCATTGGCCATCCTTGACACTCTATCATAATTCCTTTATTGAAAATTCAGCGTTTTCAAAGAATGACATCAAACAAAAGAATAATGTTTAAACTCGACATGGATTCTTGATGTTCTAGAATCTTGAATGCTTTAATAATGATTTTTTGTTTGTTCTTTTGGGTGAAGTATAAAAGAATAGCTTTATTGCTTTGCCAGGCAAAGGGGGCCACAGCAGGCTAATGCCCTCAAAACTGTGTGTCCCCAAATGCTTTAATAATGATTGCTCAACCTCTTTTTCTAAGGCCACAACAATGGAACAGTAGAATGGTACTTGAAATATTCTGTTTATGCAGTATAGAATTTAAGTGGCATTAATTAAGTAGTGGCGGTAAATACCTGTGTATGCTAATACTTAAACACACACAGGTAGTTTGTTCCCCTCAAAAAACGCCTGTACTCACCAAACTTTCTATCTTAGAAATTGAGTTCCATCTTAAATATTTAATTAGATCTTTTCCTCATTTCCAAAATGAGGGAATTGAAGTAGATTTCTAAGGTTTCTTCCTTTGACATCTCCATATTGAGAATCTGTATTTTCAGATTCTGCAAAAAGCCCTGTATTAAAACAAGAACATCTTAAGTACTGTCATAAGTTTTGATAGAAAATTAAACGTCCAGACACTTACGTGTTTAAGAAGAAGTGCTGTAAAAATTAGTGAACACTTTTTTGTCTGGTACAAAGCTAATGTTTTTTTTTGTTTGTTTTGTTTTGTTTTTTTTTTTTTGCGGTACGCGGGCCTCTCACTGTTGTGGCCTCTCCCGTTGCGGAGCACAGGCTCCGGACGCACAGGCTCAGCGGCCATGGCTCACGGGCCCAGCCACTCCGCGGCATGTGGGATCTTCCCGGACCGGGGCACGAACCTGTGTCCCCTGCATCGGCAGGCGGACTCTCAACCACTGCACCACCAGGGAAGCCCAAAGCTAATGTTTTTTATACATGTTGCTTTGTTTTAATATTCAACATAGTCCCGTGGTACTAGTATAATTCTCCTTTATGGCAGCGGTCCTCAACCTTTTTGGCACCAGAGACCAGTCGTGGAAGACAGTTTTTCCACAGTCCCGGGGAGGGGTTGGGGGGAAATGGTTTCGGGATGATTCAAGCACATTACATTTATTGTGCACTTTATTTCTATTATTACTACATTGTAATATATAATGAAATAATTATACAACTCTCCATAATGCAGAATCAGTGGGAGTCCTGAGCTTGTTTTCACTTCCCACTCACTGATAGGGTTTTGATATGAGTCTGCAAGCAGTTGATTTATTATGGTCTCTCTGCATTCAGATCTGTCTGCTAATGATAATCTGTATTTGCAGCCGCTCCCCAGCGGTAGCATCACTGCCTCAGCTCCACCTCAGATCATCAGGCATTAGATTCTCATAATGAGCGTGCAACCTAGATCCCTCACATGTGCAGTTCACTGTAGGGTTTGTGCTCCTATGAGAATCTAATGCTGCCACTGATCTGACAGGAGGTGGAGCTCAGGCGGTAACGCAAGCCGCAAGCCGTGGGGAGCGGCTGTAAATACAGAAGAAGCTTCTTTCCCTCGCCTGCTGCTCACCTCCTGCTGTGCGGCCCGGTTCCTAACAGGCCATGGTGTGGTATGGTCCGTGGCCCTGGGGTTGGGAACCCCTGGTTTATGGGTAAGCAAAAAGTTTAACTTGCCCATGGTGACACAGCTAAATAAATTTCAGATAGATTCGTCTTCATTATTTCTAATACAGTTTTGATTTAGTCCTCTCTCTTTTGTTTGTATTATTGTTATATGTTTCTGGTTTGTCTCAATGATTGTAGTCGTTCCCCCTTCAAACCAGTATTTTCTCTGCTGCTGCTAGAGTGTTCTAATGGTCAAACCAGACCAAAGTGGCCTTTATGAAAACCTTTCAGGGACTGCACATTTTGTACAACCTAAAGCCTGTATGTTTTAACATGACTTATGTTATCTTCCCTGACTTGATCTTTGGTCAGTTTCTCCTTTTTCAGCTGCTTCCCCTTCACTCTGGGAATTACTTGTATCTCAGAGGACACTATGCTGCTTTATGCTTTTGAGTGTCTTTTCCAAGAATGCTTTTATTCTTATTCTCTGGCTAACACCTGATTTTTTCTTTGAGACTCAAAATTGATAGTGGTAACTCACAGTTAACACTTTCTCCAGAGAATCCTTCCTCCCTCGTGAAGCATTCCACTGTGCTACTCTAGCATTTGTAATATTTATATTGTATTGTTAATTATTTTAACCTTTTTCCCTCTCTCCTTTATTAAACTGTGAGTTCACAGAGAGTCTCCCTAATCCTTGTTACTGGGCTTATCATTGAATGAACGCTAACACGTTAATTGAACTAGTGAAAGAATAGGGATTTGGAGTCAGGGTCACTTTTTTATATTCTGATTTTAGTAATCAGAGAAATTAGACAACTATTAATTATGGGATTCTCATTTTGAGTAGGTATAAAGTTTTCAGTGGAAAAAACTATGTACATCCTTGAGTGAGTGAGTGAGTTTGTTTGTTTATTTATTTATTTTTGGCTGTGCTGTATGGCTTGTGGGATCTTAGTTCCCTGACCAGGGATTGAAACCGGGCCCTGGGCAGTGAAAGCATGGAGTCCTAACCACTGGACCGCCAGGAAATTCCCTAGTTTATGTTAACATATTTCAAAAGTTAGCTATTTTATAAGATTGAAATTTTTTTATTGTGGTAAAATATATGTAACATAAAGTGTAGTTTTAAACAGTTTTAAGTGCACAGTTTTTAACACTGAGTACATTCACATCGCTGTGCAGCCGTCATCACCACCCACCTCTAGAAATTCTTCCCGTTCCTAAAATGAAACTCTGTACCCCTGTTTCCATTTCCCCCAGCCACCAGGCAACCCCCATTCTTCTTTCTGTCTCTAGGAATTTGACCACTCTAGGTACCTCACGTAAGTAGAATCATACAGTATTTGTCCTTTTGTGACTGGCTTGTGTCACTTAGCATAATGTCTCCAAGGTTCATCCATGTGGTAGAATGTGTCAGAATTTCATTATTTTTTTAAGGCTGATTAATGTCCATTGTATGTATATACCACTGTTGATGGGCACTTGGGTTGCTCCCATTTCTAGGCTATTGTGAAATAATGCTGCTAGGAACATGGGTATACAAATATCAGTTTGATTCCCTGGTTGCCATACTTTTGGGTATATACCTAGAAATGGAATTGCTGGATCACATAGTAGTAATTCTATGCCTGAGTTTTGAGGAACCACCATACTTTCTGTCACAGTGGCGGTACCATTTTTATATTCCCAGAGCAATGCACAAGCGTTCCAATTTCCCCACATCCCTGCCAACACTTGTTATCTTCTGTGGTTTTGTTGTTGTAGCCATCTGAATGGCTGTGAAGTAGGATTTCTATAATTTTTAATAATTTAGCTATATTTTTGGATTCTTCTTAATATTTGACCACCTCTTGCTCAGGAGGCAGACCTTTCAGTTCTTCTACACCTTTCTTCTTATAATCCAGGATCTATATTCCTTAACCTGTTTTCAGTGTGCTTTATTTTCCCAAGAATTTTTTTTCTTCTCAAAATACTCTAGCCTTTCTTCCCCTCTCTATTTCAGCAGTATGTAATATTCAACTGATTTTAATGATTGTTTAAATAAACACATTCTGAAGTCTGTGAACTTTATTCTGGGAAGTGTTTCAGTGTGGTCATATTTTGCAGATATTATTGGAGTAGGATTTAGAAGCCCTGTATATTTACTGACTGGTTTTGTGACATTAATCAATGAGCTTCTTTTAAGTCTCAATTTCCGTATTTATCAAATGAGAAGTTGGATTAGATCCAGTTAAATTTTATCCAAGATCTATTGCATTCACTTCACTCCTGATTTGGTAGGCCTTAGGTGTGTAAAAAGATTAATGACATAGTTTGGCTTTTAAGAACTAGCCTAATAGTTCCTTAAGGATCTTCTAAATCTTAAGTCTTGTTATTTTGTAAATTAAAAAAAAAATTATGGTTTGTTTGCAGTTACTGTGAAATGGGGAAAGGAGAAATTTGAAGGTGTAGAACTGAATACTGATGAACCTCCGATGGTGTTCAAGGCTCAGCTTTTTGCACTGACTGGAGTCCAGCCGGCCAGACAGAAGGTTATGGTGAAAGGGGGAACACTGAAGGTAAAATTTAGTCCATATTTTCATTATGTACTAGTGAAAATAACTAGCACCAGAAAATGTTGCATTTAAGGTATTTTTTATTTGGTGAGAGTATATAGTCTATGGTATTAAAACTCTTATTCATGTTAGTTTAAGGAAGGAACATTGTAGCCATTTCAAAACACTGTATTATAAAGCATCATTAAAATTTTGATTTTAAAATGCATTTTATCAGTGATTATCTCTGGGGGTCAGGGGACTGGGGCACTTTCCATTTATCTGTGTTTGAATTTTTTTCTTATGAATGTGTGTTAAAAGCATTTCATTTTGTATAGACTAAAAAAGTCTATTTGTTTTTCCTTAGTAATTTTCAGTTATGGGGTTAGAAATTTTATCTCTGTTAAAAATATGGAACAGTATGGTAAATTTATTTTTTAAAGGCTACTACACAATGTGTTTTTGTATATACATGCGAATGTACCAAATTTACTAAGGCCCTGGTTCTGGAATACTGGAAAACTTAATTTTTCCTTTGGCCTTTCTTGTATCCTACCATTAAAAGGAGCCCCTTTCTCTTAGAAGTAATCACTATCTAACATCTGCCTGGAGATGGGAGGAAAGAAATTTTTGTTTAAAAGAGAGGGAATTTAAGTTTTCCATTAGTTCCCTTGGAATGATCACATTGATTACAGTTAAGAGTCCAAGCTTACCAGTATCATTGATGAAGGGCCACAGAAAAGATGTGAAGGTATTTTCTTTATTATCGTTTGTAATACTATATAAGTTTTTTTGTGTGTGGTACGCGGGCCTCTCACTGCCGTGGCCTCTCCCGCTGCGGAGCACAGGCTCCGGACGCGCAGGCCCAGCGGCCACGGCTCACGGTCCCAGCCGCTCCACGGCACGTGGGATCTTCCCGGACCGGGGCACGAACCCATGTCCCCTGCATTGGCAGGCGGACTCCCAACCACTGCGCCACCAGGGAAGCCCATAAGTATAGTTTTTAAAATACACTTTCTTCAAGAGTTAGATGTGAAATGCTAAAGAGCTCTAATTAACTTTAGAGATAAGGATTGGCTACCCCTGTTAGCTGGGCCTTAAAACAGGTATTGGTGAAGAAACATTGTTTCCCCTCAAGTTGCAGTATGAGCTTTTGGTCATTAGTGAACTTGGTAATGTAATTTGTGCTGAACTGTGTACTGGTGGTATACTGTGGAGAATTACAGAAAAATGCTAATTAAATGAAACTATGACTAATAGCTACCACTTACTGAATACTTACTCTGTGCCAGGCTTTTGTTTTCTTTAATTGTCAACTGTATGTATATTAAAAATGAGGAAAGTAAATGTATTTTACATATTTTACTGAGCATCAGAGAGGCTTAAGTAACATATAGTAAGGCACCAAAAGAACATGTGATTTACAAGTCGAGCAGATCTGGGTTCATTTCCCAGCTTTGTGTGACCTTGGATAAGTAGGAGGAGGCATTATTTGAGGAGACATTTATAATTATCATTCCTTATGATTAGCAGTAATAGCCCTTAAACTGAGAAGGGCATTTAGAAACTTACTGTTCTACTTTGAAGCAGGATGCCCAAAAAGAAATAGTGGCACCACCAAAGGGAGGTGTATTGAGTGCCTGGTACCTTCGGTAAAAAGGAAGGAGTGATATGGAACTGAGTATCCCCTGAAGGGAAGGGCTTTTAGCTGCCAAAATATCTGTGGACCAATCATGGCATTTCAAAAGAAAACTTGATTTAAATTGAACATACTGAAGTCAAAGTATTTGTTAATTGATTCATAGATGTGAAATGTAGGACTTGAGAAACATTTGTGGATGCAGCAAATACTATTAAGGGTTAGTTTGCCTTGGGTAGTCTTGTTTACTCTCCAGGTATAATTTTTAGTAGCACTTTCATTCTCAAGAGTCTCTTGATTTGGGTGATTAATTATATAATCACCCTAATTATGTAGACCTTATTTCATTTTTGAAGTTATTCTTTATTCTTGTCAAACATATGCTAGTTATTAGCTCTGCTGGTTCCAGATATGCAAAAAATTAGCATCTGTCATCAGTCAAGTGTTTCAGTACTTTTGGTGCTGCCAAGTTTACTGCCTTTTAGATTGTATCTTATGTAGTTTGAACAATTGTTAGACTTACTAGTTTTAGGACTGCGTTTGTTTTTTGTTTTTTAAAAAATACTTTTGATTACAGTAATTTTAAGTAAAATCTGCGTATAGACAATTTCTATTTTGAAGTAGAAATCTAAAATTAGTTGATTTTTAGATTATGTTTGGATTATATGGGGGTGGTTAAATGTTTATTATTTGTCTTTAAAACAGGATGATGATTGGGGAAACATCAAAATAAAAAATGTAAGTATTATCTTAAGAACACTAGTTATAATGCAGTTCCCTAATTATTACACAAAATGTATTCCAAATGCCTTTATTTCTGTCTGTATATCCAGTTGTTCCAGCACTATCTGTTGAAAATATTTTCCTTTTCTCATTGATTTATGTCAGAGTCTCTCTTGAAAATCATTTGTTGGTCTATTTTTGGACTCGTTTCATTGATATATTTGATTAACCTTATACTAGTACCACATGGTCTTGATTACTAAAGCTTTATAATAAGTCTTGAAATAAGATAATGTAAGTTCTCCCACTTTTTCTGTTTCCTCAAGAATATTTTAACTCCTTTGCATTTCCTTATAATTTTAGAATTAGTCAATTCCAGCAAACGGACTCCTGGAATTTTGTTTAGGTTGCATTGAATCTGTAGTTCAGTTTGGGGAGAATGAACATCTTAAAGGTATTGAGTACTGAAATCCTTAAATAAGGTGTACTTCTCCATTTCTCTTAGCTCAGTTTTATAATTTTTCAGTATAGAGAGCTTGCACGATTTTTGTTAGATTCTGGAACTTAACATTTCTTGGCTATTTAATGATACTTTTAAAAAAATTTGTTTTCCAATGTTCATGGCTAGATTATAAAAATACAGTTTATTTTTAACCTGTGACCTTGCCAAATTCACTTTCTAGTTCCAGTAGTTTTTTTGTAGATTCCATTGGGTTTTCTATGTACGTAAGCATGCTCTTTGCAAATAGAGGCAGTTTTACTTTTCCCTTTCCAGTCTTTACGGCTGTTATTTCTTTTTTTGCCTTACTTTACTGGCTAGGACTTCTAATACAGCATTGAATAGAAAGTGGTGGGAGTGGACATCTTTGTCATTTCCTAGTTCACTAAGACCTTTTAAGTTATGAATGGCTCTTGAATTTTAAGTACTTTTCTGCTGATTAAAAGGATCATATGATTTTTCTCTTTTATTCTGGTAATCTGGCTAGTCTCATTGATTTTTAACTATTAAACCTTGCATATTTGGCATGTGCAGTTCTCAGATTTCTTGGTCTTTGTGACCTCTTTACACTCTCAAAAATTATTATTTTTTTTTGCGGTACGCGGGCCTCTCACTGTTGCGGCCTCTCCCGTTGCGGAGCACAGGCTCCGGACGCGCAGGCTCAGCGGCCATGACTCACGGGCCCAGCCACTCCGCGGCATGCGGGACCCTCCCAGACCAGGGCACGAACCCATGTCCCCTGCATCGGCAGATGGACCCCCAACCACTGCGCCATCAGGGAAGCCCTCAAAAATTATTTTTTAACCCCAAAGAATTTCATATATATGGGTTACGTCGATATTTATTGTATTTGAAATTAAGGCTGAGAAATTAAACATTATTCATTTAAAAGTAGCAGTAGCAAACCCATTACCTTTTTTTTTTTTGGAATTATTTTATTTATTTATTTTTGGCTGCGTTGGGTCTTCGTTGCTGGGTGCAGGCTTTCCCTAGTTGTGGTGAGCAGAGGCTACTCTTTGTCGTGGTGCACGGGCTTCTCATTGTGGTGGCTTCTCTTGTTGTGGAGCACAGGCTCTAGGCACGTGGGCTTCAGTAGTCGTGGCTCACAGGCTCTAGAGCGCAGGCTCAGTAGTTGTGGCGCACGGGCTTAGTTGCTCCGCTGCATGTGGGATCTTCCCGGAACAGGGCTCGAACCCGTGTCCCCTGCATTGGCAGGCAGATTCTTAACCACCACGCCACCAGGGAAGCCCTGTCTACTTCTTTTATCAAGCGTGTTGTAATCTCCAACTATTATTGTGGATTTGATTATGTCTCCTTTCAGTTGTATCAGTTTTGTTTTGTGTATTTTCAAGTTCTGTTATTAGGTGCATGCATATATAGGATCGTTAAATCTTGATGAATTGACCTTTCATCACAGTGAACTGTCCCTCTTTATCCTTGGTAATATTCTTTGCTCTCAGTTTTACTTTGACTTTAATAAAGCTACGCCATATTTCTTTTAATTATTGTTTGCATTTCATGTATTTTCCCATCCTTTTGCTTTTAATACATCTGTGTCTTTGTTTAAAATGGAGTTTTTTAGGTTAGCATATACTTGGGTCTTGCTTTTTTATCCAGTCTTACAATCTCTACTTTGTAATTGGAACCTTTAGACCACTTATGTTCAGTGTTATTATCTACATGTTTGGGTTTAATTTACCATCTTGGTATTTGTTTTCTGTCTCATTGTTCTTTTGCTGCCTTCTTTTCGATTATTTTTAATTTTGTGTTTATCTCTGACTTTGCTTTATCTCTGTTTTGTTATTTATGCTTTTATAAGTTTTCTGAGAAAATTCACTGACTATGAAATTCAGCGCTTTAAAATGTTCATTTCAGTGTGTTCTGCTATATTCATAGAGTTGTGCAACCGTCAACACTGTCTAGTTTTAAAACATATCATTATCCAAAAAGAAACCCTGTGTTCATTAACAGTCATTTTCCATTCTCCCCTCCATTCCCAGAGTTTTAATGATTTCTCTAGGGTAACAGTTCTCTGAGTGTATCCCGGGAACTCCAGGCAGTACCCAGGACTCTTTCAAGGAATCCTTGAGATCAAAACTGTTTTCATATTTTAAAAATGTATTTTCAAGTTGACATTAAGATTTTGTTTGCCTTTTCTGTTGTTGATTATGTACAGTAATTTTTCAGAGGTTGTGGGACATGTGATACTGCAGCAGATTGAATACAGAAACAAATATGAAAATCCACTGTTTTCTCTTAAGCCAAACATTAAAGACATTTGAAAAAATGTAGAACAATATCAGTCTTCACTAGTTTTGTTTTGAGAATATAATTATCTTTCATAAAAATGTTAATCTTAACATTAAGTGGGTTTATTGTTTTTGAATGAATATTATTAAAATTTCTCAGTTTTAATTTCTAATACGGTAAATATTGAGAACTACATAACAGAAGTTCTCAATTTTTAAGAATGTGAAGCAGGAGTCATCAAACTGTGAACTCTGAGCCAAATCTGGCCTGCAGCCTGTTTTTGTAAGGCCTGCAAGTTAGGAATGATATTTATATTTTTAAAGGGGTGGGGTTGAAAACAACAAAGAATATGCAACAAAGATGGTATGTGGCCCAGAAATTCTAAAATATTTATTATATGGCCTTTAATAGGAAAAGTTTGCCAACCGTTGGTATAAAGGGTCCTGTGATGATGTTTGATGTTTCTGAATTGCTGTTGTAAGGTTTATATTATGTATCTATAACGAGTGATTTCAGGCATAGTATAAGACTATTACAACAGTGTATTTCCATTTCCCTGCTTTGTGCTGTTGTTGTCATACATACATATAGTTTACTTCTACCTGTTAGAAAGTCCATACTACATTGCTATTATTTTTACTTTCTACATTGCTACTTTTGCTTTAAATAGTCATTTATCCTTTAAAGAGATTAAAAAACGTAGAAAACCCATATTTACCATTTCTGGTGCTCTTCCTTTGGATCCAGATCCAAATTGCCATCTGGTATCATTTTCTTCTGCCTGGAGAACTTCCTTTTTACATTTTTTGCAGAGCCTGTCTATGAGTTTTCTCTGCTTTTGTTTTTCTGAAAAACTCTTGGTTTCATTTCATTTTTGAAAAACATTTTTGATTGGTATTAAATTCTAGATTAACACTCTTTCAGTACTTGAAAGATGTCTTCTCATTTGTACAGTTGCTGTCATTCTTATCATTGTTCCTCTGCATGTAATGTGTCCTTTTTTCCCTGGGTGCTTTTGAGATTTTTCTCATTATTGGTTTTCAGCAATTTGTTTTGGTCAGGTTTTCTTTATATTCTGCTTAAACCTCTTGGATCTCTGTGTTTATAGTTTTTATTAAATTTAGAAAATCTTTAGCTATTTCTTTAGATATTTTTTCTGTCTGTCCTTCTCTTTCCTCTTTTTTGAGACTACAGCTACACATATATAGGGTAGTTTTGCCCATTGTAGAATTTTGGTCCCTTTTTTACAGATGTTGTACAGGTTTTTTACAGATGTTCATCAGGTTGAGGAAAGTTCTCTTCTATTTCTAGTTTGCTGAGAGTTATCATGAATGGGAGTTGAGTTTTGGCAAATACTTTTTCTATATATATTGAAATTTTTCTTTTTAAATCCTTTAATCTCAATGTGATGAACTACACTGCCTTTTTCGAAATAGTAAACCACTTGGTCATTATATATTTTCCTTTTTATATAACGTGGATTCTGTTGGTAGTATTTTGTTAAGTATTTTTGTGTCTCTTTGTGAGAGATGGTTTGTAGTTTTCTTGAACTTTGATTTTTGCTATCAGTGTAATGCTGACCGTATAAAATGAGTTATGAAAAAAATGAGTTATGAAGCATTCATACCTCTCCTCTTTTCTGAAAGAGTTTATATATACACACACACACACACACACACACATATTAGTGTCTCATAGAATTCTCTAGTGTAGTTCTCTGGGCTTGGAGCTTTCTTGGTGGGAAGACTTTTAATTCAGAATTTAGAGTCTTTAATAAATGTAGGATTATTCAGATGTTATATTTTCTTTACACCGGTTTTGGTAGTGTCTTTTAAGGAATTGGTCTGTTTAGTTTAAATTGTTGGATTGACTGTCATACTACATTCTTACAGGATATCCTACAGATTCTAGAATCTGTAGTTCTGTCGTTCCACCCCTCCCCCAGCCCCTGTATTGGCAAATTGTGATTTCTTGCTTATTGTCTTTATCATCTAGGCAGAGGTTGTAAAGTTTCATTGATATTTTTTTCTCCCCAGTCCAAAGAGTTAACTTTTGCTTGTTCATTTATTATTTTATTGATTTCCCCTCTTTGCTTCATTTCCTCCTTTTACTTTGATTTTAATATATACTTCTGCTAGCTTCTTAAGGTGGAAGCATATTTAATTTAATTTTAAGCCTTTTTTGTTGGCTTTCTACTTATCTCTACTGCCTGTTTTTCTATTGTGCCTATATATAGTGATTTTTTTTTTAAGTTTGTCCTTTAAAATTTTGATTGTGGTAATGGGCAAGTTTTTAAGATTTATATAGTTATATACTAGAGACATGAGTCCTTTCATCTTTTATGTCAATTTTAGAAAATCTTCCAAAAACAGTAAGACTTTTTAGAAAATAAACAAATGTTTTGTAATTATTTGTTTCATTTTATTTACGTTTAAATCTTCAGTTTCTAATTCATTTTGGGTGTGGCATATCATGAGGTGGAGAACTCAAAGTATTTTTTTTCTAAATTATTGTCCTCAACATTCTTCATTTTGTAATCTATTTTCTTAATAATTTTAAAGGTATTGTTGTTTTTAGTCTTTCTTCTTTTTCAGAAATTTCTTAGCTGTTGTCATGGGTATGAATTTGCTACATGAATGAAACATTTTTTAAAGTTTCAGAAAGGAATTTTGTTAAATTTATTTGATAGTTTGGAATCACATCTTTACATAATTTTTCTATTCCAGAAATCTTTCGTGTCCTTCAGTTTCTTTAGGTGTTTTTTAATATCCCTAAGTAAAGCTTTATAGTTTTCTTATTAAAGTATTACATATTTCTTGTTATGTTTACTCTTAGATATTTGTTGGTATTCTTTCTTTTCTGTTGTATTTTCTGACTGTTGCTAGTATATTCCTCAGATATTTGGTTTTCCTGAGACAGTTGTCTTTTTTTAATAAATGTATTTATTTTATTTATTTTATTTTTGGCTGTGTTGGGTCTTCGTTGCTGCATGCGGGCTTTTCTGTAGTTGTGGCAAGTGGGGGCTACTCTTCGTTGCGGTGCGTGGGCTTCTCACTGCGGTGGCTTCTCTTGTTGCGGAGCACAGGCTCTAGGCACACGGGCTTCAGTAGTTGTGACACACGGGCTCAGTAGTTGTGGCTTACAGGTTCTAGAGCGCAGGCTCAGTAGTTGTGGCACACAGTGTTGGTTGCTCTGGGGCATATGGGATCTTCCCAGACCAGGGCTCGAATCCTTGTCCCCTGCATTGGCAGGTGGATTCTTAACCCCTGCGCCACCAGGGAAGCCCGACAGTTGTCTTTTAAGAAAGATTCTTTAGTGATAGCTTAGTACTGCTTTGCTGTTATCTTATAGAAAGTTTAAATAAAAATAATAGGTGATAGAATGAAGATTGTTGGATTTGAACATAGGTACTCATAAGACTGAGTTTGGTGACCTTATTAATTTACTAATTTTAATCTTCGTCTAGATATTTTTATTTTATTGTCCTTTTTTTTTTAAAAAAATTTCTCCTTCTGGCCTTTTTTTTTCTTTTAAACCTCTCTACCCTCTGTCTTTGTCTCAGATGTTTTTGTCTTCCAGAAAGATACTGAATAAGATGTTCACATTTCAGGATTATGAGACTTAAGGTGACAGTGTCTCCATTGTTCTTCTGTTGTATGGAATGGTGTATCTGTACTGAATATAAGTATTCCCTTAAGTTAATAATGTGTAGAATTATACAATTAGATATTTTGAACTAATTTATATGTTTGGTTTGATATTTTCTAATAATGGAGATTTCAGTGCTTTCAAAATATTTCTATTCAAATGTAAATAATGGTTACATTTCACAATAGACTTTCATAGAAAGAATCTTATCAGTGCGTACTGTGTTATGGGGAGAAATGATGCCACAAAATATTAATGATCATTTGAAGAATTCTCTCCTTTCCAATATTGAAAACATTCTCAGCTTTCTTTGTGACTGTGTTTTTTCTGTTAGCTTTATTGACGTATAGTATATAGAGAGTAAGATTCACCTACTTTATTGTAAGAGTTTGATGGATTTGGTTAACTTTATACAGTCATGAAACCACTACCACAGTCAAGATAAAGAAGCTCCACTATTCTAAGAAGTTTCCTTATACCCCTTTTCAGATAAGCAGGTGACCTGTGGCCTGAGGCAGCCACCCTAGTACTTTTTTTTTAACAGTTCAGTGATCTTTAATGTATTTACAGAGTTGCGTAACCTTCACCACAGTCTCATTTTGGAATATTTTCATCACCCCAGAAAGAAATGAGTTCCCATTTAAAGACACTCCCTATTCTCACCTTCATTTTTAGCAACCACTAATCTACTTTGTGTCTCTCTAGATTTACCTTTTCTAGCAAATAGAAGCATGCAACATGTGTTTTTCTGTGTCTGGCTTCTTTCATTGCACATAAACGTGATCAACTTTTCAGCATTTTCATGAAATTAATTTTTTTTTAAACAGGGAATGACTTTACTAATGATGGGGTCAGCAGATGCTCTTCCTGAGGAGCCCTCAGCTAAAACTGTCTTCGTAGAAGACATGACAGAAGAACAGTTAGCATCTGCTGTAAGACATACCACATTTTATATATTTGATCACTACTTTTAAGAAGTACAGTTAGTAAGATGCCTTTCAGAAAGCATCTACATGTTTTGAAGATTTAATCAATATTAAGATGTATGTTATTAGCAGTAAATAAAAGTTTTATCTTTGAAATTGGCTCAGGGAATCCTTTTTTAATTGAATAATTCATTATAAAGTCAGTGAATATCTGTAATAAATATGTGTCTGGCAGATAGTGCTATTTAAATGTTTACTATTATTTTATGGGAAAACAGGCTCAAAGAAGTTAAATAGTTTAAATGCTGGGATATTTAAATTCTTAAAACCTTCCATGTTGAAAATATACAATTTATCCTTAATTTAAATGCAGTGTTGGTTTAGAAACTGGCCAACACACACTTGTCAAATATTATCATTATTTTTACTACCCAGCATTTATATAGTACCATTCATTTTTTTGAAGTGTTTCTGTATATATTTTGTTACCCTCTTCCAGTGATAAACCTGCAGATGAGGCAGAACTGATATGATTGTTTTCTTATTATTTTTAAGAAGGGAATTAAAACAGGATGATTGTCCGCATGATGCAAGTAAAATTTTTTGTTAGGGAAATAAAACATTGTTAAGGTAGAATAAATTGGTATGAGTTGGTAAATTGTATTTGCTTCAGTGTGTTTAGTGATTTATATATGCTGTGTCATCTTTTAAAAATGATTTAATCCTTTTCCTTATCAGATGGAATTACCATGTGGATTGACAAACCTTGGTAACACTTGTTACATGAATGCTACAGTTCAGTGTATTCGTTCTGTACCTGAACTCAAAGATGCCCTTAAAAGGTAAGACAGAAGAGAGATTGTTTTATGTCATATATATATATATATATATATATATATATTAGCAGCTTTATCGTGATATAATCCATTTATCGTACAATTCACCCTTTTAACATGTTCAATTAGATGGTCTTTATTATATTCACAAGGTTGTGCAACCATCACCACGGTCTAATTTCAGAATATTCCCCTGCCCCCCAAGAAGAAACCTCATACTCATTAGCAGTCGCTCCTTATACCTTTCCCACTTCCAGCCCTAGGCAACCATTAATCTACTTTTTGTCTTACAGATTTGCCTATTCTGGACATTTCATATTAATGGGATCATACAGTACGTGGTCTTTTTGCTGACTGGCTTCTTTTACTTAGCATAATGTTTTCTACGTTCATCCATGTTGTAGCATGATTCAGTACTTCATTCCTTTGTATGAATGAATAATAGTCCATTGTATGGATATACTGTGTTTTGTTTATCCATTCATCAGTTGATGGACATTTGGATTGTTTCCGTATTTTAGCTATTATGAATAATGCTGCTATGAACACTCAAGCACAAGTTTTTGTGCAGATGAGTTGTTTTCATTTCTCTTGATTATGAGTGGATGGCTCTGTCACATGGTAACCTGTGTTGAGCAACATTTTAAAAGTATTGTAAAATGTTTAGCGTTCTTCTGCTTCAAGGTTTATGCTGTTCTCCAATTTTGCATATTACTGAACTTTCAAATCTGCTAACACCTGCTGCATTGATTCCACTCTGGATTCTAAAGTATCAATTTCTTTTTGGAAATTTTTCTTTGCTTCTAACATTTCTTGAAGTTTCTTCTTGAGAATGGCTAATGAAAACATCACTAATCTGATGAGATATCATTAAGCAGTTGTCATCTGCAAGTGTGATATCCTCACAAGCATCTCCTAAATTTTGGAGCTGTTTCTTTTTTAATTCTGTTTCTTCCTTTAACTGTGTGATTCTACTTGTATTCTGTGCACATTTATCTTTTGTTGATCTTCAGATGTAACATTGACATCTGTGTAGTCAACTTCATGGTGGCTGCCATCTTGGGACTCTGTCTTTGATTATAGCCATTCTAAGGGTGAAATGGTATCTCATTGTGGCCCTCATTTGTATTTACCTAGTGACTAATGATGTTGAGCATCTTTTCATGTGCTTATTGGCCATTTGTATATCTTTGTAGAAATGTCTGATCAGCATATCCTTTTCCTATGCTTTAAATGGTTTGTCTTTTTATTATTCAGTTGTAAGTGTTCTTCATATATTCTGGGTACAAGTCCTTTTTCAGGTAATTTGCGAATATTTTCTTCCATTTTGTGAGTTGTCTTTTCACTTTCTTGACCGCATTCTTGTAGCACAGAAATTTTAAATTTTGATGTAGTTGAATTTTTTTTTCTTTTTTTTGGTGTCATATGTAAGAAACCATTGCCTAATTTCTAGGTCATAAATTTTTTTTAAGAGTTATATAGTTTTAGCTCTTACATTTAGGTCTATGATCCATTTTTAGGTGATTTTTTTGTATGGTGGGTGGTAGTTTTCCCCATTCTTTTGCATGCGGATGTCTAGTTCTTTCAGTACCATTTGTTGAGAAGACTAGTCTTTCCTGTTGAATTGTCTTAGCACCTTTTTTGAAAATTAATTGACCATAATGTATGTAGTAAAAAGTAAGATTGGATTCTCAATTCTAGTCTAGAAACACATACGTTGTATGTTTATCCTTATACCAGTGAGTAACAGTTTTTAAAAGAAATAGAACTTTGTTTTTATACTATTGTATTTACAAGAGTAAACAGTTATTCATGTTTTGAGAACATATCAAATAGTCTATAAAATGAGGGTCCCTTCTCTTCAGTGAGTATAAATGTGTAACTTAAAAAAATATGTAATTTAATTCTGACTACATTTATTACATCTGTTTTGATTCATACATTGCCAGTTATTAATATGTGGTGGAATTCTGAACTACAGTTTGGATTCTTAGCTTTATGAATGCTGTGTGGTTTTTTCTCCCCTACTGGCTTATGAAATGCTTTGATAAAATTGAGCAGTAGAGAGGAGAGAGAAGGGACATGCAGAAACCTGAGAGTAACTGAAGGTTTTCTGAATTTCTCTGAAGTGAACACTTGTCAGGTATTTACATGAAGTTGCCTAGATTGCCACTAATATACTGCCAGTGCACAAGACAGAGCACCTGTCTTCAAGGTACTGATGGTCTGATGGAGGAAGACTACCAAGTAAACGGGTACTGTTTCAGAACAGCTTTGCTGGGAAATGTTAAAGTCAGTTATTTTTCCTCAGAGATTCATAGTTATTTCCCCACTGTTGTAGTGTGCCCATGGTTACTGAGAGGTCTAATATCAATCTCTATTCTTAATCTTTTCTGTCAGTAACTTTTAGGGTTTTCTCTTTATTTTTGTTTTCAACGTTTTCCAACAGTCCTAAGTGTGGGTTTTCTTTTATTTATCTCATTTAGCCCTCAGTGGGTGCTTTCAGTCTGAGGACTGTTGTCCTAAACTCTGGGACATTCTTAGCCATTATTTCTTCAGATATTGCTTCTCTTCTATTTTACCTTCCTCTTATATTCTAAATATTGGGGTTCTTGGATCTGTTGCTAATGTCTTTTTTTTCTCTGCACTTTTATTTTTATGTGCTGTGTTCTAGGAGAATGCCTCAGTTCTGTTTTACATTTCACTGATTTGTACGTTAGCTTTGTTTCACAACTGCTCATTTATCACAACCTTCTTTTTAATAAAATCTCCCTTTCTTAAGTTTTGGATATGATTCCTGCTTTTATTTCTCTGAGGCTCCAAAGTATTCTTATTTAAAGGTTTTTTTTTTCCTGTTTGGTCCTTTAACTTTGTTCTCTTTGGATATATAGATCTTCATTTCTTTGAAGATGGTGTACTTATGCAGTGTATTCTCTTGTGTTCCAAGTGCAAATTATCTGAATGAGTAGCTTGCTGGGGCAGCTCCCTGTCATAGAGGGTGGCTAGTTGGGACAGATTTGCCTTATTTCCAAGACTTCCTCTTTACTCTTTTCATCTGGGATTCCTTATTATAGCCTCTACGTCAAGGAGAGCTCTCTTTCATGTTTTGGAGTTAGCTTCTCTGAGTTTTATATAAGCAGGGAGATTTCATCTTGTTGCTTCCATTTTCTTGAAACCAAGTAAACTATTTTGAATTCTAAGTTGTTGCAAGAGGGTGGAAGCCCCTGTACTTACTAACTTAATCGATACAGAATGATGTGGATGGGGTTGTATGTCTTTGGGAAAATGATACTAACTGATAAAATAGGAATGAAAGAAAAGAGGACAATTCCATGAAAGATGCTTTACTGCTGGAGATGCTGAAGTTCATCCTCAAATGTATGGCAGGTTCTGGAGAGTGGGATGTATACCGATGAAGAGTAGAAAGAAAACGCATTCAAGAGAAACAGGCTGGATTAGCTGAAGAGAAGCAGTGAGGGCCAAGAACAATACCTGCAGATAAAATCTGGTTTGCTTGATGCTGCCCAACAGTGGAACCTCATCTTAATGTGGGAGTTCTAAATTTAGAACCTAAAGTGAAAAGTGTATATAATAAAAATTACTCTTAAATTCTATGTTACTTGTAAAAGACAGTATCACATGACAATATTTTTGTCTTATTGGAGACTGGCAAGCCAACTCTTAGTAAGTACAAAATAGTCTTTTCATTGGCAATTACTAGACTGCTATTTTACTTTCATTTTCAAATTTGTAGAGGAATGATCTATTTTTGATAGAACTTACCAATAAAATTGGCTGGACCCAACTTTTTTGGGGGCATTTTATTTATTTTTATAAATTTATTTATTTATTTTTGGCTGTGTTGGGTCTTCATTGCTGCGCATGGGCTTTTCTCTAGTTGCGGCAAGTGGGAGCTACTCTTCGTTGCGGTGTGCGGGCTTCTCATTGTGGTGGCTTCTCTTGCTGCAGAGCACGGACTCTAGGCATGCAAGCTTCAGTAGTTGCAGCACATGGGCTCAGTAGCTGTGGCTCACAGGCTCTACAGCGCAGGGTCAGTAGTTGTGGCGTATGGTCTTAGTTGCTCTGTGGCATGTGGGATCCTCCTGGACCAGGGCTCGAACCCGTGTCCCCTGCATTGGCAGGCGGATTCTCAACAACTGCACCACCAGGGAAGCCCTTTTTGGGGCATTTTAAATGTCCATTTTCTGTGTCTTTTTGAGTCAGTTTTGGTAATTTATTGTTTCCTACGAATTTGTCCCTATGTCTTTGAACTATTTTAGCATATGAGTTACTCTGTTTTGGGATCTATTTTTTTCTCCATTTTTATTTCGTATTAGTTATTTTTTCTCTTTTGATTACCTTGCCAGAGGTTTGTGTATTTTTTCACAGAATCAGCTATTAGATTTATTCACTCAGTTCTTTCAGTTGTCTGATTCGTTCTACTTTTGTTTGTATTAATGTTTTATTTCTGTTTTCCTTAGACTTGTTATATTATTTTTTAAGTTGCATGCTTGGATCATTAATTTATTCTTATGTAGGAATGAAAGTATTTAATTCTGAGATTTTGCTTGTTTTCTATTCATTAGATGAGATTGCTCAGATGTTTTTTAAAAAATGTTATAAAAGGGACTTGCCTGGTGGTCCAGTGGGTAAGACACTGTGCTCCCAATGCAAGGGGCCCGGGTTTGATCCCTGGTTTGGGGAACTAGATCCCACATGCATGCCACAAGTAAGAGTTTGCATGCTGCAATTAAGTAGTCCACTTGCCGCAACTAAGCAGCCCGCATGCCACAACTAAAGATCACGTATGCCACAACTAAGACCCGGTGCAGTCAAAATAAATAAATATTTAAAAAATAAGTTATAAATTCTTATCTTTTCCTTTTGCCCCAAAGTTTTTTGTTTTTTGCTTTTCTTATTGAAGTATAGTTGATTTACAGTGTTGTGTTAATTACTGCTGTCCAGCAAAGGGATTCGTTTATACATATATATATTCTGTTTTTTTAATATTCTTTTCCGTTATGGTTTATCACAGGATATTGAATATAGTTCTCTGTGTTATACAGTAGGACCTTGTTTTATCCATTCTGTATATAAAAGCTTACATCTGATAACCGCAACCTCCCACTCCCTCCCCTCCCCCAACCCCCGCCCCCTTGGCAACCACCAGTCTGTTCTCTATGTCCATGATTCTGTTTCTGGGATAGGTTCATTTGTGTCATATTTTAGATTCCACATATAAGTGATATCATATGGTATTTGGCTTTCTCTTTCTGACTTACTTCACTTAGTATGACAATCTCTAGTTGTATCCATGTTGCTGCAAATGGCATTATTTCTTTCTTTTCTGTGACTGAGTAGTGTTCCATTGTATGTGTGTGCCACATCTTCTTTATCCATTCAGCTGTCGATGAACATTTAGGTTGTTTCCATGTCTTGGCTATTGTGAACAGTGCTGCTATGAACATAGGGGTGTATGTATCTTTTTGAATTATAGTTTTGTCCAGATATATGTCCAGGAGTAGAATTGCTGGATCATATGGTAATTCTATTTTTACTTTTCTGAGGAACATCCATACTGTTTTCCACAGTGGCTGCACCAGCTTATATTCCCACCAGCTGTGTAAGGAGGGTTCCCTTTTCTCCATACCCTCTCCAGCATTTGTTATTTGTAGACTTTTTTAAAGGTATTATTATTTTTAAAAAATTTATTATTATTTATACTATTTATTTTTTGCTGCATTGGGTCTTAGTTGCAGCATGCAGGATCTTTGTTGCGGCATGCGGAATCCTTAGTTGTGGCATCTGGACTTCCTAGTTGCTGCACGCGGGCTTCTTAGTTGCAGCATGTGGACTATTTAGTTGTGGCATGCATGTGGGATCTAGTTCCCTAATCAGGGGTCAAACCCAGGCCCCCTGCATTGGGAGTGTGCAGGCTTACCCACTGGACCACCAGGGAAGTCCCTGCCCATTTTTGGATTGGCTTGTTTGTTTTTTCGTTATTGAGCTGTATGAGCTGTTCGTATATTTTGGAAATTAAGCCCTTGTCTGTTGCATCATTTGCAAATATTTTCTCCTGTTGTATTTTCGTTTTGTTTATGGTTTCCTTTGCTGTGCAAAACCAAAGTTTGCTTTTAATTATTGAATTATATAGAAACATATACAAATGAATTATCCCAGAGTGAACACATCCCTGTAACTGATGGGGATCAACAGAGCTCTGTTAGCACTCCAAAAATCCCCTCACCAATCCCTTCCTATCCACTGCCCCCACCCTTCTTTGCAAAGTTGTTATACTCACCTGACTTCTAATTTTGAGTAATTTTGCTTATTTTGAACTCTTCATGAACAGAAACATACAGATTATGTTCATTCGAGTCAGGCTCATTATATTTGGCTTTTCTATGTTGTGTGTGTGTTCATTCATGTTCATGCTGTAGGGCAGTGGTCCCCAGCATTTTGGCAGCGGGGACTGGTTTCATGGAAGACAGTGTTTTCGTGGACCGGTGTGGGGGTGGGGGGGAATGGTTTCGGGATGATTCAGAGCATTACATTTACTGTGCACTTTATTTCTATTATTATTACATTATAATATATAATGAAATAATTATACAACTCACCATAATGCAGAATCAGTGGGAGCCCTGAGCTGGTTTTCACTTGTCACTCACTGATAGGGTTTTGATATGAGTCTGCAAGCAGTTGGTTTATTATGGTCTCTGTGCAGTCAAACCTCTCTGCTAATGATAATCTGTATTTGTAGCCACTCCCCATCACTGCCTCAGCTCCACCTCAGATCATCAGGCATTAAATTCTCATAAGGAGCAAGCAGCCTAGATCCCTCACACGCGCAGTTCACAGTAGAGTTTGCACTCCTATGAGAATCTAATGAGGCCGATGATCTGACAGGAAGCGGAGCTCAGGCAGTGATGCAAGCGATGGGGAGCAGCTGTAAATACAGATGAAGCTTCTCTCCCTTGCCTGCTGCTCACCTCCTGCTGTGCGGCTGGGTTCCTAAGAGGCTACATACTAGTACCATTTAGTGTCCCGGGGGTTGGGGACCCATGCTGTAGGGTACACCATTGTATGTATATACTACCAAATAATTATTCATTTTTCTGTCAATGAATGTTTGGGTTGATCTGATCTGTGACTGAATGTTGTGAATATTTCACAGATGATAGAAGAGTCAAGACATCCTCTTTTTGTAGGTGATTAAGTATAATAGGCATTAAGTTTGTTTTTTTTTGTTTGTTTTTGTTTTTTTTGCGGTACGCGGGCCTCTCACTGTTGTGGCCTTTCCCGCCACGGAGCACAGGCTCCGGACGCGCAGGCTCAGCGGCCATGGCTCACGGGCCCAGCCGCTCCGCGGCATGTGGGATCTTCCCGGACCGGGGCATGAACCTGTGTCCCCTGCATCGGCAGGCGGACTCTCAACCACTGCGCCACCAGGGAAGCCCTAAGTTTATTAATTACATTCAGATTTTCTATATCATTATTTAATTTTTATTTATTTGCAAAGATTATGAAAGGTACTCTATTGGTTCTTTTGTCTGAAAAACCTCTCAGTATTTTTATCTGTTAAAACTCTTAGTACTCCTGTCAATTCCTCTTCTTCTCTAGCAGTTTTTTCTTTGTAAAGTTCATTATGAATGTTTGGCTTATTGGATGGTTTTATCTTAATTAGGACTTATAAGTTTTCTTGGTATAATATTGAGAGTTTTAGGGGGATGGTATTAAATTAGCTATGATTTTTCTGTTCTCAGATAATTAAAAAAAGATTGATAATTCATTAATGCAGCTTTTGTCATAAACGTAGAAATAGTTACGTACTCATGTTACCCTGTAACTAGATGTAAATTCATAACAGCGGCAGTTATGTAATTACATACTTCAGTGATGTTATGGGATGCATCTACTTTATGAGTACTTCGTTTTAACTTCAGAAGTGCCCTTTAAAAAGTTGCTAAACTGTCTGACAGGGAAACTACTATGATTCCTTTTTTTTTTTTTTTTTTTTTTTTTTTTTGGCGGTACACGGGCCTCTCACTGTTGTGGCCTCTCCCGTTGTGGGGCACAGGCTCCGGACGCGCAGGCTCAGTGGCCATGGCTCACGGGCCCAGCCGCTCCGTGGCATGTGGGATCTTCACGGACCGGGGCACGAACCCGTGTCCCCTGCATCGGCAGGCGGACTCTCAACCACTGCGCCACCAGAGAAGCCCATATGATTTTTATTTTTTAAATGAACATATATAATTTAGACAATATGCATTATTGTATATTGAAAAATTAAGAATTTTTTAGTTGCAAGAGTTTCCAAAAGATCTAAACAATTGAAAAAAAGAAAGAAAATTATTCCATTGAGTATAATTTAACATAATATTTTCTGTGACCTCTTTCATTCACTTACATAAGCACAGAGTTTTTTTTTTTTCTTGACTGCATTGGGTCTTCGTTGCTGCGCAGGCTTTCTCTAGCGGTGAGCGGGGGCTACTCTTCATTGCAGTGCGTGGGCTTCTTATTGCAGTGGCTTGTTTTGTTGCAGAGCACAGGCTCAGTAGTTGCAGCGCACAGGCTCAGTAGTTGTGGCACATGGGCTTAGTTGCTCTGCAGCATGTGGGATCTTCCTGGACCAGGGATCGAACCATGTCCCCTGAATTGGCAGGCAGATGCTTAACCACTGCGCCACCAGGAAAGTCCCCTTTTTTTAAAAAATTGGAATATAATTTACATCTAGTGAAATGTATGCATCTTATGTGTTCAGGGTGATCAGTTTTGACAAATGCAAATTCTCTGTAACTCATTTTACAATCAGATTTATAGAACATTTTCATCATCCCAGGAAGTTTTATTGTACCTTTTCCCAGTCAACTGCCCATCTCCCCCAAGTAACCACTGATGTTATATTAGTTTTGTGGGATCTCTCCCATTGCCTGGTGTTTAATACCTGAATGATAATTTTTGATCCTTTGTCGTAAAACATTGTATAAGTAACTACAGTGGTTTGGGTATTTCCTTTAGGGTGGCCAGTCCTTTTTACTGCTGTAAATTAACTGAGAATCATAAAAGTGAATTTAGAAATCATTTAATAGGAACCCTTCATTTTATAGGTGAGAAAACTGACTTGAAATTTAAGTGACTTACTTAGTGTTGTGTAGGAAGTTAGTGCTGAATGTAGATTTATTCATTTTGATTTAATTTTTTTTTTTTTGTTTGTTTGTTTGTTTGTTTTTGCGGTACACGGGCCTCTCACTGTTGTGGCCTGTCCCGTTGCGGAGCACAGGCTCCGGATGCGCAGGCTCAGTGGCTGTGGCTCACGGGCCCAGCCGCTCCGCGGCATGTGGGATCTTTCTGGACCGGGGCACGAACCCGTGTCCCCTGCATTGGCAGGCAGACTCTCAACCACTGCACCACCAGGGAAGCCCTGGTCTAATGTTTTTGATCTAATGATTTTTTC
Source organism: Monodon monoceros (assembly GCF_005190385.1). Lineage (NCBI taxonomy): Eukaryota > Metazoa > Chordata > Mammalia > Artiodactyla > Monodontidae > Monodon > Monodon monoceros. The sequence continues at coordinate 50,420,018 of NW_021703765.1, forward strand.
TTCATTTCTGAAATTATATTTTATTTTCTTTGTAATAATGGATATTAAATATGTGCTTTTTAATTATTTTTAACATCTTTAGTGGAGTATAATTGCTTTATAATGTTGTGTTTCTCCTGTATAACAGAGTGAGTCAGCTATACGTACTTTTTTGTTTACACAATTTTTAGAAAATGTTATAGATGAGTTAGACAAGAGGAAAGAATTTAAAGTAGGCTTCATTCATCTAATTTCTGTTTTTTCTTAGCAGTCCTTTTTTGCCCATGTAATTCTTAAAGGAACAAGACCAGAAGAGAAGAAGAAAAAATGGTGGGAACAACTCAGAGAAACTTGTAGTTGAGGGTTTCATAATAAGTCCTTTGAACTAATTTCTTCCCATTTGAGTTTCAGAATAAAGTGAATATTTAATTCTGTCTTAATGTTCCTAGGTATGCAGGTGCCTTGAGAGCTTCAGGGGAAATGGCTTCAGCACAGTATATTACTGCAGGTCAGTATCTTAAATATACTACTTTTCAAGAGGGAGTATGGTATTCAATAAACGTCATTTTTCACTGACAGTTTTTTTAGTATCTTTCTGTTTTCAAAATGTATTTTTAAAACATCACCTCATTAAAATTAGAGTACTTACACTTACATTAAACAACTTGGGACTTTTTTTTTTTTTTGTGGTACGAGGGCCTCTCACTGTTGTGGCCTCTCCCGCTGCAGAGCACAGGTTCCGGACGCGCAGGCTCAGCGGCCATGGCTCACGGGCCCAGCCCCTCCACGGCATGTGGGATCTTCCCAGACTGGGGCATGAACCCGTGTCCCCTGCATCGGCAGGCGGACTCCAACCACTGTGCCACCAGGGAAGCCCTGTAACAGCTTTATTGAGAGATAATTCACATACTGTACTATTCACCCATTTAAATTATACAATTCACTGTTTTCTAGTTTACTCATAGAGTTATGCAGTCATCACCACAATCAAATTTAGAATATTTTCATCACTAGAAAATAAATCCTGTAACAGCAGTCACCCTGTTTCCTGTCACTACTACCAGCCCTGTGCAACCAGTAATCTACTGTCAGTCTGCGGATTTGCCGATTCTAGAATGTTGATATAAATGGAATTGTACAATATATGGTCTGTTTTGATGGCTTCTTTCACTTAGAATGTTTTTGAGGTTCAGCCACATCGTAAACATGTATCAGTACTTCATTCCTTTTTATTGCTGAGTAAGATTCCATTGTATTGGATATATCACATTTCATTTATCCTTTCATCATTGATAAGACATTTGGGTAGTTTCCACTTTTTGACCAATATAAATATTGCTAAACATTTGTGTACAGGTCTGTGTGGACATATGTTTTCATTTCTCTTGGGTATATGTCTAGGAGAGGAATTGTTGGGTCACATGGTAACTATGTGAGGAACTGCCAGACTGTTTTCCAGAGCAGCTGCATCATCTTATATTCCTCCCAGCATGTATGAGGATTCTGATTTCTTTGTATCCTCACTGACACTAGGTATTGAATATCTTTGATTATCACCATTCTAGGGGTGTGAAATGGTATCTCATTGTGGTCAATCATTAATTTGTAATACTATAAACAGTAGGTTTCTTTGCATCATTTGGAATTAGTGAGATTTTCCTCTAACCTTTTTCCCTGAAAGTAGGTTCATTTGTTGAAATGTTTTGTTTTCTTTTTTGAAGATGTTGGGGGTAGGAGTTTATTTATTTATTTATTTTATTTTGCTGTGTTGGGTCTTCGTTTCTGTGCGAGGGCTTTCTGTAGTTGTGGCAAGTGGGGGCCACTCTTCATCGCGGTGCGCGGGCCTCTCACTATCGCAGCCTCTCTTGTTGCGGAGCACAGGCTCCAGACACGCAGGCTCAGTAGTTGTGGCTCACCGACCTAGTTGCCCCGCGGCATGTGGGATCCTCCCAGACCAGGGCTCGAACCCATGTCCCCTGCATTAGCAGGCAGATTCTCAACCTCTGTGCCACCAGGGAAGCCCCCTGAAATGAAGTTTTTACTGGGAAAATGTGATCACATATCTAGTTCATCTTGTAACTTACGTATCTAAGAGTTGCTCAGAATTTCAACAGCTTCTCCAGAGTCTTATAGGAGGCTTGCAGTATTTATGGGATGAAAAATACCGTTCTTTACTTTTTGCTTCTTGATTTTTTAAGTTTTTTATTTTGAAATAAATTTAAATTCACAGAAAAGTTGCAAGAATTCACCAGTTACTAACTTTTTGTCACATCTGGTTCATCATTCTGTGTAATGCATGTTCTTTTTTTCTGAACCATTTGAGAATAAGTTGCAGACATCCTGTTTTTTGTTCCTGAATACCTCAGTATGTATTTCCTGAGAATAAGGACATTCATAACCACAAGATGGTTATTTTTCAAAGTCTGGGAGTTTAACACTGATGTTAACTTATAATACTGACTTGATTAAATTTTGCCAATTAACCCTGTATTGCCCATTATAAAGTTGTTTTCCTTTTTTGCTTCAGGAGCCAATCTAGGATCACACATTGCACTTAGTTATGTTGTTATGTCTCATTAGTCTCTTAATGTATAGTGTGTCTTTTGACCTTTTTCTTTGAAACTAATGAAATATTTGAGATGCTCTGTTCATGGTATATATTAAATTAAATCATCTGTGTTTTTTTCTTGTTTTTTTTTTTTTGGAGAAGTGTATCCTTTAAAGTGTTATTACAATTTAGGCTTTTTTATTTTAAAAATTATTAGCTTAGTAGGGATGCATAATTTCAGCTCTACCTCCTAAAATATTTTTTAAACATTGTGTTTAGTAGTTTTATTCAGGAACATTTCATTGAGTACTTACTTTGTGCTGAGATGTTGTATTTTAGTATTTGCTATGCTAAATAGTCTGTATACTAATGATAACATTTCACATTTTAGTTAACAAAACAATGCAGGATAAGCTAGATTAGAGTTTTGCTATACATGAAGTAAGGGCAAGGTGTGATAGCTAGGGAGTCAACAGAGAAAAAGTATTCTGAACTCAAGAGCAGGGTTGAGTTTATGACCATCATGGGATTTATGGTCATGGTGAGAGAGGATAACATACTTCATTTAAACATACTCCAGATTTCAATACTCAGGAGTTCAGTACACGGGAACCAAGTATGGGCTTAAAGGGAGGAGGGCTGGGAGTGGTTACCTGACGTCCTGATAATGGCGGAACTGTAACATCATGCCTCTGTGATTCCTAGACAGAAGTTATGTGTTGTCTGTATTAAAGTGAATATACCTTGCTTTATTAGGGAAGACAAAAAGGCTGTCAAGGAGAGACAGACATTGTTTATAGCTAGTGATTGCATTATAAAGTCTTCTGGTGAGTTAAGATTTAAAAACATTATTTTCCTATTAGGGATCCAACAATTGAAAAAGGAATAGGTATACTTAAAAATAATAGGCATTTCTTGGTATTAATTGAGACTTAATTTACAGTAGCATGTATTAAATATGTCACTATTTTACTAAGGAAGTATTTGCTTTGTTTTTAAGCCCTTAGAGATTTGTTTGATTCCATGGATAAAACTTCTTCTAGTATTCCACCTATTATTCTACTGCAGTTTTTGCACATGGCTTTTCCACAGTTTGCAGAGAAGGGCGAACAAGGACAATATCTTCAACAGGTAATCAGGGCAAGGTTCTGTGGTTTTTATTTTGTAAATGTAAAATTTAGGCGTCCTACACTTACTGGAGTATATTTGGAAATACAAATAATCAGTCCTCTGTAGTTCACACCACCATTATCTCTTGCCTGGAGAGGTGCAGTAGTCTGTTAACTGATCATCTTCTGCCTTTTGTGGTGTTTCTCTATACAGCCCCAGAATCCTTTTAAAAATGTAAATAAGATTATGTTGGTTTCCTTGTTCAGTACCTCCTAGTGACTTTCTGTCTCAGTCCTAAACAGTCTAGCTCTTGGCTACCTCTCTGAGCTTATCATGTGCCACTCTTCCCCTTGCTCAATTCTCTCCAGATACACTGACTTCCTTGCTATTTTTTAAAAACCCCCCAAGTATCCTCTTTCTGTAGGGCCTTTCCTCTTGTTCCTTTGGCTCCCAGGTGCATGGCTTGCTTCCTCACCTCGTTCAGGTATCATGGCTCAAATGTCAAGGCATCAGAGAGGCTTTCCTTGACAGTCCTATTGAAATAGCACACTTCCCTTCCCCTAATCACTTCCTTTTTTTTTTTTAACATCTTTATTGGAGTATAATTGCTTTACAATGGTGTGTTAGTTTCTGCTTTATAACAGCGTGAATCAGCTATACATATACATATATCCCCATATCTCCTCCCTCTTGCATCTCCCTCCCATCCTCCCTATCCCACCCCTCTAGGTGGTCACAGAGCACCTAGCTCATCTCCGTGTGCTATGCAGCTGCTTCCCACTAGCTATCTGTTTTACATTTGGTAGTGTATATATGTCCATGCCACTCTCTCACTTCGTCCCAGCTTATCCTTCCCCCTCCCCGTGTCCTCAAGTCCATTCTCTACGTCTTTATTCATGTCCTGCCCCTAGGTTCTTCAGAACCGTTTTTTTTTTTCAAGATTCCATGTATATGTGTTAGCATACGGTATTTTTCTCTTTCTGACTTACTTCACTGTGTATGACAGACTCTAGGTCCATCCACCTCACTACAAATAACTCAATTTTGTTTCTTTTATGGCTGAGTAATATTCCATTGTATATATGTGCCACATCTTCTTTATCCATTCATCTGTTGATGGACACTTAGGTTGCTTCCATGTCCTGGCTATTGTAAATAGAACTGCAATGAACATTGTGGTACATGTCTCTTTTTGAATTATGGTTTTCTCAGGGTATATGCCCAGTAGTGAGATTGCTGGGTCATATGGTAGTTCTATTTGTAGTTTTTAAAGGAACCTCCATATTGTTCTCTATAGTGGCTGTATCAATTTACATTCCCACCAACAGTGCAAGAGGTTTCCCTTTTCTCCACACCCTCTCCAGCATTTATTGTTTGTAGATTTTTCGATGATGGCCATTCTGACCAGTGTGAGGTGGTACCTCGTTGTAGTTTTTTTTTTTTTTTGCGGTACGCGGGCCTCTCACTGTTGTGGCCTCTCCCGTTATGGAGCACATGCTCCAGACGTGCAGACTCAGCGACCATGGCTCACGGGCCCAGCCGCTCTGCGGCACGTGGGATCTTCCCGGACCGGGGCACGAACCTGTGTCCCCTGCATCGGCATGCGGACTCTCAACCACTGCACCACCATGGAAGCCCCTCATTGTAGTTTTGATTTTCATTTCTCTAATGATTAGTGATGTTGAGTATCCTTCATGTGTTTGTTGGCAATCCCCTAATCACTTTCTGCTCCCATATTGCTTTTTTTCCCTTCATAACCCTCTCTTTACTTGAATTTGTTATATTTTGTTTATGTTCCCCATTAGAACTTTTTCTATTTTGTTGACTGTTATGTATTCCTAGTGTCTAGAATAGTGTTTAGCATAATGATGAATTCACGAAACATCTCTTGAATGAATGAATAAACTATTCTGGAATTCTTCATTGTTTTGAAGATCATATAATATTTAATTTGGCTTAATATTTTTTAAGAAAAAAACTTCCTTCCCCTTCTCTAAGGAAACAGTAATTACTTTGGAAGGATTTTATAGATCAAACACTGTAATAGCCAGGATTACTTACTGTGTCACTTTTAAAATTACAGGATGCTAATGAATGTTGGATACAAATGATGCGAGTATTGCAACAGAAATTGGAAGCTATAGAGGATGATACTGTTAAAGAGGTAATTGAAATATATTTGTGAATATAGACTTTGATTCTCTATCCCACCCCCACCCTAAAGTCTTAGTTCATCTTAATAGGTAGACATGTACTTGAATACTTTAGATGCTGAATCTGTAGTTGGAACTTGACAGCTTGCATTTGATGCTTGAATTCAATGCATTATTTGCTAAATTTAATCAATTGAGATTATTAAGCATCTGTAATTTTTTGGTAATATTTTTTGATCAGTAGAAGAATTTTACAGAAAGGGATTACATTTTAAAAAGTCTAAATGTGTGTTACTAAACTGGATTGTGTGGGAGCCAATGTACATTAATATCCATATGAAGTAAAGTTGGAATTTTTATTTCATCTTAACTTTTGCAGACAGATTCTTCATCTGCACCAGCAGTGACACCTTCTAAAAAGAAAAGTTTAATTGATCAGTTCTTCGGAGTTGAATTTGAAACTACGTATCCTTATGAGCCAAGATTAGTATGACTGTAATCGTAACTTAGAAGTGAATTGTATAAATAGCGTTGTTGCCTGGAGTGGTGGGTGGGATATGAAGGAAAATTCTTCAGAGGTTTTTATGCTTAAAAAATATGGAAATTAGGAATTTGGAAAAATACACCCTTTGGAGTGCTTTTGAAGTTTAGATAAATGTACTCTTTAAGGACATTCATATTTTTTCCTAAGAACACCTTTAGCAGAATACCTCATTAATTCACCTCATAGAGAATTAATTTTTAATTATGAAATGGGATAAATCAGCTAAATTATATACATGAGATTGATATAATTAATAAAACATGAATTTAGGAGAATACTATTTTCTACATCATGGGTGGAAACTTAGAAAAAGATTTGTTTATCTATTGTTGGGTTATTAAGACCATTTTAAGACTATAAATACCAACTTATATTTGTTGAGAGTTTATCCTTTTACACACATTCATTAATCCGTATTGTTGGTAAGTGAATGAGCATTTTTAAGTATATTAGAATGAATCTCTATTGGAAGACTGAAATGTTTTAAATACCAGTGAATGATGCTATTAATTTTAATAGCATTAGGATAACTTATTCAAGATTATATAACAAATTGAATGCCTATTGGCAAATTCCTTATCTTATTTTTCAAAGCATGAAATGTACAGAATCTGAAGAAGAAGAAGTCAGTAAAGGAAAGGAAAGTCAGCTTCAGCTTAGCTGTTTTATCAATCAAGAAGTCAAGTATCTTTTTACAGGACTTAAGCTGGTAAGGATAATTGCAGTTCCTCCCCATTGTTCATAGATTCTGTATTTGCAAATACACCTACTTGCTAAAATGTATTTGTAACCCCAACATCAGTACTCATGGTGCTTTCATGGTCATTTGTAGATATGCACAGGGTGACAAAAATTTTGAGTTGCCTGACTCACACTGTTTCACCTGAGGTCCCCAAAGGTGATGCTCTGCCTTTTTTTTTTTTTTGCGCCATGCGGGCCTCTCACTGTTGTGGCGTCTCCCATTGCGGAGCACAGGCTCCGGACGCGCAGGCTCAGCGGCCATGGCTCACGGGCCCAGCCACTCCGTGGCATGTGAGATCTTCCCGGACCGGGACACGAACCTGTGTCCCCTGCATCGGCAGGCGGACTCTCAACCACTGCGCCACCAGGGAATCCCGCTCTGCCTTCTTGTTTCAGTGCTCATACTATAAACAAGTACCCTTTTTGCGGTAATTTTAATGCCACATTTCTTGCATTTTTGTGCTTTTTGTTGGTGATCTTGCTGTTTATAATGGCCTTCAGACATAATGCTGAAGTGCTGTCTGGTGTTCTAAGTGCAAGAAGGCTGTGATGTGCCTTAAGGAGAAAATAACCTTTGTTAGATAAGCTTCATTCAGGGATGAGTTATAGTTTACTTGGCTGTGAGTTCAGTGTATGTTAAGGTGTCATTAAATAGCAGAAACACACATAAAACAAGGTTGTGTATTGATTGGTTGACAAAAATGTTGTGGCCAGAGGCTCGAAGGAGGCCTCTGAGGGTATTATAATAAGGATATATTAATAATTGTGAGGTAAAAACTGGGGTTGTACTGTGCAAATACGGGCATGTAGTCATTCTGCCATTGCAATAGTATTAAAGTTGAGGCCCTAGAATTTAAGTGACTTAATTAGTTTGTGGCAGAGCCAGAAATAAAACTTGCTTGTCTTATTATTCAGTTAGTACTGTATTCCTAGTGCCATACTAAAGAATCCACCCTAATGAGCAGATGGATAAAATAGAACAATTTTGCTTGCCTAACATTTATTTGATATGGTTTGGGGGAATATGTACATCTCTTGAATGATGGGCAGTGAATTGGGGCAGGGATTACATTGAAAACAAGATTATTTGTTGTCAGGGAGCTCCCATTTACAGTTTGGGGTAAGATTGGTTGGGGGAAGTATTGGTAAATGTTTCTATAAGAAACAGATAGATAAATAGTGCTATTCTTTGCCCTGTGATACTGAGGGGAGAGGTGTGGTGAGGCATAATGGCTTTTAAGAGAAGTTCACTTGAAAAGCATACGTAAATATATGCAAATCAATCAATGTGATAAACCATATTAACAAATTGAAGGAGAAAAACCATATATGATCATCTCTCTAGATGCAGTAAAAGCTTTCCCCAGAATTCAGTACCCATTTATGATATAAACCCTTCAGAAAGTAGGCATAGAGGGAACTTAGCTCAACATAATAAAGATCATATATGACAAACCCACAGCCAACATCGTTCTCAATGGTGAAAAACTGAAACAATTTCCTCTAAGATCAGGAACAAGACAAGGTTGTCCACTCTCACCACTGTTATTCAACATAGTTTTGGGAGTTTTAGCCACAGCAATCAGAGAAGAAAAAGAAATAAGAGGAATCCAAATCGGAAAAGAAGAAGTAAAGCTGCCACTATTTGCAGAAGACATGATACTGTACATAGATAATCCTAAAGATGCTACCAGAAAACTACTAGAACTAATCAATGAATTTGGTAAAGTAGTAGGATACAAGATTAATGCACAGAAATCTCTTGCATTCCTATACACATGATGAAAAATCTGAAAGAGAAATTAAGGGAACACTCCCATTTACCATTGCAACAAAAAGAATAAAATACCTAGGAATAAACCTACCTAAGGAGACAAAAGACCTGTACACAGAAAAGTATAAGACACTGATGAAAGAAATTAAAGATGATACTAACAGATGGAGAGATATACCATGTTCTTGGATTGGAAGAATCAACATTGTGAAAATGTCTGTACTACCCAAAGCAATCTACAGATTCAGTGTAATCCATATCAAACTACCAATGGCATTTTTCACAGAACTAGAACAAAAAATTTCACAATTTGTATGGAAACACAAAAGACCCTGAATAGCCGAAGCGATTTTTTTTTTTTTTTTTTTTTTTGGTGGTATGCGGGCCTCTCACTGTTGTGGCCTCTCCCGTTGCGGAGCAGAGGCTCTGGACGCTCAGGCTCAGCGGCCATGGCTCACGGGCCCAGCCGCTCCACGGAATGTGGGGTCCTCCCGGACCGGGGCACGAGCCTGTATCCCCTGCTTCGGCAGGCAGACTCTCAACCACTGCACCACCAGGGAAGCCCCAAAGCAATCTTGAGAAAGAAAAACGGAGCTGGAGGAATCAGGTTCCCGAACTTCAGACTATACTACAAAGCTACAGTAATCAAGACAGTATGGTACTGGCACAAAAACAGAAATATAGATCAATGGAACAGGATAGAAAGCCCAGAGATAAACCCACGCACATATGGTCACCTTATCTTTGATAAAAGAGACAAGAATATACAATGGAGAAAAGACAGCCTCTTCAGTAAGTGGTGCTGGGAAAAGTGGACAGCTACATGTAAAAGAATGAAATTAGAACACTCCCTAACACCATACACAACAATAAACTCAAAATGGATTAAAAACCTAAATGTAAGGCTAGACACTATAAAACTCTTAGAGGAAAATATAGGCAGAACACTCTTTGACATAAATCACAGCAAGATCCTTTTTGACCCACCTCCTAGAGAAATGGGAATAAAAACAAAAACAAATGGGAACTAATGAAACTTAAAAGCTTTTGCACAGCAAAAGGAAACATAAACAAGGTGAAAAGACAACCCTCAGAATGGGAGAAAATATGTGCAAATGAAGCAACTGACAAAGGAGTAATCTGCAAAATTTACAAGCAGCTCATGCAGCTCAATAACAAAAAAACAAACAACCCAATCCAAAAATGGGCAGAAGACCTAAATAAACATTTCTCCAAAGAAGATATACAGACTGCCAACAAACACATGAAAGGATGCTCAACATCACTAATCATTAGAGAAATGCAAATCACAACTACAATGAGGTATCACCTCATTATAAGTCAGAATGCCCATCATCAAAAAATCTACAAACAATGCTGGAGAGGGCGTGGAGAAAAGGGAGCCCTCTTGCACTGTTGGTGGGAATGTAAATTGATACAGCCACTATGGAGAACCATATGGAGGTTCCTTAAAAAACTAAAAACGGAGTTACCATACCACCCAGCAGTCTCACTACTGGGCATATACCCTGAGAAAACCATAATTCAAAAAGGGTCATGTACCACAATGTTCATTGCAGCTCTATTTACAATAGCCAGGACATGGAAGCAACCTAAGTGTCCATCGACAGATGACTGGATAAAGAAGATGTGGCACATACATACAATGGAATATTACTCAGCCATAAAAAGAAACGAAATTGAGTTATTTGTAGTGAGGTGGATGGACCTAGAATCTGTCATACAGAGTGAAGTGAGTCAGAAAGAGAAAAACAAATACCATATGCTAACACATATATATGGAATCTAAGGGAAAGAAATGGTTCTGAAGAACCTAGGGGCAGGACAGGAATGAAGATGCAGACGTAGAGAATGGACTTGAGGACAAGGTGAGGGGGAAGGGTAAGCTGGGAAGAAGTGAGAGAGTGGCATGGACATATACAGTACCAAATGTAAAATAGATAGCTAGTGGGAAGCAGCCACACGGCACAGGGAGATCAGCTCGGTGCTTTGTCACCACCTAGAGGGGTGGCATAGGGAGGATGGGAGGGAGAAGCAAGAGGGAGGAGATATGGGGATATATGTATATGTATAGCTGATTCACTTTATTATAAGCAGAAACTAACACACCATTGTATACTCAAATAAAGATGTTAAAAAAAAAGTAAAAATAAAAATAAAAGCATACAGATACTAGCTTACCACCCCAAGTCCTATAAAAAATTATTATGCAAGTTTTGGGGCATCAAAATATGATGTAAATGTTAATTGGAGAGTGTGGTATAGAATGTTTCGGCAGGGACTCTCCAGGGTGTATTCTTCGTAATTTTATAAAATTCCGGGAAAACTAAGTATACCTGGAACTTCTAGATGATCATGAATTGATGATAATGATATGTAGCTTACCTGATGAGTAACATTGTACCATATATCCTTTCTTTAATAACATGTATTAATGAGATGTTGTATTTGTTGTCTTGGTAATTTTTTAGATTTCTTATCATCATTCGTTTTATTTTTGAGTAATTTTGCTCCACATTTCTTTACCTCTTTGTTGCCAGATAAACTTGGTTAAATGTTAAAAAGCTACTCCATGGTGCTTTCTTTTGTAATTAGTAATTTAAAAAAATCAAACCTGAAACAATTTTTATACAAGTATAACATGCTTGTTGAACATAGAATATATACCAAATAGTTCTCCAAGTTTTCTCCATGTACAAACTCATGTAATTCTAACAACAGCACTGTCACGTTAAATGCTGTTAGCACCATTTACAGATCATGCACCATTTACAGATGATGCCCAGAGGGATAACTGTCTTGCTCAGTGTCACACAGGCTGTAAGGAGTGGAATGGCAGACATGATGGTTATAAGATATAATGGCTAAAGGCTTTCCCACATTTATTAGATTAACAGAGGTTTTCTGTGTTACGACTTTGCTCAGATTTAACAATAACTGATTGTTCTGGAAGGCTTTGCTAAATCGTAAAGAACAAGGATTATCTGCATTCTCTTAATTTTCTTCTAATATGAATATTCTGTTGATCCATAAGTAGAGGAATACCATGAAAGGCTTCCTTAGGTTGTATAAAATACAGTATAAACTCTCAGAATCTGAGCATTTGGGTCATAATTAAAAGACTTCAAATATTATTTACATTCTGAGGAGTTCATGCCAGTAAAAATTGATGCCTTTTAAGAACTGAACCATATCTAAAAGCCTTCCCACATTGTCTTCATTCAAACTATTTCTCAGGGGTATAAATCCGTTGACGTCCTGTGTGTTGTCTATTAATTAGTAGTGCTGATAATTTTTAAAAGAATTAAATAACTGTATTGCAGAAGAAAATTCTTTAATGTTTGGACTTCTGTTATGTTCTTTTTTAGCGACTTCAGGAAGAAATCACCAAACAGTCTCCAACATTGCAAAGAAATGCTTTGTACATCAAATCTGTAAGTTTTGGAATCCAGTTCCATTTACTAGAAAGGTTTCCAGCTAATTAATGTTACCCAGTCTTTGTTTTTACCAAACTGAGGAATTAAAAATTTGTGTGGTATTTGTATGTTACAGAATTTCTTTCCACTTTGTCTCCTCAGTCCAAGATCAGCCGGTTGCCTGCTTACTTGACTATTCAGATGGTTCGATTTTTTTATAAAGAGAAGGAATCTGTGAATGCCAAAGTTCTTAAGGTTAGTAACGAACTTTACTATAATGAATTATTGTAATTCTTTGAAGGTAATTCATAACTTACAATAGGTTTCTTTATTCTTTTAGGGATAAACTCACTTTAAAATACTATAAATAGGGAAGTTAGTAACATTAGACAAGTGGTTCTTAATCAAGAATATATATTGGAATTATCTATTGTCCTTTTTATTTTAAATCATACACACGCCTGCCCCTCAACTGCCACCAAGCATCTGATTAAGTGGGGCCTTAGTAGGTCTTACATTTTTCAAAAGATTCCCAGGTAATTCTGATGGATGCCCTCCATTCCCCAGAAATATTGCCCTAGACCAGATCCTCAATTCCAGAGATACTAGTCCAGTAGGTTTGGGGATGGGAGTGGGGTAAGGGGCAATATAGCACACTCTATTCTAGGCGGTTTCTTTCTTCCAGGTGAAAGGAGAGTGTTAAATTACTGGTGCCCAAGGAATACTTAAATTGTAATTGTTTGATGTCAGAGCTAACCTTATGATTTATCTGTTTTGTTGAACTGTAGCTCTGCTGTGCATCCATAGAGTCTGATCCTTGGGAGAGGTATATATAATTTTAGCCTCTTGAGCTGAAATTTATAATACATTTTCAGATATACTTAGGGTCATATGAACAGGTTAAATGTAGTTGAAGTATCTGCTAGTCTAGTATTTCTGAAATGCTTCTTTTATTGTTTAAATTAAAAAAAAAACTTATTTGGCTGCGTTGGGTCTTAGTTGCAGCACACGGGATCTTCATTGCGGCATGCGGGATCTTTCGTTGTGGCGCATGGGCTCTTTGCAGCATGCGGGCTTCTCTCTAGTGGCACGTGGGCCCTAGAGCATGTGGGCTCAGTAGTTGCAGCACTCGGGCTCTCTAGTTGTGGCGCACGGGCTGCAGAGCGCACAGCCTCAGTAATTGCAGCATGTGGGCTCTCTAGTTGTGGTGTGTGGGGCTCCAGAGCACATGGGCTCAGTAGTTGTGGCACATGGGCTATCTAGTTGTGCGTGGGCTCTAGAGCACGCAGGCTTAGTTGCTCCGTGGCATATGGGATCTTAGTTCCCTTACCAGGGATTGAACCCGTGTCCCCTGTATTGGGAGGTGGATTCTTAACCACTGGGCCACCAGGGAAGTCCCTGTTGTTTAAGTTTTTGGTAACTCCTCTGCGATCAGTTTCATGGGTTAAAATGTTTAATGGAAAAGTTAAAAATTTTTTATCTTAAAGTTAGGACTACGGGCTTCCCTGGTGGCACACTGGTTGAGAGTCCACCTGCCGGTGCAGGGGACACGGGTTCGTGCCCTGGTCCGGGAGGATCCCGCATGCCGCAGAGCGGCTAGGCCCGTGAGCCATGGCCGCTGAGCCTGCGCGTCCGGAGCCTGTGCTCCGCAATGGGAGAGGCCACAACAGTGAGAGGCCTGCGTACCGCAAAAAAAAAAAAAAAAAAAAGTTAGGACCAGATTGAAAATAAACATATTTTCAAATGCATAGATTTCCACGTGATTTTTACAGTTCTTATTTTCAACTTTATTTGAATATGAAAGCAGTACTTTAAAAAGTGTGATAAATATTTTAAATAACTACCTTTATAAGTCTGTTTACCCTTTTCCTTTTGGTTTGTATATAGGATGTTAAATTTCCTCTTATGTTGGATGTGTACGAACTGTGTACACCAGAACTTCAAGAGAAAATGATTTCTTTTCGATCAAAATTCAAGGATCTGGAAGATAAAAAAGTAAATCATCAGCCAAAGACAGTAGGTTCTTATTGGTCATTTTCTAATCTTAATATGTTTACCTTTAATCTGTGTCCAGTATTCATTTTATATTGTTAACCTATTAGTAAAAATGGATGAACCTGTGTTTAGCATATATACAAATCTTGCAGATAGTGGTGCAAGCCCTTAAAGTTTTAGGTGTGTTTTAGCATAAGAAAAAGAACTCTAGCTATGCTAAATGGGTCCTTTGTGGTAGAATAAACTTAATATTTTCTTTTCCCATAAAAATCTTCAGCTTATATTCCTTTTATATCAATATTTATTTCCTCAAAGCACTTCACGTAAAATCTTGCCTTGTAAAATTCAGAGTATTTTATTATTTTCCTTGTGAGGCATCTCCATTTTTTAAAATGGAGTTAGTGTTATCGAATATTGCTTCATTATGCCCACTGTGACAACTTAAGTCATATCTTTTAACAAGCACCTATAACTGTTAAAATTATAACCTTAGCAACTTTATATATTTAATAAATTGTATATTTTAAATTCAGAGAAGGGACAGCTGAATTATATGTTGGATTGTTTTCTTCAAAAGGAAAAAGATATTTCCTGGTAAATAGGAATATTTCCAGTGTGATATTATATACCAAATTTTAAAACTAAATTCTTCTGCAGGTTACTGTGTGTGTGTGTTAAAAGCAATTTTAAAAAAATTAAACTTTATTTTGAGATAATTGTAGAATCACATGAAGTTATAGGAAATAATAGAGCTCCTGAGTACCTTTTACCCAGTTTCTCCTAGTGGTAACATCTTGCAAAGCTGTAATACAATATCACAACCAGGATACTGACTTTGATGTAGTCTAGATGCAGTACATTTCCTCTACCACAACGATCCCTCATGCTGCCCCTTTGTAGCCAAATCCACTCTCCTTTCCCCCTACCCCCTTCTTTTTTAAAAAAAAATAAATTAATTACTTTTTGGCTGTGTTGGGTCTTTGTTGCTGGTGCAGGCTTTCTCTGGTCGTGTGCGGTGACTGGGGGCTCTTCTTTGTGTGGTGTGCAGGCTTCTCGTTGTGGTGACTTTTCTTGTTGCGGAGCATGGGCTCTAGGCGTGCAGGCTTCAGCAGTTGTGGCTCACAGGCTCAGTAGTTGTGGCGTGTGGGCTTCAGTAGTTGTGGCTCACGGGCTCCAGAGTGCAGGCTCAGTAGTTGTGGCGCACGGGCCTAGTTGCTCCGCGGCATGTGAGATCTTCCCAGACTAGGGCTCGAATCCGTGTCCCCTGCATTGGCAGGCAGATTGTTAACCACTGAGCCACCAGGAAAGTCCACTTCTTGTACTTTGGTTAAATTTATTTGTAACTATTTTATTCTTTTTGATGTTTTTGTAAATGGCATAGTTTTTAAAAATTTCATTTTTGCATTCATTGCAGTTGATTTTTGTATATTGATCTTACATCCTCTACTCTCCTGAATTGGTTTATTAGCTGTTTTTTTCTCTTATTTTTTTTGAAAGAGATTGTGTAGAATTGGTGTTAGTTCTCTTTTAAACGTTTGGTAAAATTGTCTTGGTCAGACAGTCTTGGCCTGCAGAGTTCTTTTTCAGGAGTTTTTTTTTTTTTTTTTTTTTTGTGGTACGTGGGCCTCTCACTGTTGTGGCCTCTCCCGTTGCAGAGCACAGGCTCCGGATGCGCAGGCTCAGCGGCCATGGCTCACGGGCCTAGCTGCTCCGCGGCATGTGGGATCTTCCCAGACTGGGGCACGCACCCGTGTCCCCTGCATCGGCAGGCGGACTCTCAACCACTGTGCCACCAGGGAAGCCCTTTTTCAGGAGTTTTTAAATTAAAAATTCAACTTTATAGTTATGGGCTATTCAAATTTATTTCATATTGGGTATGTTTTGGTAGTTTGTCGTTTTGCGGAATTGATCCATTTCATCTAGCTTGTCAGTTTTATGCGTGCAGAGTTGTTCCTAGGATGATGATGATTCTGATGTTTGCACGGTGTGTAGCGATATCTGTCCCCTGTTTCATTCCTGATATTGTAAATTTGTGTCTTTTTTTTCTGTCAGTCTTGCTAGAGGATTGTCAATTTTATTGCTCTTTTCAGAGAACTAGCATTTCGTTTCATTGATTTTTCTCTATTTTTCTGCATCTCGTTTTATTGATTTTTACTCTTATTATTTCTTGTTTTCTGCTTGCTTTGGGTTTATTTTCCTCCTCTTTTTCTAGGTCCTTATGGTGTGGGAACTTAGATCTTTTATTTCAGACTTCCTGTTTTCTGATGTGTGCATTTAGTGTTCTAAATTTCCTCTTAGCAGTGCTTTCAGATTGTGTCCTGCAAATTGTTGTATTGCATTTCCATTTTCATTATGTTTCTTGTATTTTTAAAAAATTTTGAGACTTCTTTTTGACCTTGGATCATTTAGAAATGTCTTGTTTAATTTACAAATGTTTGGAAAATTTCCTGTTATCTTTTTGTTACTGATTCTAGTTTGAGTCGATTGTGGTGAGAAAACACCCTCGTGTGATTTAAATTCCTTTAAATTTGTTGAGGTTTGCTTTATGGCTCAGGATGTGATCTATCTTGGTAAATGTTCCATGGGCACTTGAAAAGAATGTGTATTTTACTGTTGTTGAGTGGAGTATTCCGTGATGTTGATTAGATCCAGTTGGTTGATGGTGGTGTTGCTTTTTCCTGTAACCTTGCTGTTTTTCTGTCAGTTGTTGAAAGAGGAGTAGTGAAGTCTTCAACTAAAATTGTGGATTTGTATGTTTCTCCATTCATTCAGTTCTGTTAGCTTTTTGCTTTTCATGTTTTGTAACTGTTATTTGGTGCATACACATTTAGGATTGCTCTGTCTTCTTGGTGGAGTGATTCTTTGATTATTATGCAGTGTCCATCTCGGTTTGTGGTCATTTTCTTTGTTCTGTAGTCTACTGTATCTGATATTAATATTGCCACTGCTGCTTTCTTTTTGTTAATGTTTGCATGATACACCTTTTTCCATTCTTTTACTTTAAATTTGCCCATGCTATATTTGAAGGTAGTTTCTTATAGACAGCATATAGTTGGGTCATGTTTTTTAATCCTTTGTTAACCTCTGTCTTTTTATTGGTACATTTAGACCATTTATATTTCATGTAATTCTTAGTATGTTAGTGTTTGGATCTATTTTATATTTGTTGTTTGTTCTGATTTTTGTTTCTGTTTTCCCTTCTTGTAGGTTACATGAACATTTTTTAGAATTCTAGTTTATAATTTTTTTTGAAGAATTTGATTTTTAAAAAATTTATCTGTTTTATTTTATTTTTGGCTGCATTGGGTCTTTGTTGCTGCACACAGGCTCCCCCTAGTTGCGGCAGGCAGGGGCCACTCCTTGCTATGGTGCGCGGGCTTCTCACTGCAGTGGCCTCTCTTGTCGTGGAGCGTGGGCTCTACGGCTTTCGTGCTTCAGTAGTTGTGGCTCGCGGGCTCTAGAGCGTAGGCTCAGTAGTTGTGGCACATGGGCTTAGTTGCTCCACATCATGTGGGATCCTCGCGGACCAGGGCTCAAAACCATGTCCCCTGCATTGGCAGGCGGATTCCCAACCACTGCACCACCAGGGAAACCCATGTGTAATGTTTTTTAATGTGTTTCTTTGTATAGCCTTTTTTGGGTTGCTCTAGGTTTTAAAAATATATAAAGGAATGGTTGACCTAATTGCCTTTCTTTGTTGTAAGATTCTTTGGCTTCTTGTCACTTTAGCTATCTTTTAAACTGCTTGCATTGTCTTCATTTTCATTATAGTCTTCAAGAACTTTGTGTCCATATGCCTAAGTAAGTTTTTTTTTTTTTTAAATTTATTTTTGGCTGTGTTGGGTCTTTGTTGCTGCACGCGGGCTTTCTCTAGTTGTGGCGAGCAGGGGCTACTCTTCTCTGCGGTGCGCGGGCTTCTCATTGTGGTGGCTTCTCTTGCTGCAGAGCACGGGCTCTAGGCGCGTGGGCTTCGGTAGTTGTGGATCGCAGACCCTAGAGTGCAGGCTCAGTAGTTGTGGCTCACGGGCTTAGTTGCTCCGCGGCATGTGGGATCTTCCTGGACCAGGGCTCGAACCTGTGTCCCCTGCATTGGCAGGCAGATTGTTAACCACTGCATGACCAGGGAAGCCCCTGCTTAGTTTTTATATTACACACTGAAATGGGTTGAGGCAAGCGAGTTCTCACTGAAGACCCTTGTCTAAAGTTGTAAATCATGCCTCTTAATGTAGGTAATATTTGCTGAATTAAATATTTCAGTTCATTTGAGCTGAAGTGGCAGGTGACCGTGGCTTAGTAGATATAATATTAATTGCAGTAATTCGACTTCTGTTTTTTTGAGGCAGGTTTTCTTTTATCTTCACCTATATGGTTTGATAGTATTCTGGAAAAGTTGCAGAATTGGGTTTTCTTTTTCTACCCTAGAGCAGTGTTTATCTGTACTCTGTATTCACTGGTGTGCTCTAGGTTTAGTGGTTTGAAGTTGGTTCTGTAATCAGGATCTCCTACTATACATATGAGACTGTATGTTGTTAAAGAGTAGGACTTTTGGGTTTACAGTTTTATGTTAACTGTAGCTGTATCATTTGAGCAATTTGTAAGGCAGATCATATTTTTTCTTTGTCTTGCCTTGGTGATTTGCATTATAGACAGTAAATATTTGTGGAGATGGATACTCATTGAGAATATAAATTTTATTTCCAATATCATGAAAACTTAAAATTAAAATTTTTTTCCCCTCAGAGTGACAAAAAGAGTAGTCCCCCAAAAGAAGTTAAGTATGAACCCTTTTCTTTTGCTGATGGTAAGTGAAATCTTCATTTCAGTTGACTTTTACTGTGTGTAGTGTTTTTTTTTTTTAAGGTAAAATTACTCTTTCCACATATCTGTTTTTTTCAGGTACTGTGCTTTAAAAAAAAGTTGTTTCTTATGATTTACTGTAGTATGACATAGTAAAAAAATCACTTTTTAGTGAATATATGTTCTATGAATGGTAGCATACTTCTTAGAACATCTTTCATGAACCTTTAATTGGACAGTAGTATCTTATTGGATTTTAACAATAAAGTAGTACTTCTCTAGGCTAAACTTGAGTTCTTGCTTGTTACTTAGCTTGAGAAAGCACATATCTGTTCATTTCTAATATTATTGGGTTTACATCTTTCTTTAGACATTGGCTCCAATAATTGTGGATACTATGACTTACAAGCAGTGCTAACACATCAGGGAAGATCTAGCTCTTCAGGTCATTATGTATCATGGGTGAAAAGGAAACAAGGTAAAGATTCTGTTTTTTTAAATTGTTCCATACTATTTTGATAAGTTGTTTAGATTTTTAGCACATTTGTTCTCAAACTTTTTGATCTCAGAACTCCTTTTGCATTCTTAAATTATTGAGGATCCGAGAGAGCTTCTGTTTATGATTATCTCTTAATATTTACTATAATAGAAATTAAAACTGAGAAGTTAATTCTTTTAAAACTGACAGTAATGAAGTCATTACATATTAACATAAATAACATTTTCAAAATAAAAATTAAATCTTTTCCAAAACAAAAAAAGGCAAAAAATGATATTGATTTACATTTTTCTAAGTCTGTTTTGTTAGGCTTAATAGGAGACAGCTGGATTCTCCTGTTTCTGCCTTCAGTCTGCTGCTTTATCACACATTGTGTAACCTCTGGAGAACTCCAAAGCACACTTCACAGAATGAGGGGGAAAAGGGAAATAATGCTTTAGGAGTGTTATAAAAATTGTTGTAACCTTCATGGAACCCCTGAAAGGATCTTGAACCTGAGTAGTCCCTGGACCACTCTTTGAGAACTGTTGGTATGGCAGATGGAATACTACTGTACATGAAATTACTCAGTACCTCTTTTGCAATGGAACTCTGAAAAAATCATATATGAGATTAATTTCATTCTTCTCTTTTGCACTTTAGATGAATGGATTAAGTTTGATGATGATAAGGTCAGCATCGTGACACCAGAGGATATATTGAGGCTTTCTGGTGGTGGAGACTGGCATATAGCTTATGTTCTACTCTATGGGCCTCGCAGAATTGAAATAATGGAAGAGGAAAGTGAACAGTAATCTTCATTTTAGCTATTTATGCTTAGGTGTGAAATAAATTGTTGTTTGTTGATCATTTCTATAACCCAGAGCTTTAAAGGAAGATTTTTAGGTGGTTTTACATGTTTCCCCTCATGTGGAACAAAAGAGGGCAGAAGCAGACCACTCTGTGTTATCGACCTAAAGAATAACAGAAAAGAGAAAATTGCCTTTGGACTGTGCTGCCCTATATAAAAGTGACAGGAAGACATTTTTAAAAAGCTTATTTCTTGGATTAATTTTTAAAAATTATGAGTTGAAATGCCTTTCAACCATTACCTTCTGTGATAATTTTTCTTCCTGTCTTTTTCAGCCCAAGATTCAGCAATCAGATGTTTATTGCACACCTATTACTCTATTATTTGTTGTTTTTGCATGGTTCAAACCACCAGTGATTCAGTAGTTGCCCATCCTTTGCATTATCTAACAAAAATTTTGCCAGGACGGTGGAAAGGAAGTTAAGTGTTGATCTTATTGTGTAACTCAGTGCTGCTGTCCCCATCCCATGGAAACATGGGTACAATCAAGTATTTGTCCAGCCTGACTGTTGCTGGCTTTTCATGACTTTAAAATAAATTGTGATCAATAATAGTACATTTGATTATACATTTATTACTGTGTCTCTGATGTACTAGGTTTGTACATTTAACTTTGCAATGGTTTTGTAGTAATCAACCTTAAAAATAATGTTGACAAGCTCCGGTTGCTTATTTTTAGAAAATTAGGATATTTAATAAAAAAAACAAAACAAAGAGTAGTCACTAACAGCGTTTGACCTCAAGTCTTTTGTCTGTTGAGTGTTGGAGCTTGGCTGAAGTTCAGATATGTTTACTACTATTACAGTTTCTGCAGATGGTTCAACTAGGCTCTTAAGCATCCATTTAAAAATAGTCTTTGCCTGCTAGCATAATATTGTTTAAAAAGGAATAGAGTTGTAAAAGTAATGGAGTTCTTTGGATGCTGAATGCAACCATGTTATCAGATCTGTTCCTTGGCTCAGTTGGGTGTTTATTTCTACTCCCTTGTCAACTTTGGACAACTCCCTTGTCCAAATTCTTAATGTCTATCAAAATTTAGTACCAATGATTTTTAAAGTGATGGTAGAAATACCAGAGTATGAGATATCTCAATATATGGTATGTTTCTTCCATTTTAATACTCTAGTCAATTCATTTTTGTTTTAGGAGCCTTGCTTGGTTGCAAAAGGATAGAGTATCAGCTGACTTGTCTGATTTCCTTTGAGTTAGATATTTATAATAAAGTTTTGGGGATTATCGTGAAATCTCATCTTTGCTTATGCTGTTTTAATGCTCTGCAGAGCATAGTAGTGATAACTATTAGAATCTTAGAGAATAATGGCCATTTCCTCTCAAGTTTGAACAATGTAATATAATCTAAGAACACTAGGGGATAAAATAAGCATTTCAGGAAAATTTATTTGTAAATAGCTTCTTCAGCTAAGCTTTAATAATTGGCAATCAGTACTCCTTTTGCCTTGGAGGTGGTATAGAATAGAATAGGGAGGATGAGACCATAAGAATTGTAATGATTCTTTTATATATTGGTGTGATGCTTGTAAATTTGTGAAGTTTTTTTATTCACTAATTTTGTTCTGAACAATTTTGAGGACACCAATTTAGGAATTAGAATTCAGATTTTACGATTTGGAGGATGCTGTAGCTACTAGATCAGGTAGGGTTAGAACAAAGTATATAAGCCTTGTATGGAATTAGCATTTTAAATTATAATTCCTTAACTGTCATTACAAAACACTTCATTTTATTTGATCCAGAAAAGCATTATAAAGTATAAGAAATTGGACTTATACTATTGTTTTAAACTATTTAGGCTATTTTAGAATTCAGCCTTTCATATAAGATCTTTGAAAAGAGAGAATAAGCAAGAAAATGTCTTGATTGATTCCTGAGCGTGCCTTATGTGCTGTGCCCCTCGCACTGAGGCCCTTTTGATATTAGAGCTGCGCTGGATCACTATTGGACTAGTGAGTGAGGTGAAGCCCCAGCAAGAATATTTTTAGTGACAGGCACTTAGCCCTCCTTCCAGATTCAAAACAATGACCGTAGCACCCTAAAGGGTAACTTACGTGGGAATGGAAACTGTCTCCAGCCATGATGACTACATAGTGCTTTGCTGTTTGTAGGATGCTTTCACATACATCTCATTTGAACTTCACAACAATCCCTGAGGTATGTACCCCTATTTTAATGACTTGAGAGCTTAAAATAAGTTCTCTAAGGCTAAATGAACTACGTTTTAGACTTCACCCCATTTCTTTTAAAGTTGGGGGTTGGAGAATATTTTCTGCCATGGGCCAGGTATTTTAAAAATATGTTTTAAGCTTTGCAGGCCATAAGTCTTCGTTGCAACTATGTAACTTTGCTGTTGTAGCATGAAAGGAGCCATAGACAGTACTTAAAAGAACCAGCATGGCTGTGTACCATTAAAATTTTACTTATAAAAAGAGGTGACAAACGGACCATTGTTTGCTGATCCTCTGCTTTAAAGCATAGATGAGACTAGAGCAGTCATATAGTTTCAGAAAGTATTACTGTGGGATGTTCAGGATAGCAAGTTAAATTCTATAACTGCTAATGGAATGCAGGAAACCAGTTTGGCATAGGGTATCTTAGGAAACACCATGCCCCTAAATATTGCTTACTGACTTTATAAATGTTTAATTAACAAAAATATTATGTGACCCTGAGGTCACTTTACTTTGGCCATTTCCCCAACCTACCCCCTTGTCCCCCCAGACCCTGAGGTCAGTCATCAAGAGGCACCATGCATTCTGTTGTTCTTGGAGCACCAGCCAACTGTACAACTGTTATAAAAATGTTTATTGTTTACCAAAACCAGTGAACCTCTTATCAAATGCTGCTTGGTAACAAAAGCTTATCACAGTTTTAATAATAAAAAAAAAAGCTAACTATTTGTCTCACTGTCATTAGTTAGACTTTCTGCAAGGTCACTTAACCCAGACTTGTTGAGTGCATTCATCAGGTTCTCAGGTGTCGCGTGCACTCCCTCCTGATCCTGCCAGGCGACTAGCAGCTGCTTAGCTCTCATCTTCATGTCTTCACTGTCACACTCAATCTGTCTAATTTCTGAGTCTTTCATTTCCAAGTAGGGGGCCAGAATCTTCCATTGTTCACCCAGTTTGTTGGCAAATACCTCTATTTGGTCCCCTGTTACAGGTTTGTCTCGCCGAACATCAGGACCTAGAAAACACAGGAAACATAAATTATGAACAATGTACGAGGATGTGTACGATTCAAAATATAAAACGGAATATGGGGCCACTGAGATATTAGTCACCTTTAATAAGCTTTATTTTAAAAAGTAAAACAGTTCCTTTTTGTACTTTCCACGGGTTGAATTACCATTCTTATGATCATTAGGGACTCAATCAAAGCTAAAGCTGTTGCCTCTATTTATAATTAGGAAGGCTTCTGAAACCAGCGGCCCCCAATCTAAACCCCAAGAATTAACAGAGATATGAGTTGCCTTCAAATGTAAGTACTTTTCTTCCCAACACTTCCAAATTTTACTGTATAAAAGGTACTATTTTAAAAATTATCAAGCAATGTTTTAGATTCCTCACTATAAGAAACAGCTGAGAAAGATGGTAGAAGTTGAGAAGTAGATCAAATAACGTACCTCTCAACAAAGAACCCCAATCTTTTCCAATTTTGTAAAATAGCCAAGAAAATTCAATTCTTACTTTCATTTTCCTTCAGTAAAGCATCATTATCTTCCTCATCTTCATCCTCACCTGTTTTTATTTCTTCAGAAGGAGGCTAAAATGAGTAAAAGAATGGTTTAAAAGAATGCCAACTTCTAAAACCAGATAACTGGGCATACTTTCTATTTAGGTATGAGATTCCAATTACGGGGCCCAGAACTTTACCCTTGAGAGTGTTAAATGTGAATGTCAGGTAAGGATCGCAGTGGGACAGTGTTAACCTGGAGAAGGAGGGGTGGGCGGGGAAGACTGAAGGTTGGAAAGACTCTTATTCCAACCTGGGAAGAAGGGAGCCAGTAAGAAGTATGGTAAGATGACTTGCAAGTACTCAGCATATGGTAACGATGGTCTAGGGAAGACTGGGGGAGCAACCATGTCCTTAACACTTTTTTTGAGTAATTTTATTCAGATTTATGCATACAGTATAGTTATTACCATATTGTATTGGAAAAGAGTAGAAAGATAGGCCAAGCTGCCTACCACACTACCCCATGGGCCCTACCTTTGATAATATAATGCATTGGCACACAGAAAAAATAAGTTAAAGTATAATAAGTTAATCTTTATATAAAGTTACTTTATCTATTTATGTACTTCCTATAAATGTATACCCAAATGCATTTTTTTCTCATTCTAAACAAGGGGGGGGTTTATGGATTTTTTTTTCAACAAGGGGGTTTATGGATTTTTTTTTTCTCCCACATGATAAAGGCTAAATTCAGCTCTTAGCTCAAACAGCAATAGCAGTTTAAAAAAAGAAGGTAACGCAAACTAAAGGATGTAAAAATTGATGTGTTACTTACTGGTAATTCCTTGGCTAGCTTTATTACCATGTTTTCGAGATATTCTGGCAAACTTTTAAACTGCTGGTTGGTTGGCTGAAAGAAGTGAGGGCTTCTCCGTGCTAATAGTCTCAGGGCTCTCCAACCATAATTAGAATTGTTCACAGCCCTATAAAAAGAGATGTCAGTCTTGTAATTTATACTTCTTTATTTCTATATTCCCTTCTAGTTAATGTAGTTCACCAGGCAAAATTCTATACTCCCAGGTCAGTTGCTGAAGGCACCATTCTTCTCATTCTGATCACAGCCCTAAAGAACCTCTCAGTGAGCAGTTCACTTATAAACGGAAACCAACAGAGTCCAAAGAGGCAGGTTCATATGCAGCAAAGTTTTTAAATTTAAAAAGTTTACATACATTTTAAGTCAATTAGTATGTGTCCAGGACTGGCTAGATGCTGTGTGTGCAGGACAGATCATCCCCCTGGTCATTTAGAGAGAAAAATACTCATAGGTTCACTATGTTCAGTAGACTTGATATCCAAATGGGCAATGCCATCTGCAGGTGTGAGTTTCAGAATATTTTATAAACCCAACCGTTTTCATCATGTTAATTTAATTAATCTTTTTTTAAAATTTATATAACATCTAAACTTTAATTTGCTGAATATCAACCTCAGTGAATAAAAATTACTCCAAAACTAAAAGGGACACATCCAGTAGCCAACACCATAAGCAGTGATACCAAGAACAGAATCCACGAACTGTTCCTTAATATAGGTGGTACACAGTAAGGTAAGAAAAACCTGAGAAACTCTATAAAGATAATGTTTTGGAAACAGGCAAGCTACAGAGAATCCAGAGCACAGATCTGTTCCACTTAAGAGTTTTTGTAAGTGACTTGGAAGTCCCCACAAGTTCTTAGAGTAGCAATCTAGTTTATTAGTCACTGCTCATAAATAAGCCTCATTACCTCTGAGACAGTCTTGGCACCTGAAAAACTACCGCTAGGCAGTGCGTGGTTCAACGTGAACCATCTTATTTAATGCTCAGAATAACCCTGTGAGATGGGTACTATTACTGTTAAACAGATAACGAAACAAAGCAAAGAAGGGTTTAAATTAGCCCTTAGAAGCCTAGCCAGTAAGTGGTAGAGTCCCAGGACTGACCTAGGCAGGCTGATGAGAGGGCCCTTGCCCTCGGATCACGATGCCATAATGCCTATTTAAAACCACGGGGCTGCGTGGTGTCACCTGGAAGATACAGCTAAGACTGACTCCTGAAGTTACTACAAAATTTGAGTTAGATGGAGAGCCAGCAATGGAGACTGAGACGGTGAGGCAAAGGGAAAAACAGGAGGAGAGTGCAGTTAGATGGGTGTCAAGGGAAGAAAACATTATCTAAGCAGGGAGAGATCAACTGGAGAATGCTGCTGAGAGGTCAAAAAATGATCAGAGCTATTTCAGTGGGGTGATGGGGAGACAGGCACGGGCTGACCAGAGAACAGGAGCTGAGGAAATGAAGGCAGTAATTATCAACCACTGTTGGACATACTGTGATTTGAAGGGGAACAGAGAAAAGAGGTGATAGAGGTGGGCTCAAGGGGGATTTTTCTACTTTTCTGACACAAGCGTGACTCTTATGCTTGTTAGTTGATGGGAATGGTCACTGAAATCAAGACGTGCAGTAATGTGAAGCTGGCACATAAACTCAGCTAAAAGAAAAAGTACTATGCGCTCAACTGTCTGCCTTGATAAGCATTCTAGTATACATACAGTTCTTAAGAGATATTAGGGAAATTAGTTCATGAGAAACATTACTTACTTGTATTCATTTTCAACCATATTTTCAGGGTCTGCCTGTTCAATGGCTTCTTCAAAGAACTCCTCCAAAGTTGGCATATATTCCCTGGGCATTAAAAAAATAACTAGTGAGGATCATGTCTGTTCTTATTTACAATTATTACAGCATATTGGCTCTATTCCCTGTGTTGTACAAAATGGCTATATTTTCTTATTGCTACAAGTAGTACTTGTTTTTTCTAATTTGCCTGGTCCTTTTTGAGAGTGCCATGTTCCTTTTAGTTGCTTCTTCTGTCTGCTGATTCTTAGTCATGGTAGATTGTTTTCTTAAGTTTGGATGGTGAGTTTATCTTCAGACTTACCTGTAGAATCCTTGTGTGGCTTAGGTTGAAGGTGTGGCCGCCCTACCCCACCACAAGCTTTCTATCATCAGCCTGGGACTTTTTAGTTCACCCTCTTAGCTTAAGGATCATCCCTTTATACTGCTGGTAGTATAAATATAAACTCTAAGACGGCATGACAGCAGACCTGTGGTTATAATTTCTCAGGGAATACTTTTTCCTTTTCCTCCACATCTCAGGTGGAAATGGATGAGCTCCTTGCTTCCTGTGCCAGTGAGCAAGTCCCTCCTCCTCCCGCCGTGCCCTTTTCTTTACAGATAGTGTGCACTGAGGGCCTCAGCTTTACTTGGGGGAAACTCAGTTACATATTTGTACAGCCCTAAGGCTTTACTTTCTATCCTTTTGTGGCCGTTAAAACCCAAGTTCTCTGGTTCCCCAATGTGGGAATCACTTGCACTGCTCCCCAGCTAGAAGCAACCGCAGCATTAGTTCTTACTTTGGTTTTTAGTTCCCCCTTCTTTTGCAAATCTTTATTTCTTGTGATTTCTACAATTATTTTATCAGTACTTCTAGGTGTTTTATGGAAAGCTATATTCTACTGGGCCAAAGTCAACCACAGTAAACTTTAAAATTTCTTTTGAGCTCTACTTAGAGCTGCCAAAATTCTGCTCTAGTTTAACATTTGAGAAAAGCAATACTTCATATGAAACATTTTAAACCTGCCTTGTCTCTGATTTACAGGCTTCCATATTATCAGGACAGAGATTCCAAAGCCTTGTTAACTCCTCACTGCAAAACAGACAAAGATAAATACATTTTTTTATGGACACCATTCTCTTCTACCTTAAAACTATAAAAATACTTAAATAGTGGATTTTGGGGTGGTGATGGGTTTTAATCATTTTTGGTATTTAGCAAATTTTCTATATGAGCATATATTTAATGATTTTTTCTTTTTTTCTTGTTGGAGTAAAATTGCCTTACAATGTTGTGTTAGTTTCTGCTGTACAATGAAGTGAATCGTATATGTATACCTATATCCCCTCCCTCTTGGCTCTCCCTCCCATCCCCCCCATCCCACCCATCTAGGTCATCACAGAGCGCTGAGCTGAGCTCCCTTTAATGATAATGATAACCACTACTTTTTTCTAAAAATATTCAAGTGCAGTATAACGCAATGAACAGTTAACTAGAAGGTAAAAGAAATGAAAGGATTATAGTACCATGCAACAACTAGAAGTAAGCTGGCTCAATCTAACAGCAATTGTATTGTCTGTGACATGGAAAAAATGGCAGAACCTAGAGCCATGGATTTTGGAAGCAGGAGACAAAAAACTAAGTTTTGTCTCAATGCGTGAATCCATGATGGACCCTACAGATTGATAGGGTGTGGTTTGCTTTAGTTATCTGTGTACATACCAAACACACAAAAAACTGGAACACAAAACCTTGGGAGTTCTTACAGTAATATTTTCACAATACAAAAGCCTCTATGATAACATCCCACCTATGAGACAGGTTAACCTACTTTCCCATCAGAATTTTTTTGTTCGGTCCTTTCCCTAGGAAGTCCTCTGGAGCCGTTCTCTTCCGTACTACTCTTGTCGGCTTGGTATCTGATGTTCTGTGGTGAACAAAACATACTGGAATTTCAAATGTTTAATGTAAAAGAAAATTTAGTTATTGTTTTCTTCCTAAAAAAGCTTCATATGAAAGCTTCATATTATTACACTCATCAGAGAGAAGACAAAAAGGCCACACCAGGGGACAAATTACAAGGAGTGGGTACACAGCATTTTTTTCCCAATAATTAATAACAGATCAGTTTGTTCTGAGAAGTTAATGACAACAAATTTGAGATAAAAATGTCACATAGAAGTATATCAAAATGGTTGTAATTTTTATGGAATACAATTTACATTTTTTATATGAAATACATTTACACATATCTGTACATAATGTAAAATAATCATACCAGACTGTATTCTGAAAGCCTTTCTCATATTGCTTGAGAGGAGTATATATTTACCTTTCTTTCACAAAACTTGGGCAGCCTTCATTTTTCCATGAGTTCCAGTTTTCTTCAGTGTTTAATATATGCTGGGAAAAACAAAGAAATTACATTTCCATAATGAAGACTTTGAAACTCTACTGGGTGCTAAGAAGACTATGTAAATATAAAACACGTACCTCTACCATCTTTGAAAATCTTTCTCCATCAGGGGGGTTTTCAGATAGTAGCTGTGATTAGAAAGAATATACTAAGCTTTCAACAACTTTCTGCATCATAGGAGTTGTTTGTAGGCAGAGAACCAAGAAGTGTTTGTGGTCTTGTACCTGAGCTTAACTTTATCCTTATTTTCCTATTTGGGGCTGAAACAAAGAAAATTCTAAATTTTCATTTTGTTCAATCATGGGTTTGTTGCGTGATGAACTTACTTGATAAACTGATTTTGTAGTATCTTCAATCCAGAGTGATTGCTCATCAGTTAAAACATAGTTTGAACTAGGAAACAAAGCAATAAAAGCATGCTTGAGTTACAAGAATTGTATATTCAATTTTAAGGTTTATGTACCGTCTTGAAGAAACACTGAACAAAGCAATGAATGTTTCCTAAAATAAGTTCAATGTGGGATAATAGCCTCAGAGAAAATGTTAACATACTCCTCTCCAAGATGCACATTCAAATAAGTCACACTATGTTCCTTTAAAACGCATTCAAGATACAATGAATAAAACCCCCAAAACTCTAGAGAAGGCTGAAGGCAGACCCAAATTGTTAACAGCTGCCATCAGTTCAGCTCTCACTATGTACTAGGTGCTCTATAGTTTATAGCCATCCAACGAATACTGATAGACTGCCATGTGCCAGGATTTAAGGACTTTACATACATTATTCATTTAATTCTCAAAACAAGGACATGTGCATATATTAAACAGACTACAGAGGCTCAAGCCATAAAGCTTGCATTCAAACCCAGGTCTGCCTCCAATTTCTACTATGCTATACCAAACCTCCACAACAGATAGGAAAACAAATAGCATTTTTGAGTGTTTGCTATGCGTTATCTTAAAATTACAAGTCTGAAAGCTGAATTGCAGCTAGTGGGTGATGAAAGTGGGATTCAAAACCAGAAGGTAGAAAGCCACATTCTTTACAACTAATACAACACTGCTCTGCAAACTTCCGATACCATCCAGTAACGGAGCTCTGCTTCAGTTTTAGGTGGGACAAGAGGGACTAGTCCGCCCTACAGGTGGAGGTATTCAGACTGACAGCGGAGGTCCTGATTAGGTTTTCTGAAATCCCAAAGAAACTAGAACTCCGTGCTTCAAAGGTTTACCTAATTTTTTTCAGCTCTAATGTCCTAGATAGTCCCACACCTGGAGAAAGAAGTATTATTGGCTGAGTTTGCAAATCAGGTTTGGAGAAGGTCTGAGTGAGGTGAGGAATGACGGAAATCAGGAGCAGACCTCCACCCACCAAGACAACTGAGAACTCCCAGGATGCCAGGCTCTCAGCAAGAAAGACACTGGCAGCAGATACAGTCAATGCCTTTTCTCTAAAACAAATAACCTTAGCATCTTGTTAAGCTAACAAAAGCCCCTGATTATCTAATATTGCTGCAAATGAAATGTTTCAGGGAGGTGAGCCTTCCACACAAAATGAGCCCGCTACATAAAAATATACATCAGTAAGCAATCATTCTCTTTGCTGCTGTTTATAAACCATTTACTACCCATATTAACTTACCTTTTAAATTTGACCTGCCCCTTGAGATACTGGAATAAAATGAGATACTGCAACAGGATGTGTCGACGAAAGTTACTGTCGCTCAGTTGTAAATCCATCAGCTACTCGAAAAACAAGCACACACACAAACCACCACATTAAATTCAAGTTCTACCTACAGGTGCAAGTGATACTATTACAGAAATGGAAGATTTCAATTCAAAAAACACGTGCTGAGAACTCACTGCATGTGAGGCGTTACTGTACAAGCCCCAGGACAGAGTAGCAAAGCTTCATTTAGCTTTCTTAACCATTTTATGCCATGAGGTATTTATGTTGGTGGATAGCAATGTTATACCTGTGGTCCTGAGGTCAGGATAAAAGCAGAAATATAAAAAAGTAAAAGTATGGCTGTCACTTTCCCACATATAAAGAAATAATGGCTAAAGAAGAGGTCCCTGTGGATAAACAATACAATACTGAGGGATGTCGCTCTTTTCTGTAGTCCTAGGAAGTGCCTGCAACAGGGTGGGCGCTCAATAACAAGCAAATGAGAAGAATCAGAGGTGAAAAATCATCCATGAATTAAATGGACTGTTTTTATATTTTAGAAAAAATTGTATCACACCTGTATTATCACAGAATTTGGATTAGAAAGGACTTGAAGGTCATTTATGAGGAAGCTCTTCAACAACACTGCCACCTAGCTGGTCTTGCTGTAAGAATGGCCTCAGTGATGAAGGCGTCATTCTGATTCTGTCCCATGTGCTGAGGGAAAGCTACGTCTATGTCCACAAACCCGGTTTGTGCTGTTCTGCCCTCCAGACCTAAAGCAACAATGGAGGCCTCCTTTTTCTAAATGAATAACCAGTGAGACACCTGACAGCCCTAGGAACCAATTTCCAGTTCCAGGTCCCAAGTTCCTTGGGCAACGCATCACACGCTATGCTTTCATCTACTAACACAGCAGTTGGGCTGCACCCCACAGGCCTGGAAGCCCTGTACTTGCCCAGCCTCAAGACAGCAGAGCCGGAGTCAGCAACAGAGACATCAATGGTTTAACGGACGCGGAAGCTTACACGTTTGAAAGCGAGGCCTGGAGTGACACCCCACCATGTGTGGCAGACGGTGGGCAGGACGAGGCAGCAATCTTCCCTCCCCGGGGGGGGGAGGGGGGAGGTTACCAGTTATAGTGGGAATTGATGTCATCGGTTACCAGGGAAACTAGCAGAGGCGCATGCCCCTCACTGCCCCTTAGGTAAGCTCTCCTGGTGGAGATCTTCTGACCTAAAGATTAGATCACCAGCTGGGGCCTGGGGCAGGTATGTAGAAGGGCAGTCACGTGAGCAGGGTGTGGGTGAAGCAGGCACTGGTCGGCAGGGGATGTACAGAGAGCAAGAGAACAGCCATCCTGCGTGACCTGGTCATGCCACAGCCTAACGTTCATTAGCCATTTACTCACCAGCCACTTCTTCCACAAGGGTGGTTCTTGTTCAAGCAAATGCCATGCCCTTTTTTCTTTTAATTTTAAACATACGATTGGCCTTCTAGTGGGGGTTCCCTCGCCTTTAGAGATGTGATTTAAGGATCTGATTCTGTTACTGTATTAACCACCCCAAATTGGCAGGCTGAATGGCACGCTCCCAATCTCCCTTTCCTCCACTCCTGGATGACTTTATATCTCCGCTTGGGCTCTCAGTTCCCTGACCTCAACTCCACTGACAGTCACAGCCCCTCTACTTTGGTCCCCGACTACCATGGCCACAGCTGGACCTGGCTGTCACTTGCAGCTGCCCCAGCTCTGAAATCTAACTCACAAGAGTCTCACTTCAACCTCCTATCCTTCCCACTCAGTTGTCCCATTGTACCTAATATTTGGACTTTACTGAGACCTTAAGTTCCTTGGACCCTCTATTTTCTGGCTATCTGTAAGTCCCATCCTGTTTTTACTATAATCCTATTTTAGTCTAGGTAAAGGTCAGGAAACGTTTTCTTAGAGGGCCAGAGACTAAATATTTTAGGCTATGTGAGCCAAGAGGCATATTATGGATATTATGTAAGTACTTATGTAAACATTTAAAATGTATAAAAACACAAGACAGGCAGTGGGCCACATTTGGCCTGTAGTCAGCCGACCCCTGTTTTAGAGTACGTGGTCTATCTCTTCAACAACTTTCTTGCCAACTTCCTTAACACCCTCGTCCCATACTTCTGTCACATCTACTGAGCAAAAGGGCAACTTGGAGCAAACCAACTGTTAGTCACCTTCTCTATCCTAACACTAAGGCTTCCCATCTAGCCGCAGGTGGAGCTGCTTGAAAAAAAATACAAATCAGGGCTTCCCTGGTGGCGCAGTGGTTGAGAGTCCGCCTGCTGATGCAGGGGACACAGGTTCGTGCCCCGGTCCGGGAAGATACCACATGCCGCGGAGTGGCTGGGCCCGTAAGCCATGGCCGCTGAGCCTGCGCGTCTGAAGCCTGTACTCCACAACGGGAGAGGCCACAACGGTGAGAGGCCCGCGTACCGCAAAAAAAAAAAAAAAAAACAGAACGAAAAAACAAATCACACAGCTACGCAAATGGTACCACTGCTATGTTACTGTCTCCAACTTAGAATTCTCCCTTGTCTCTAATCAGCAATCTTTATTCTCCAAAGCTGTTCTCCCTCCTATTCTCCACAGCAACTATTTCAAATCCCTTGTACTTACCAGAACACTACTTACTACCCCTCTCGCTCTCAGTAGATAATTCCCTCTACCTTCAACGAGAAAAACTCATTAAAATGGAAGTTTCAACTGCACTCACATCCTCATCCGCCTCATTTCCTCTGCCACAACATCTTCAGGATCTTCGCTGAAGGTGATCCTTCTATCTGGACATCCCATCAGTTAACCACCCTGGTGCCTTATCTTCAACCCTTTCTTGTTTCCAAGCTCCTTTCCATTAGCATTTAATAACTTCTCTCAGAAAGATTCTACAGCTTCACCTTATCCTTCCTGAATAGCAAAGCTTCTTGTAAGAACTGGCTACATTCAGTTTCCAATCCTCCCCTCAACCTGCCTCAACCAGTGGTGTTCTGGGTCACCAATCCACGGGAAGTGTTTTGCCAAGACCACCGATGACTTACTTGTTATTAAATCGAATGAGCACTCTTCACAGTCCTCATCCTACTCAATATGCTTGGCTTCCATGGGGTCATATTTTTTTAGTTCTCCTCCAATCTCACTGGCTACTCTTCTATCTTCTTCTCTCCTTCTCTTTTCCTTCTCCCTCAAATGCTGATTTTCTTCAGGATTTGGTTTGATGCTTTCTTTTCTTTCCAGTCTACACTCTCCTCTTTAATTACCACGTATAAGCTGATAACCAAACTATATACCAAATCTATACTCTCAACCTAGATCTCGCTCCTAATCTCCAGATCTGTGTGCTCAAGAAGCTACTACATATCTCTATTTGAATGTCCCACTGACACTTGATCAGATTTCCTGTCCAAAATGAAACACACCAATTTCCTCAACAAAGTCTGCTTTTCTCCGGTGTTGGCTAATTCACCGAGAGGCTCCACCATCCATCTATTAGCCTAAACTACTCCAGGAACACTTCCTGGAAAAAGCAGCAACCATGAGCCACAGGAGCAAACCTAAAGTTGGAGTGTATAGAAGAAAGAAACAGGAGGTACAAAGACTGAGGCAAGTACAAGACTGGCCAGTTTGAAGACCCTGAGGCGTTTAGCTTACAGTGAAGACAGAAACTTCCTGGCTTGAAGAAATAGGTGCTGTTTATGAACTTTTCATCTACCCTGAGCTTTAAGTCCCCTATTCCACATTTATTTTTTATGTTGGATGATAATTTTTTTTGATAGAAACAATGGATTGAAAACAAGAGTCAAGAAGACATTGAATCACAGGTGGGAGGGGACTAGTTTGATCATTTAAACTAACTGCATCACACTATCCTTAAGAAAATGAGGCCCTAAAAAAAAAAAAAAAAAAAAAAGAAAATGAGGCCCTGACAAGTTAAAATGACCCCTGCAAGGTTACACAGCTAGTTAGTAAGAGGTGGGACTATCAATTGTATTCTTTCTTCAATAATATATATTTTCTAGTCCTGCTTTTCTTCAGTTATTTTTAAAATTACACCATTTACATCATGCATTGGGTCAAATATTTCTTTGCTGTCTTTGTTTTGTGAACAAAGGGCCTTTTTTTTTTTTTTTTGAACAAAGGGCCTTTTATTGTCCTTAGCTTTTACTACACCTCTTAGCTCAGGCCTCAGCCTTCCTGATTATTATTCTAAACCTAAAAAGGCTCAGGCTACTCTTCTTAGTTATTCTTATGTGCCTTTCTGTCAATAAATCGTACATACAAACAATATTCCTTTCTGCACATTTGAAACTTTTCATAATAAAAAAATTTAAAACCAAAACAATGCTCTGGAAAAATTAAACTGAAGTATGAAATCTTCCATTTCTGTTACTTTAACACAAAATGCTTAAAAAATCTTTACTAAAAAACAAAATATTAAGAGCATTCTCATTAATTAAATTCTTACTAATTTGTGATTATTAACACATCAGATGAAAATATCCAATTTTCAAATTGTGGAGTATTTTTTAAAGTTCAAAAAGGTACAGTTAATACAACATTCATGTCTCACGATCCAGTTACTTATCAAATCCTAACATTTTTACTTGTTCCACATTTCTTAAAGAAATAGAATATTATCAAAACTGTTGAAGCCCCTCTATAAGCTCCCTCCACTATGGAAAGCACTACCATGTATTCAGTGTTGCTGATTCTAATGCATATTTTACACTATTATACATATAGAGGCATCTATAAATATCAAGGTATTTTGCATGTTTTCAAACTCTTATACTACACACATTATTCTGCAATAAGCTATCTTTCATATATTATGTTTGACATTTACACAACTTGATACATGTAGCTCGAGTTTAGGGGTTGGCAAATTTCTGTTAAGGGTCAGTAAATTACTTTAGGCTTTGTGGTCATACAGTCCTCGTCCCGACTACTTATCTCTGTTGCCATGCAGAAGCAGCCACAGACGACACGTAAAGGAGTGAGCATGGCTGTGAGCCAATAAGCTCATTTACAGAAATAGGCAGTAAGTAATGTGCCAACCCCCATCCTAAGTCATCCATTTTCAGTGCTTTACAGAACTCGATGGTATAAATTTACCATAATTTACCACCCACCCAGTCTCCTGCTTATGAACATTTAGGTCGTTTCTACACTTTCACTTGCAAACACCTAAGTTACAATGAGTCATATATTTCCTTGTGCATATGTGTGATTCTCTAGGGCCCACATCTTAGAAGTTTTAACTTTGCTCTTTATTATAAAATTACTCTGCAAAGTGGCTGTATCAATTTATACTTCAACCAGCAGTGTGTTAAAGTTCTCCTTTCCCCACACTTTTGCCAATACATTTCATTTATTGTTAGGATATTTAATTTTGGTCAATTTGACAAATGTGAAGTGATTATCTCATCATTTTAATTTCTTTGGCTACTAGTGACATTTAGCATCTTTTATAAGCTCATTAGCTATTCAGGTTTCTACATCTGTAAATTACCTGTTCATACCATCTTTCCAGTTTTCCATCTGGTTGTCTTTTTGTCAACGGTATATTCAAAATACTAATCTTCCTCAGTTCTGGAGATGGTGAATATCTTCTCCTACTTTGTGGCTTGTCTTTTCACTTTGTCTAGTCCTAGTTCCTTTTTCTTCTTTATACCTGTACTAATACTTACTGTTTTAATTATTAGAGCTTTATAGGTCTTAGTATCTACATCTGATAGGGCAACTGTTCCTTCTTAGGAGGAAGTAGTTACTCTTGGCTTAGTTACTCCTGGCTTTTTGCTTTTCCATAAAAACTTTAAGATCAACTATTCAAGTTCCCTCAAAAAGCCTGTTTGGATTTGATTTAAAATACACTGAATTTATGGACACATTTGGGGAGAAGTTGCACTGGGTCTTCCTATCTATAAATGTAGTCATATCTCTTTATTTTTATAATTTTATCCATGGAGATTACTCATAGGTATTAGTTTTCATTGCTGTTTTAAATAACATTTTGTAACCAGTTACTTATAGGAACACTATTGATGTTTCTTTTGTAACTTTGATGAAGGCTCCTTAATTCAAAGTTTGTTGGTTCTCTTGGATTTTCTCTGTAGACAATTATATTGCCTTCAATTAGAGACAGTTCAGTCTTTTCTCTCCAATACATATAACTCTCATTTCTGTTTTGTTTTCTCTTATTGAAATGTAGGTCCTCCATTACAGCGTTGAACAGAAATATGGTTGGTAGATATCTGTGTCTTGGTCTTGAAATTACTGAGAATACTTTTGAAAGTTTCATCATTACATATGATGCTTTAAGTTATAGGGTTTTTGTCAATCCCCTTAATCAAGTTAGAGAAAATTCCCTTCTACTTCTGATTTGGTTTTGTAATGAGTATTAGATTGTATTGAAATAATTTTCTTGGCATCTGAGATGGTCATAGTTTTTATTTAAAAACCATTAATCTGTTAATTTCATATTAATCTTTCTGTTATTGAATCATACTTACAATCCTGGGATTAATATATTAATAAATATTAAGTCTATTATTTAGAGACTTAAATGATAAATATTATTAAATATTATAAATATTATTTAGTCTCTTTTTTATTTACTTTATTAAATTTATTTATTTCTCCATTTATTTATTGGCTGCATTGGGTCTTCGGTGCTGTGTGCGGGCTTCTCACTGTGG
The DNA here is from genome assembly GCF_005190385.1 of Monodon monoceros. Lineage (NCBI taxonomy): Eukaryota > Metazoa > Chordata > Mammalia > Artiodactyla > Monodontidae > Monodon > Monodon monoceros. The sequence continues at coordinate 50,457,609 of NW_021703765.1, forward strand.
TGGCTTCTGTTTGTTGCGGAGCACAGGCTCTAGGCACGCAGGCTACAGTTGTGGCACACAGGCTCAGTAGTTGTGGCACATGGGCTCAGTAGTTGTGGCTCGCAGGCTCTAGAACGCAGGCTCAGTAGTTGTGGCGCATGGGCTCTGTTGCTCCACGGCATGTGGGATCTTCCCAGACCAGGGCTTGAACCCATGTCCCCTGCACTGACAGGCGGATTCTTAACCACTGTGCCACCAGGGAAGCCCCTAGTCTCTATTTTTTAAAAATAGCTACTATCAATTTAAAAAATTGATTTGTGAGTTTTTACAATATATTTTTCATCTCTATTCATAAGTGAAATTGATATATATACTTTTTTTCTTGTTCTGTCCTTATTGGGGTTTTATTTAAAAGTTACATTAATCTCATATAAGGACCTTGGCTGCTTTTCCTCTATTCCTTGAAGTGCTGATAATACGTACCTAAAAAAATCTGGGACTGATGTCATTTGAAAGGTGTCACTTTACTATTTCTTTAATAGTTATATGTTTATTCAGGCTTTTAATTTCTTTGTGAATCCATTTTGGTAATTAAGTTTTTCTACAGAATTACTATTTCATTAGATTTAAATATAGTCTCTTACACATTTTACTGTCTCTGTATTTCCAATTACTCCTATTTTGTTTATTGGTACCTTTTCACTTTTTTCCTTAGGCCTGTTCTACAAGAACTTCTACAAAAATTCTTATAAAATTTTTCTTTTCAAAGCCTTTGGTTTTCCTGATATGTTCTATAGTTTCTTTGTTCTATTTCATTAACTTGTGCTATTATTATTACTTAATTCTCTCTTGAGGTTTATTCCGTATCTTTTTTAGCTTCCTGAATTCTCAATTTGTCACTCTTAAATTTTTCATTAATGCATTTAAAGTGGTAATTTTTACCTCTCACTTTATTTGTGACCTACACACGTGACATAAAATACTTTGTCCTTCTTCAGAACTAGGCTCCAAATCCAGTCTACACTGGCAGGGTACTTTTTTAACCCTGTCTTGTGTCTTTCCTAAATAGCTGCTTGGCATCACCAAAGAATTTACTCTTATCTTGCTTGCATAACTATGGATTGACTCACACACAGAAGGGATTCTAAAAATAATAAAGAATGATGAGTATGCTCTAAACTTTCCAATATGTTCAACAGTATTTACGGAGCTGCCCTGTGTCAGGCCCCCAGAGTACAGGAGTGTCACAATAAAGAGGGCAGCTCATGCCTCCCACCTTGCAGACCATTTCAGATTGATTTTATGCATGTAAAACTTCAGTAATTGTGTTTACCTTTTCAGATGAGTGGAAGTACACCCATATGTTAAAACTGACATGAGTGTCAGCAAAAGTCTTCAAACAAACTGCAGTTTGTAAAACCCTAACGATTCATCAATGCCTTCATGCCATAGAACTGGAATTCAGCAGAGAAAGTCAAACATCAAAAGAGAATTCTGAAAAATAAACTAACCCAAGAGTTGGTATATGTTTCAACTATAGTGGTTAGACACATTGCCTACAGCTCATATGACAATGAGATCTATAGTAAACAGAAGATTTGGTTTCTCTCCTTGTGAAATATTAATGGTAGGCCAACTAAATTTCTGATACTTCCCCAGTGGCCACCCAAGGGCCAACACTGATGTGCTAGATAATGTTGTGTTAGGTTACTTCAAAGCCTGGATCAAGTGTGTCAAATATTCTAATCACAGTTGTGAGAAGCCCAACCAGTTAACTCAGATGGATGGTGTCAAGACGTAAAGTCTAACAACTGATTTACATCAAGGTTCATCAGTGGAAAACACTGCTCCGTTCTTATTGAGAACTGCTGAGTGCTTATATGATTTTTAAAGTGTAAGGCCTTCCATCTTGGACCTATAAGAAAATGTCAGCACCACCCATTTAACAGCTTTTTGCTATAACTTTTTTCTCTCTGGGGGCACAGGGATCAATGATCTAGTTTCTACTTAAATTTCTGATAAACTCCAGGAACCTCATGGTACACTCCTGGAACTATGTGGAGGGCTGGCTCTTTCTCTGGCTGCAGACAAGGAAAACCCAAGCGGTGTTCCAGAGTTGTCCAAAAACCTCCCAGACCTGTTTAAAGGGAGTCCCATATGAGACAACTGATGAAACTAAAGGAAATTCTAGGAAAGTGGTTAGCCTGCCTGTCTATAGGAGGGTCTTACTTCTGAGGTCATTTCCTAACTAGGTTGTAGTGTGTCTCATAAAAGATGAGACCTGTCTTTGCCTACACTACATAAACACTCAGCCTTGGCTATCTCTCAAATTGATAGAGAAAGTATGAAAAATTTAAGGCTGTACTGACAGCTTCTTTCTGCCAGGAACTTTTTTTTTTTTTAAGTGACTAAAAGTTCTTATTTGAGAGCTCTTCATACAATGCAGAGTCTGGGAAGAATTGTTATTTCTCTTACCTCCATGAACAAGAATGGCCTAATGACCACACTAGTGTGTGATTGTGGGACAACCACTCTGGTAACTGATAGCTCTGGAGTATTCCCCCAGATCTTTTTCATTAGGTCACTGAGTCTCAACTGTAAGGGGAAAAGGAGTCGGTATTCTGAAGAACTGGGTAACCCTGAAGCTCATACCTAGTTACTGGCTGGGCTTTTTTCTGTAAGAACTCAAAGATATAAAAATACATTCCTTTAACCATCATGCTAACACTCATGATACTTGGAATTTTGTTTTAAAATGCTGGTTCTACTTTTACATGCTACACAGTACTGAGGGAGAAATTCCTATAATAGTACAGTGCCCTTCACACAGTATGATAAACTGGGCAATTAGAGGTGAAATCCTCCCTTAAAATTTCTGAGTATGACTCTGGACTATACTTAAGGAACCGGCAGTTCTCCACTAAAAATAAAAATCCAGGGATTACTTTGCTACGTTAACAAGGGAACTATATTGTTGGAAATTAGTGTTTACAATCATACCCTAGGCATGAGTTTCTAGTGGAAACTTCCACCTTTAAGAAAGAAGGTATGATAAGTTAGAAACATATCTATTTTATCTGTAAAATCTGTGCCTACCTGAAGCTGCTACATGATTGGCCTGTCTCTAACTAGAAAGGTTATATCATCCTTCCTAAGAATGATATAAGGAAAACTCTCCTAAGAAAAAGTTTGACCACATTCATGTAAGCAAAACACAAGGGTTCTGGGTAATAACATGGCCATCAAATGAGGCTATACGCTCTATTTGAGTGATGAAAGACCTAACCTTGTAATGACAAGACCACTCTCCTAAACCTGCTCACCACTGAAACGATGGGCTATAGAATTATACTCTAAATAATTAAATGGCTTTTGATTTCACTTAAGCTAGCTCTCACTGGCAAGAAATATATCCCTGAAAAATCAAGAGTGTTTCTGTCATTTACCAAATCTACAACCAGAAGAAAGTTGAGAAGTAACATTAGATTGGCACATACTTAGGTGGGATGGCCTTTTCAGAAATCCTGGGATGTAAAACATCATGTAAGGTGTTATAGAAATGCTAGAAGGCTTCTTTTAGTGAAGCAGTAAAACTTATCAAATGGTGCTACAGGTGGTGCATTACAAATATTTTCACTTGGATGCTGAGTAATAAACATTGTAAATACATAGGAAAAATACAAAGATTGCACAGGAAGGGTTCTTTTATAGGTTGAAATTTAAGATAAAGTTACTGCTTAAGAGGCAACAAATGGAAGTGAAGATGCAAAACATCACATGCCTTACATTCTTTGTTGCAATTCTCTGTGCCTTTTTTCTTTCCCATATTGTAAAGTTTTAAGCTTCTAAAACCTGCTTTTCCCTCTATCAAAACGTTACCTAATGGAATTCCAGTGCTTAACCCTGAAAGCTCATGCTGTCTGCATTGCTGGTGAAACAAAGCTCACAAAAAGTCAGTAAGGGAGACACTATTCAGGGACCAGTTCTGACAAAGTGGTGAATGGAGATCGATACAAAAGCACTGATCTTACGTTCCAATGTGGAGATGTCTCTGAAAATGTATAATCCTGCTGCTTTCTAAAATGTCCTTGGAAATGTCAACTGTCCAAAAAAAAAAAAATCTTTTAAGATATCCAGGGTTTTGAAATAGTTGTCATGTCCTGAGAAATGTGACCTTTAACTGCTAAAAGCATACAACTCTTACTGGTTGTTGTATTTTTTAACTGTCTTGCCCTGATAATATTATTTAAATTGATATCTCAAGCTTTCTGAAAGGTATATATCTTTGGGAAGCTTCTTTGTTAAATCAGAGGAGGCTTTGGAATTTTCTTCCCTTTCTACATACGGTAAAATAAAATTTTGAATTCTTTATTCAACCAAAGAGTTTTATATGTCTGTTTCATTTAAATGAATAAATATATCTGGATTTTAAAAAAATCCAATGTGATAATCTCTATTAGGTAAATTGAATCAGTTTATGCAGTCATTACTGATATATTTGGACTTACCTACCCTTCTCTCTTTTTTTCCTCCCTTCCTGCCATCTGTTGGATTTATAAAGTAGTCTATATTCCTTCTTGTCCCCTTTTTTAACCCCTTGCCATTTGAGAGCTACAGGATGTTTTTCCTTTGGTGGTTTCCCTTTTAATATAATAATGTCTAAAGTTATTCAGCATTCCTTTTCTCCTCCTGAGGATTACAAGGACTGTAGCATATACTTAAATTACTCACTAAACATCTGTTTTCCCCTGATTCTTATTGTTATCTAGTTTACATACTACATTAAAATTTTTTAAAAAATCAGTTATTATGACTTTTTTGTTTTTAGTCAATAGTAAACTGAAATATTTTTCAATTTCTGTGCTCACAATTGCTTTCTTTATTCCACTCCTTTCTTATGGATTCATTTTCCTTCTTCCTGAAGATCATCCTTTAGTAGTTTTTCACAATGATGGTCTTAAGAGTGGTATGCTTTCCTGGTCTTAGAATGAAAATGTCTTTATTTCATCTACAGTCTTGAGTGCATTTAGCTGGGTATGAAATTCTGGACTGATGGTTTTTTCTCAGAAATATTTCTCCACTGTTTTCTGGTATCTATTATTGATAACTGTTAGAAATCTGTTCCTTTCCAGTATATTTGTGTTTTTTTCCTCCCCTCTTTGGTGGCTTTTAAGGTTTTCTCTCTATACCTGCAGTTACAGCATAATGTACTGAAGTATGGATTCATCTTTCTTTATCCTGCTTGGTAGTTGTAGCACACTTTTAATCTGAGAACTTGGGACTCCCTTCAGTCCTTTAGTTTCTCCAATATTCTCTCCATTTTGTTCTTTGGCAATCCTACTTAGATATATGCTAGAATTTCTCAATCTATCTTCCATGGCTCTTAACTGCTTTCAGGCTGACAAAAAAAATCTGTCTGTGCTGTGTTCTGGGTGAACTTCTCATCATTAGTACTCTTGTCATCTATGTCCAAACTATAGTTTAATTCTATGTGCTGTGCTTTGGTTTCAATGATCATATATTTTCATTTTCAAGAATCCCAATTAGTTGTCATATTAAACTTTCCTATTTCATTTCAACTGAAATGTTTCAGTTTCACAATTTCTTACTCTCCATGGAGGCTGTACTATCAATTATCTCTTGATTATCCGAAACATATATATTTTAAAGTCTTGGTCAGGCTATGTATCTAAAATAAACAAACATACATCCCAATAGTTGATTTTGTTGGTGATCTTTCTTAGCACTGGATTTCGGAATTTTAATTTATCAGAGAGTTTTGAATGGAAGGCTTTTGTTTTGGGATTGTTGCTTTTTGCTTCTTTATCTCTGTGTATACCTTTTTCTATCTAGTAGTTTTGTACTTTCTTTCACCAGGTCCATGGGCCCAAGTCTAGAAAACAGTCTCATGATGACTTTTTGGAACAGCTGTTTCATGAGTATACTGGGGATATCTCATATCTGGTCATAGAGCAAGCAGAGGACACAAAGCTGTGCCTTTGTTATCCCTAGACCCACAACTTGCTATGAAACCACAGCCTTTGGCAGAAGACTGGTAATATCTACCTTAGCTTCTTTTCAAAAGTGGGTTAAGTTCTACCCCAGTCTCTGGCTTCAAGCAGTGAATATGGCTCTGGCTCCTGGTCTCACATGGATCTGGTCTCACTTGTAGCCAAGCTCCTGGTTGCCACCACCTGCTTGGAATATACAGTCAGCAGGCCCAAGGCTTCATTTTCACTTATTACTTGGCAGTTCTGGTCTGTGAAGATATTTATCTTGTCTCTGGAAGCCCAGCTTTGTCTTTTTGGTTTTCTCTTTTTATATTTTACCTGTCATTGCTATGTGTTTGGAGCAAAGGGAGTGAATCGAAACACAAACTCAATGTGCCATCTTGACTAGAAACTTGCATAATGCCTTAGCATTGTATTTGAACAAAATTTACTTATTACTTATTAAACTGTGTAAATAAGATTAACAGGGAACTTTAAAACCCCTTATTTGTACCTAAATGGAAAACTATACAAAATATTTTCATAAATGCAAATGAAATCCTAACTTGAGGTTCAGAATATATGTACTTGAAAGTAACTAAAATGTATTTAATCCAAAGTAAATCTACAAAACAGACAATGCAGAACAACTTTTCACCTTTGAAATTAAATTAGTCTTACTTCTACAAGAAGAAATAGGACTCTCAAACTAACATTTATCAGTTTTAACCAAAAATAAAGTAAGAAACTTTTCTACTGTATTTAACTTAAAAGGATATCAGCTAAATAGAGAAAACAAAAATAAAAACATTTCTTACTATGCTTAGTGAAAAAGAAAGATTTATACCTTTTCACTTGTTAAAAACTTTGCAAAATATACATGCTCTCCTCCTGTTTTCAATTCTTCCATCTTTTTCCTTGAGGCCTGAGTATCATCTAATTTATAACTCTTAAAAACAGCTAGAACTTCTTCAGAATACTGCAAAGTAAAAATATCAATTAGTTTTATTTGGCATTGTTGCCCAATCATTTGTTTAGTGCTTTTCTTTATCAAAATAATGTACAATTTATTCCCAGTTAATCATATATGCATCCCTAAGGCACACTAAACAAGAAAAATTATGACAGCAAAATGAGGGTAAAACTATTTTTTGTGAGATATCATGGTTACTGTAAAAGTAGGAATAAACTCTCTACTTCTGGAAAAATGTGGTTTCTTATGCAGTTTGTGTAAGGGGCAAACAGAGAAAGGAATGCTTTGAGAGTATACAGAAATTTACCAGTAAAAGTAGCTGTTTAATCAGCAACGGAACTCTCAAGCATTTCTTGTGCTAAACACTGTGACCAAATAAAAAAATGATGTCAAAGCCTATCCAGTTGAGGAACAATTCCAGATGATTTCTCACTTACCACTTAATCTGAATTTGGATAGTTATGGTGAAAAAAAAGATACTTCATATAAAATAAAAACTTTAAAAAGTAACACAGAAAACACACCATGCTACTTTTAAGAGCTACCTATTAACTTTAGATTTTGATTACAACAAAAAGGACAAACTGACCTTTAAGGAGCCAAGAAAAAGAAATACAGAGGATTCTTATAGAAAAGAGGTTAGTAAACTTTTCCTGTAAACAGTCAGATAGTAAATATTTTAGACTATATGGCTCAAATGGTCTCAATCACAACTACTCAAGTCAGCCATTATAGCACAAAAACAACCACAGATAACACGTAAATGATTGGTGTCGCTGTGTGACAAAATTAACTTTGTCTGCAAAAGTAGGCAGTAGGCTGGATGTGGTCCAAAGCCATAGTATGCAAAGTCCTATTCTTAGAGGATAGCTGAAATAATTTTGTGCAAAGGCAGGATGTATTCTGCAAAAGTTCATCAATTGACAATACTCACTATGTAAAAAAAAAAAAAAAAAACCAAGGCTGTAATTACTAAATTTTAATCCTCAAGTCATTTATAAACTACTCTCAAAATCAATTGTTTATATATTAATTTACAATTTAGCTTCTATATTATGAAATAGGTATAAAAACATAAGAGGTAGAACTATATAGTGAAAAGTATGCTGGAAAAGAGTCAAGTTCTGACTCTGCCATTAGCTATAAAATATTGGGCTTTTGGTAGTCTGTAATTGGCAACTCACCTTGAGAAAAGTTTTCCATGAAATTTTCTCATAGCATTGCACAGGGTTCCTAAAGTAATCCTGAAGTGACCAAAATTTTCGGTACAGGTTGTAATCAATTGGAATGGAGCTGATAAAATAAATGTTACATTAAATAAATCATTTAAGTTCTTTTAGAAATATCTAAATGCTTTGACTTTTCTTGGGTCACATATCCTCTGAAAAAGGTAATGAAAGCCATGGCTTCTTTCCCCAGAAAAGTACACAAATTCATAAATATTTATATAAACATCTATAAATAATTTCAGGGGGTTCATAGACCCCTATTCCCTCTTTATCTTCAGTGGTGGAACCCCTGAATTTTGGCTGGATACATTCAGAATTTAAGGCTCTCTTTCCCAACCTCTCCTGCACTAGGTGTGGCCATGTGACTAAATTCTGGCCAGTCAGTGGGGAGCGGAAGTCATATGTCTTATATGGGCTATGTTTTACCATTTTCCCTTTTTGCTGGCTAGAATGCAGATATGATGATGAACCATCCTGGACTATATGAAAAAGAGCAAATACCAAGGCATGGTGGAACAAGAAGTTAGAAGGAACATGGGTCGCTAGACAATCTCCTTGAAGAGTGCTACTGCATCAGCCCTGAACACCTGTCTTCTGAACACCTGTCTTCAGACTTTTACATGAGAAAGAAATCAATTTCTATGTTGTTTAAGCTAATGTTAATTTGACTCTAATAGTAAAAGCCCTAGGCATTGTATCCTAACCAACACACTAAGACCTAGTATGAAACAAACACATTAAGTACATATCAACTTAGTATTACAAAAATGGCGTTACTAATTCAATTTCTAATTCGGCTATGTTACAAATCTTCAGTGTCAATACATATTTTTTTTTAAACATCTTTATTGGAGTATAATTGCTTTACAGTGTTGTGTTAGTTTCTGCTATAACAAAGTGAATCAGCTATATGTATACGTATACTATCTTACTCCATTCTTTCCAAATAAACCTTAACAAGTTGAACCTATGGATTACAGTTAGCATCTGTGCTAAGCTTCATGCCCATACAAATATTCCAAGTAAGACTGTAATTTTATATGGGAAACAGGAAGTAGGTTTAGTGATCCACACAGCACCATGATCTCAAAATGAAATGGAAGGGAGAAGGGAAAGAGTGCGTAGGTTGCCTGTGGTTGGCTTTTCAAACGTTATGAATATATATAAGGTAGGTTACACCTAAACAACGGACTGCCTGCACACAATTTAGAAACCAACTGATAGAGCCCATTAGTGATTTTGGAGTTGTAATTTTAAGTGATATACATTAAAGTTACAAACAAAAGAAATCCATAAGCATGATCTCCTTCCTCCCTGTCTACATTCTCACCTTAGTACCTGATAAGTCATAAGGTATTATCTTTGTAAATCAAGAAATCTGAACTTCTAAACACTCACCAAGTTGTTGGAGCTTCATCATCCCCCATTTCACCTTCTTCCACATCCATTCCTTCTTCTCTGTCCTCCATGTGCTAAATTAAAAGAATGTACATCCTGTCATGAAGCAGTTGTCAGGCAGAGGAAAATTCTATATGACAGGGATCCGAGAACTCAAGAGCAGTATGACAATAATATAAGATAGCCGTGAAGACATGGTGCAAGGACCTCCCTGGTGGTCCAGTGGGTAAGACTCTGCACTCCTAATGCAGAGGGCCCGGGTTCGATCCCTGGTCAGGAAACTAGATCCCACATGCATGCCGCAATTAAGAGTCTGCATGCTGCAACTAAGATCCTGCATGCCGCAACTAAGAACAGTTGCAGCCAAAATAAATATTAAATAAACAAATATTAATATAAATAATAAAAGAATATAAATACCTATTCATTAAAAACAATAAAAACAACAAAAAACATAGTGCAAAGTTTTAAACCAGTACTTTTCCAAACACAGTCAGTACATTCTCTCTGGGAATAGAGAATCTATGGCAAAATATGATTTGGAAACATAGTATACAATGACTTGTTGGAAAAGTGAGAAGATCATTAGTACACTAAGGATTCCAAGAACCACAGTAAATAACTCAAAGCGATTTAAGTAGTTTTTGTCCCCAACTTTAATTTGACCTTGAAAATCTTCCCCCGCCTGTACACATAACACTTATTATCTGGGAACACTTTAGGATATGCTGGGTGTACAGCTCCATATTGAAAAAAAACTTTTTTAATACTTAATTTTTATTGGAGTATAGTTGCTTTATGATGTTGTGTTAGTTTCTACTGTAAAGCAAAATGAATCAGCTATACGTATACATATATCCCCTCGTTTTTGGATTTCCTCTCCTTTTAAGTTACCACAGAGCATTGAGTAGAGTTTGCTGTGCTATACAGTGGGTTCTCATTAGTTATCTCTTTTATACATAGTATAGTGTATATATGTCAATCCCAATCTTCCAATTCATCCCACCCCCCCACTTTAAAATAACAAGTTTACATAGAATAGTCCAAAAAATACCTAAAAGATACATAAAAGGGAAAGGCAGATTTTGAAAAATCTTAAAGTCAATATCATTTCCAAATTGACAATGATTACAATTTAAGGGATAAATTAAGTAAAGTACTCTGATTAATTTACAGTGAAATATTAGTTACATCTAATTAATAATTTTTTAAACTTTATAACTTGCTCTTAAATGAAGAGCAGGTGCTGAATGTCCAAAAATTTGCCAGCTCTGGACTGTCTTCTGGACACATCAAAAATAATCTTTAGGGGGTGTCCCTGGTGGCACAGTGATTAAGAATCTGCCTGCCAATGCAGGGGGACACGGGTTCGAGCCTTGGCCTGGGAAGATCCCACATGCTGCGGAGAAACCTAAGCCTGTGCACCACAACTACTGAGCCTGCGCTCTAGAGCCCGTGAGCCACAACTACTGAGCCCACTTGCCACAACTACTGAAGCCTGTGTGCCTAGAGCCCATGCTCTGCAACAAGAGAAGCCACCGCAATGAGAAGCCCGCGCACCACAACGAAGAGTGGCCCTGGCTCGCCGCAACTAGAGAAAGCCCGTGCACAGCAATGAAGACCCAACGCACCAATAAATAAATAGATAGACAGACAGATAAATAAATAAATAATCTTTAAAAATAAAGTTGATCTGCTGATGTCCTTTTGAAAAAATCAGCGGGCAAATGATGGATTACTTAACAAATGGTTCTGAGATAACTGGCTCACCATTTAGAAAAAATTAAATTATAACTCAACTTACTCCAAACCCCAACCTTCCTGCTGGGTAAAAGATTTAAAAGAAAAAATAAAATCATAAAAGCACCAGAAGAAAACAAAGAATTATATACTCCTGTGGAGTGGAAGCCTTCAGTATGACACAAGGCTAGAAACACTAAAACAAAAGACCAACAAATGTTAATATTACTATATCCAAATTTAATAGCTCCATATAGAAAACTACAAAGTTACGAGAAAAACCATAAACTGAGGAAAAAAATGTATCAACACACAGTAGGAATGAATTAATAATATTCTATATAATGAGTTTCTACACATCAACAGTAAAAGACGTTTCAGCAGTAAAATGGGCAAATGTCATGAATAGGCAATTCTCTTCCTCATTGTTTCTAATCAGCACAGAAGAAAAATAAATTCCAATGAACATGCAGTAAGTTCCTCGACTTCATTAATAACCAAAGAAATGTAAGTTAAAACAAAGACGACTTACCTTTCAAGTATGTATCAATTAAGCAAAAATTTTAAAAAACTGGTAATTCCCCATGTTGGCGTGAGGCTGTGGGGAAATGGGAAGGCATTCTCTATGTGCCACTGGGGGTGGTATAAATGGGTACAACTTTTTTGAGAAGTACCCGGGCAACAGTTATCAAAATTTAATATATGCATTTATTTTGACACAGAAATTTCACCTATCAAAATTTATCCTAAGGAGACACCTGCATAATTTAGCAATGATACACAAAATACTATTTACTATAATGTTGTTAACAAGTTTTCACTATTAGAGATTATCTAAATGCTCAGTAACAGGAGACTGTGATATATCCAAAGACTTATCATGAGACATTAAAACACAGAGACAAATCTAAATGTACTGATGCAGAAATGGAACCATTTCATACTGTTAAAAGAAGAAAGCGATTTTCAGAACAGTATGTATTGTATGACCTCAATTTTGGAATAAAACTACATATACACAGAAAGTCCTGTAAGGACAAAAAAAGAATGTTAAGAGTGGTTATCTTTGGGGCCTTGGATTATGGGGTAGCTGTACTTTTTATTTTAAATATTTCTATTTTGTTTGCATTTTTTTTCTACACAGAATACATATTATTTCTATAAATTGAAAACAAAGGTTTTTAAATTTTTTGATTTAGAAGACCCATTCATCTGAGTTATCTCAATAACAAAATATGTTATGTTAGATTTCATATCAGCCTCACCTTTTGACCCAATGTGCTTTCCTGCTCATTGGTATTGAAAACAGTGACATTTTCCAGATTAAACTGACTCTGCAAGTTAAGACCTATTAAAAAAAAAAAAAAAAAGATTTTCAAAGCAAATCCATCAAACACCTAAACTTGTTTAAGAGTATAACTTTGTTGTCATATAACCAAAATACATAAAATGATAAATCCATAAATAAATCCATAAATAAATCCATAAATAAATCCATAAATCCATAATTAAGCAAAAGATCAAGTCAGAATAACATCACACTTGATTTTCAAATTCTTTCTAAAATTCATTTCTTTAAGGTGCCTTTAGAGTATGCTGAATTCTGTATACACTGTGACAGATATATTGATCCTTGTTATTTATGAATATTCTAGAACAATTTTACAGAATGCAATATGTAGTAATTTATAATTTTGCTGAAGCACAAATAGAAATTGTATTATTCAAAAAGTGTGAATGTATAACAATATTTATAGGAAATATAGTTAGTGAGGGCCAGGTTTCTCGCTGTCAGGGAAAGAAGTGATAAATAAGCAGATCTATTGGTGCTAGATTAGACTCACAAGTTATCAGTCACTATGATAGCATTGTTTTTGTTGGTGGTCATTAAAAAAAATGTAGACAGATACAGAAATACAGATACAGAAATACATGTTAGTATACATATGTATCTTTCCAAGCTCTGTCTACTCAGAGGGCTTAGAAGCAGTGATATTCTAGTAACAATTAGCATTATCTAGGTCCCAGATCTTGTCTTCTAAATACCATTTTTAAGTAAAACAAATCAGGCTCTTTGGAGAAGTGGCTGATTCCAGGGGCTGGGCAGGGAAAATACAAGATGTGCCTGGACTATCCTTGCCTACATGAAAGAGCTCCCAATGGGGAAAACTATAATAATTTGAGCAACAAAGTAAATAATGATATTATGAGATTATATAAAATAAATATCCATGAGTTCATACTGAAATAGATGACTGAATTACAAGTAAACAAAGGAGAAGAGACAACTCTTCTTTTCTTTTGTTTTTTTTTTTTGGCTGCACTGTGAGGCTTGTAGGATCTTAGTTCCCTGACCAGGGATCAAACCCACGCCCCCTGCATTGGAAACGCAGAGTCTTAACCACTGGACCGCCTGGGAATTCCCAAGACAACTCGCCTTTAGAGAAGACTCCCAATTCATAAACGTAGAAGGAATGAAAGAAATAGAAAATCACCGCCAGGACAACCTAATAATAATCACTGCAGGCAAGATCCACTGATGAACAGTACTAAACTCAGCCGGGAAAGGTCTAAGGAGAAAAAGTATCTGCATAGCCTCAAAGTATCTCCCTCCAAATATTTATTAATTACAAAGGGGAAAATAGTAACTCTGTAGTAGACAAATATGGTGATCAAGGATAATATCTTAAATAAGTGATGAAAGATAACACCCCCAGTAAAAAGACACATCAATACCATGTTGAAACGATGCACTGAGAAGGGCCCATCCATCACCTCTGTGGTCTTCTTCCCCAAATCTGTAACCTCAATCTAATTATGAAAAACAATACACAAACATGAATTGAAGGGCATTCTATGAATTATCTGACCAGTGCTCTTCAAAACTGTCAAGGTCATGAAAAAATAGCAAAGACTGAGGAACTGTCACTGACTGGGTAGATTGGGGAGATTAAAGTGACATCACAACTAAGTAATACAGGATCCCAGATTGGATTCTTAAAAAAGAAAGCACTGATAAAACTGGTAAAATCCAAATAAAGTCTGTAGCTAACAGTGCTGCACCAATGTTGATTTCTTAGTTTTGATAACTGTACCATGGCATGTAAGAGGTTAACATTAGGTGAAGCTATTTGGGTACTCTATACTATCTTTGCAACTCTTCACGTCTAAAGTTATTTTAAAACAAGAAGTTTTTTTTAAAAGCTAGTACGCTAGATGACGTCATTAAGCTAGTGAATGAACCTGGCTGACCATTTAGCATTGACTACTTAAAATATCTTTGTCCATTTTCTGTTTATTACTCAACAAAGCACATGCCATAATTCTCAGGTTAAAAATCTCAGTCATACTTTACTAAATTTAATGGGTAAATTACATGTGAAGACAGCTTTCTGAAGGTCTTGGGATATACTCTAGTGAATCTTATGCAATCAAATGTAAAAAAAGAAGAAAAAATACTGCAAGAAGATATCCCCAAATGCCAACCTAGCTTATGTTAGGGTGACAGGATTATGATTTTTTTTTCCCTTCATTTTCCAAATTTTCTGAAACAAGGTTGGGTAATTTTGTAATTTAAAAATTAAATTTAAAAATATAATTTATTAAAATATATATATATAGTTTAAAGCTACCTTTAGCAATTATTGTTAGTCTTTCAACTAGTTAATAAGAAAAAAGTGATTTCTCTATGTCTTGTCAATTTAGGAATGTAGCATATTGAAAAAGAGGTTAAAATGTTTTTTAAAAAATGAGAGTGGAGGCTAGAGATCAACAGGAAGGACTAAAGAATGGCTGAGAATTGAAACTTTGTTTTTGTTTTCTGTAAATTCCAGAAAAAGAAATCACAGATCAGTACTTATGAAGGGGCACTTCATTTCACAAAGAGATAGAATTTCATTCATCAAATATTTAAATAGTGCCTAGATATCTGGTATTAGAAGTTACTAGGCACAGAAAATACAGAGGTGAACAACACAAACACACTGAAAATGCCAGGTGGTGCTAAATTCTAAGAAGAGATTTGAAATCAGGTGGTGATAATGGGTAACTGTGGTGGCAGGTTTAGATTAGATGCTCAAAGACAGCCTCTCTAAGGTAGTAAAATTTAAACCGAGATTGAGTGACAGCAAAAGTCAGTAATGTGACAATAACGAACAAAAGGATTACAGACAGCAGAAAGAGTGCCAAGGTCCTAAAGTTCAATTGATCTTGATATTTTGAAGGTAAAAAGAAGGCAAGATGCCAATTCAGTGGGAAAAGAATAGTTTTTTCAACAAATAGTGCTGGGACAACTGGGTATCCACATATAAAAAGAATGAAACTGGAACCCCACCTCACACCACATACAAAAATTAACTCAAAATGGATCATATACCTAAATGTAAGAGCTAAAACTCTTAGAAGAAAACATAGATGTAAATCTTTGTGACTCTGGGTTAGGCCAGGGGTCCCCAACCCCCAGGCCATGGACCAGTAGCGGTCAGCGGCCTGTTAGGAACCGGGTCGCACAGCAGGAGGTGAGCAGCAGGGGAGTGATCGAAGCTTCACCTGCCGCTCCCCATCGTTAGAATCATCGCCTGAACCATGCCCCTGACCAACCCCAGTCCGTGGAAAAACTGTCTTTCACGAAACCAGTCCCTGGTGCCAAAAAGGTCAGGGACTGCTGGGTTAGACAACAGTTTCTTAGATATGACACCAAGAGCACCAGCAACAAAAGAAAAAATAGATATATTAAACTTCATCAAAATTTGAAACTTTTTTGCTGCAAACAACACGATCAAGAAAGTGAAAAGGAAATACACAGAATGGGAGAAAATATTTACAAATTATATATCTGATAAGGGTCTAGTATCCAGAATATAATAAGAACTTGTACAACTAAGTAATAAAAAGACAAATAACCCAATTTTTAAAATGGGCAAAGAATCTTAATAGACTATTTCTTTAAGGAAGACATGCAAATGATCAGTAAGCACATGAAAAGATGCTTAACATCTTTAGTCATTACAAAAATGCAAACCCAAACCATGAGATACCACTGTACACTCACTAGGATGGCTATAATAAAAAAGACAATAAACAGTCAGTGTTAGCAAGGATGCAGGGAAACTGGAACGCACTTCCATCAATGATAAAATGATGCAGCCTCTTTGGGAAACAGTTTGGTAGTTCCTCAAGAACTTAAATACATCATTTGTAGAGACATGGATGGACCCAGAGACTGTCATACAGAGTGAAGTTAAGTCAGAAAGAGAAAAACAAACATCGTATGTGAACACATATATGTGGAATCTAGAAAAATGGTACAGATGAACCAGTTTGCAAGGCAGAAATAGAGGCACAGATGTAGAGAACAAACATATAGACACCAAGCGGGGAAAACGTTGGGTGGGATGAATTGAGAGATTGGGATTATTGACATATATACACTAATACATATAAAATAGATAACTAATGAAAACCTGCTGTATAGCACAGGGAATTCTACTTCACTTTGCTGTACAGTAGAAACTAACACAACATTGTAAAACAACTATACCCCAATTAAAAAAAAAAAGAACTTAAAATACAGAGTTATCATATGACCCAGTAATTCTACTCTTAGATATCTATCCAGGAGAAATTAAAACAGTTACCATATGACCCATCAATTCCATCCTATGTATATAGCCAAGAGAAGTGAAAACATACATCCACATAAAACTTGTACACAAATGTTCACAGCAGCATTATTTACAATAGCCAAAAAGCAGGAACAACTCAAATGTCCATTAACTGATGAATGGACAAAATGTGGTATATCCATATAGAGAATATCATTCAGCCATAAAAAGGAATGAACTACTGATACATACAACACAGATGAACCTTGAAGGTATTAAGCTAAGTTTAAAAAGTCAGTCACATGAAGTGAGAGAGTAGCACTGACATATATACACTACCAAATGTAAAATAGATAGCTAGTGGGAAGCAGCTGTGTAGCCCAGGGAGATCAGCTCGGTGCTCTGTGACCACCTAGAGGGGTGGGATACGGAGGGTGGGAGGGAGGCTTAAGAGGGAGGAGACATGGGGATATATGTATACGTATAGCTGATTCACTTTGTTACACAGCAGAAACTAACACAACATTGTAAAGCAATTATACTCCAATAAAGATGTTAAAAAAAAAAAAAAGCCAGTCACAAAAGACCACATATTTTATTACTCCATTTTTAAAATGTCCAGAATAGGAAAGTCCATAGAGACCAATAAGTAGATTAATGGTTGTTTAGGGCCTGGGAGACAGGGTAAGGATGGAGGTAAGTGGAGAGTGACAGTTAATGGGTGCAGGGTTCCTTTTAGAAGTTAAAATGTTCTAAAATTAGACTGCAATGATGACTGCACAACCCTGTGAATATACTAAAAAACAGTAAACTGTACATTTTCAATGGTGAATTGTATGGTATGTGAATTTACATCTCAATAAAGCTGTTAAAAAAATATAAAAAGCTGAGCTTCCAGTAATGGAAGGCTAATTAATTAGCTAATTAATTAATTCAGATTAACCCTCTAAGGACAACTGAAAACTTGGATAAATTACATTAATTCTATGAATACTTACAGAGCATAAACCATGTTCACAGCATTGTTTTAGGCAAAGAAACAGAAAATTGTTTTCTTAAAAATAGTAAAGAGCTGACATTCAGTGAGGAATATATGGCAAAAATCGAGAAGGCAAGAAAGATAAGCAGTGCATCATCAGCACTCAAAGCCACTTCTGTCTTGAGGATATCTGCCAAACAGGAAGAATCGGCTGCAAAACTGAGCTACTCTTTTAGCAGCTTCCTGAAGCGAGGATGATAAAAATAAATCTCTGAGTCCAAGGAAGGTGGGGAATCTAATTAATCCTACCCCAACCTTCTTCTAGACTGGGACCTACGTCCTCAGGTAAGGATGAACCAAATTGCAGTCCAGTGCCAAGTCTTCTCGATTATCTAAGGAATCACAGGCCTTGAGCTGGGCTAGATTAAGGTAATCTTGGACTAGTAAGGGTGCCTGGCAGGAGTAATGAAAACTCTTATCTGGAGAAAGGTATCTAACCTAGGCCTCAAAATTATTCCCTCAAATATCTTCTCAAATATAACATCAAACACTAACCAGAAACACAAAGGGGTAAGATACAATCAGTGAGAAACAGTAGAAACAGACACTAGAGACATACCCACAAAGACTTAAGACACTGGAATTATCAGACACATAAAAATAACAATGCTTACCCTGGTTAGAAGATTAAAAAACAAGTTTGAAAATATCAGCAGGGAATAAGAAACTAAAAAAGTGACACAGCAGACTTAAAAAAGACTTTCTAGGAATGAAAAAATACAATTACTGAAATTAAGAGCTCATTTAGCAGCAGATTATTCACAGCTGAAGAGAGAAGTAGTGAACTGGAAAACATTTCTAAAGAAATTATGCAGAATGTGATGGAGAGCGACAAAGAGATGAAAAATGTAGAAAGTGTAAGAGACAGGATACATTGAGAAGATATAGGATGTCTACTAGAGTTCCAAAAAGAGAAAAAGAGAAAGAAGCATATATAATATTTGAAGAAATAACAGCTTAAATTTTTACAATCTGGATGCAGGACAACCAATCCATAAATTCGAGATGCCCACAAATCTGAAGAATGATAAATTTTAAAAATCCACGCTTAGATACATCATATAAAACCGAAAAACAAACAAAATAACCCAAACAAATAACAAACAAAAAACCCAAAGAAAAATAAAACCTTAAGAGCAGATAGAGAGAAAAAAAAAACTAGATTATCTTCAAAGGAGTTAGACTGACATTTGCCTTATCTATAGAAGCTAGAAGGCAAAGTAATGATTATCTCCCACTAAACGAAATCCTATATCCAGTGCCAACCTACAATCTTCTATCTATTGAAACCATTCTTCAAGAGTAAAGAAATAAAGATTTTCAAAGAAAACACAAATCTGCACTAACGTAAAGTCTAAAGGGGGAAACAGAAGGTCAAAAATACAAGTGGTAAATACACTGATAAATCAAAATTAATCCTGACCACATTAAATAAGAGGAAAGAAAAAAAAAAAAAGATCTAGCAGGACAAAAAGAAAGCCACATGTAAAACAACTGCTAACATATACTATAGGTCTTACCACATGCAGGCACTGTTGTAAGCTCTTCACATATTTTAATTCATTTAATCCTTACAACAACATATGAAGTAGGTGGTATATTAGCCTGATATTAAGGAAGGGAAGATTGAAGCACAGAGATATTAAAATCTGGCATATTTGAACAGATTGTGGTGGGCTCTAGAGAGCCTTGTGGTGGGCAGTGTTCCATTTCTGGACCTGGACAGTGGTTACACAAGTATTTGCTTCATAATTATTATACTATATTTACTTTATGCACTTTTCATATTACCATTATATTTCACAAAAATAAATGATAAAAGAAACGAACAAAGTCAATGTGGCTGAACAGTAGTGATTGAAGGAAAAAAGCAGAAAAATAGGCACACATTAGGAAATGAAATAAAAACATGATTCACAGCTACATATTTCAGTGTGATTCAACTATACATTATTATTAATAAACTGTGAACTTAAAGAATCAATAACTTTAGGGACTTCCCTGGTGGTCCAGTGAGTAAGACTCTGTGCTCCCAATGCAGGGGGCCCAGGTTCGATCCCTGGTTGGGGAACTAGACCCCGCATGCATGCCACAACTGGGAGTTGCATGCTGCAACTAAGAGTCCGCATGCTGCAACTAAGAAGTCCACATGCTGCAACTAAAGATCCTGCATGCCATAACAAAGATCCTGCATGCCGCAACTAAGACCCAGCACAGCCAAAATAAATAAATAAATAAATAAATATTAAAAAAAGAGAGACAAACAAACAGGCTTGCAGATATAGAAAAAAAGGAATCAATGACTTTATTTAAGGGTTACCTGTATCATACACTGGGACAGGTATAACTACTTATAAGTAAAATAAAGTGGCAATTTCCTACGTTTTCAACTTTTTAGAACCATTTTTCTTTTTTATCATCATAGTAGATTCTAATCTGGTAAATACTTTCCTGCAAAGCATTTTATGTACAAAAACTTACCTGACTTCTCAGATAAAGGGAAAAGTCTGGCCAAAAAGAGCTGAATTCGTCCACAGAAGACTGTATTCTGGGATTTTGATAATCTTCGTAAGAGATCTAACAACACATGGAAACGAAGGTTACACAGGTGAGATCATTCTATGTTTATTACAATCATACCCAAGTTTCTTAACCAGTTTGTCAAAAGTATTTTCCTAAAGCAGTAGTTCTCAAAATGGGGGTAGAAACTATTTTTGTCACAAAAAAGCTCTAGAAAATTAGGAATAAAACTAAACAAGTTTAGCATGGGTAAGACAAGCTTTACTAAATTTTTTTGGTTTTCATTAAGTTTATACCCAGAACAGGAATAGTTTAATTTAAAGCAAATGATCAGTTTTAATAAGTCAGACTGCTATTTAAAAATGAAGATACAATCTACTTTAAAAATTTTACCACTTGTGTTTAATTCCACCACCTGTTTTCCTGGCCACATTTACTTTTTAAAAAACAATCATTTACTGTTGAATTACTTACCATTGCACATACGTAGTAAATAATTTTTCCCAGCAGAATAGAATGTATTCTGAAATTAAGACAGAAATTATTACTATTGTTCTGAAGTTGTTGCACATCCTTCAGTAATAAGTCACAGGAAGTAAAATTTTAAAGAACACTACTATGCACTGAGAATCTACTATGCCACTTTCACTTTTTTCAAGCAAATAACAATTTTAATGAAATAAAAATATTTTCAAATATATAACAAAACACAATTCTAAATAACTTTTAAACATGTAAAAGTGTGTGTTTTCAAGTTAATTGTATCTACTCAAATTTTGTACTTCCATTTTCTCCATATAACTTTTACTTGGCTTTTCCAAGAGAGCAGAATATATAATTCTCATAGGGACAAACTTTTTGGCAATCAGCAATATTAGAAATATAAGCAAAAAACAAACAAAAACAACAACAACAAAAACTACCCTCAAAACTCTGGATCTATAGAAAGATAATATTAGCAGAAAAAGAAACTAAGGCACTTACTGATTTCCAAGTAGCAACATTTTTTTCCACAAAAGTGAATATCGTGTCACACTGATCCAAAGGAAGGCAATCCAAAACATCTCCCAACAATACAAAAGGTGTAGATGCTGTACAAATACCTTCAAGTGGAGCACAGGCCAATTAAAAAGTTTAAAATACTGTTGAGTAAAACAGCCCATGCAAAATAATTTTAAAGAAAATATTAAAGGTATACTTTGTCAATCCTAACAAGGCTGTGAAAGACAAGAAACAGAAGCAACCTCAAGTCCCCAAACAGGATATACTTAAGTAAGTATGTGATGATGATAATCATTCTTGATAACACTTCTAGAGCATTTACTATATGTCAGGCACACTAAGTGCTTTACATATACTAACACATGTAATCCTTATAACCCTATGAGGTAGATAACATTATCTCCAGTTTATAGAATGGGAAACTGAGACACAGAGAAGTTAAATAACTTGCCCAAGATCATAGAGCCAGTAAGTGGTAGAGCTGGGATACGAACCCAGGCAGTCTGGCTCCACAGTCTGTTTTCTTCACCACTAAGCTATTCAAAAGAATATAATGCAGCCAATTAAAAAAGATGGTTATGACGACTATAATAATTTGGAAAATGTTTATGATATAATGTCAAGTGAAAAAGGCAGGGTTCAAAACTGTATGGGTATTATGGTTATCACAATAAAATCTTTTAAAAAGACCAGAGAAACTAAAACCATATACCAAAATAAATGGTAGTTTTTTTTAAAGTAGAAGAATTAGGACTAGTATGTTCCCTTCTCATTTCCAAATGTTCTGTACTATTCCTAAAATTTAAGTTGTCTGTGATTTGAAAGAACTACTTCAAAAAAGATAACAAAACATCACTGTAAAACAATTATACTCCAATAAAGATGTTAAAGAAAAAAAGGGTAAATGATCTTCAAATTGAAAATTCTGTTCTTCCACTCTTCCTAAAGCTTTCAAAAACCTTCTGAAGTGGCAAAATAAATATTTGTTTGTTTCTAAAAAAAAAAAAGATTTGATACTGATTTCAACTCATTAAACTTTTACAATAATACCATTGTTTCAAGGGAAAAAAGGGTAAAATAAAAAGTTGTTTATTTCTAAATTCAATCTTACTAAAGTAAAGCAATAAATTAAGGACTTTAAGGTCATCTAGGCTAGCTAAAAATACTTTTTACCTCCCTGCTCATTCTTCCTTCTATTTTTACGTAATAGATACTAACACTTGTTAAGTGTTTAGGAAAAGTAGACACTTCAGCATGATCTGTAAAAAAAAAAAAAGTACTGAGTGGGTACTATTAGCCCAAATTACTGCATTAACACAGTATGTTCAGAAACAGGAAGTAGTATTTCCAGCTCTACTCTGCACTGGTAAGATCATATCTGGAATGTGATGTGAGGGATACTGCCTAGAACCAGGGAGGCATAAAGAAGCAAATTTCAACTCAATACAAAGGGGATATCGCACCATCAGAACTATCTAACAGAAATCAAATAGTGAGCTCCATCAATGGGAGTAGAGGCTGGATGACCACCTGCCAAGGACTTTACTGAGGGGAGACAGGATAGGTCAGAGACAAGATTGGACAATATGACCTCTAAAGTCCTTTAACACTTAGATTTGTGATACTTTTAAGTCCTGTATATCCAAGAGATTTGAGAGACATACTCCCTGCCCTTAGCAGAAGTATAGTTTGGCAAAAGTTAACTCACATTAATAACTATAGAAAATTACCTAAATTCCACTCTCAAAGATTCTGATTCAGTAAAACAAAGCTAAAGCCTGGCAATCTCATTTGAGGGGCTTCCCTGGTGGCGCAGTGGTTAATAATCCACCTGCCAATGCAGGGGACATGGGTTCAAGTCCTGGTACAGGAAGATCCCACATGCCACAGAGCAACTAAGCCCATGTGCCACAACTACTGAAGCCTGCGTGCCTGGAGCCCGGGCTCCGCAACAAGAGAAGCCACTGCAATAAGCCTGTGCACTGCAACGAAGAGTAGCCCCTGCTCTCCACAACTAGAGAAAAGCCCACGCGTAGCAACGAAGACCCAACGCAGCCAAAATTAACTAAATAAAAATAACTAAAAATAAATAACTAAAAATAAATAAAAGTCTCTTGAAACTATCCCCTACTGCCACTGCCCCATTTTAATTGTCCTCTACCTAGTTTTCCTGCCAGCAGTTTCTCCCAATCCAATGGCTCTTCCATAGGTCCTCTTTAGCATGGCACACAAAGCCCTTTACAAATGGCCCTAACCTACCCCTCCTGCTTCTTTTCTTCACCATGCTCATCATCCTCTCACCATTCCGCTCTACATTTTTTTTAGTCATGCTGAACCAGGTCTTTACATAGCTATATCCTTCTGTTTCTGCCTGACAAATTACTCATCCCTCACATCCCAGCTCTTATGTTACAGTTTCCTTTCTAAGACCATCCTGATTCCTTCAGACTCTGAAGTTTAGAGAATCACTTCAACCATACTTCATTCCTACTTCACCCCCCGCCCCAGTAAGACATTTAGACGTGTTTCCTCCATTAGCCACTAGGCTCCTTATAGGCAGCGAATATGTTTTATTTACCACTGAATCTCCCAATTCCTAGCTCAGTACCAGGCACATAGTAGATGCTCGATAAATATTTACCTGATGAACAGAACAACTGGAGAACAAAGAAAGTGCCAAAGTGTGCACTGTATACACTAGTGACAAGAAATACCTGTGAGCTAATTTCCATGGGACTTCTTGGCAAACGGGGTAGGCAGAATTTTAAAAATGAACAAAATCAATTAGGTATGGGGAGAATAAGTTTTAAATAAAACATGTCATGCCCAAGATTGCTTTAAAAAAAAACAAAACAAACCCATACTTACCTTCAGTAACTCCCCCAATAGCAAGAGAAATAACAGCTAAAACGTTTTCACATGATGAATGATTTATCTACCAACAAAGGAGAAAACAACTTAATTTAGGAGCCAGACTTTAGACTAATTTGATAATAAGAAAAACATGTCCTCTGACATTAAATTGATTATCATAAACACTGGATAAAGATATTTCTCACAGAAGATAAGATTACTTTCTAAGATGAAAATTTAAAAAATGAACAGTAATAACCCTAACGGTAGAAGTATATCAAATAATTAAACAGCAGGTGATTCACTTAAAATCCAAGTCTTAGGAAGATCGTTACATTAGCATGATTAAGGCTGTAAGCTAATCAACTACACATGTGCTGAGGCCAAAACTCACTCAATGGCACAGGACAAAGGCAGGGCCAGGGGAATTAATTGTACTGGTGCATCAATATGTCTGAGGGAGGGTTTTAATAGAAGAGAGGTGGTGCTTAGGTTTGATAACATCATAAAATCCAGCATTTATTGAGTGTACATTAAGTGCCGTTTCACACAACCACCATGAAAACATGGTATTTCCCCTCTTACAAATGAAATTGAGGCTCAGAAAAGCAAAGTAACTTGCCCAATACCTGACAACAGGTAAGTGACTAGGTCTGAAGAAGAGGAAAGAATGAATTTGACATAGAATTGTCCAAAAGAAAGGGACACTGTTTTATGGCCACGGGAAAAGGGTCTAGCTTCTTGAGATCTAAGCTTTGCTAAACCAAGAATAAACTATTGAAACTTTTCCTTTCATTTGCGTCCTCCACTAATGGTAAATAAATTCAGATTTTTCATGTTTAGATTAAATTTCTCTACTGAAGTTGGATAGGCTATTGTTATTTTTGCAGGTGAACTGATAAGGGGATGCCATAGGAAAATGAGGGCATGGAATCCCAGCTCCCATGCTGAACATCCTTGGACTAGACCTTTTATGCCACTACAAGATGTGTCACTGTTTATACAGCAAAGCGAGAGGGCTCACCTTCAAATTATAGTTTTTGCTCAGGAAGACCTCTTATCAAATTTTCTTATACATATTCACTTGCAGAGGGCTCTATTCATTTATTAAACCAACCCTTAAACAAGTCAAACTGTGCTATTAAAACCCTTAATCCTTACACAACTCCTATACTAACTATGACCAAGTTAGGTTTCACAAAGTAGCAAGTTCACTCTAGAAAAAATAGTCATGTTTAAATATCTATTCTAAGGATAAAAGCAAATTTTAAAATAATATTAATTTGCCAGCAAAATTCTAACGATAAATAAAGGAAAAACATACTTACAATTTCTTCTTCTACAACACCTCTAAAAGCTTGGTCAAGGGTACATTTTTTTTCATTTTCACTATTGAAAACAAAAAACACCTGCATTTTTAAAGCAGCTCAGGGTAAGTATAAAGATTTCAGCGAGCCTATTTCATGGATATCAACGCCTTACCTTCCAGGCAACTGGCTGAAGGTATTCAACAAGGGCTTGATATTTTTGTTGTTCAGGGCCTCTCTGGTAGATTTCTAGAAAAATAAAAATAGCAAATAAGTGGAAAGATTTCTGCTTATTATTTACTGAAAAACATATCACTCATCAATAGTATGTCTAATAAAAAATGTTTATACCTGGGAAAAATTACCTATGAGTCATTCTATCAGTAATTCTTATTCAAATGCCACTTACTGATATAGACTCATCACTTTAAGCCTTGCAAGAGCTCCGCAGCTAGACTTTCTCATTCCAGGTTTTCCCTCCTCCTTTCTTTTTAAATATCCCATTCATGAGAGTATCCTGCTTTAAAAAAAAAAAATCTCTAAGTGGCTCCTTATTTCGTAGCTTCCTCTAAACGTCCTTGATAATGTTATCCCACTCAAGCTATGCAACCTCATTTCCCAGTACCCCCTAACACATACTCTCTACTAGGGTCTAGCCATTTTCCCATCATTTTCTATCAAGCTCACTCTAGTGTATTCATTCCCATTATTCCTCCCACGTGCTCACGCAAATTCTATCCATTCTTCAAGACCCATCAAAAGTCCTACCTCGAAGAAAAAAAAAAAGTCCTGCCTCGTCTAGGTAGCTTGCACAGCACAGCCCCTGACACCAAGTAAACACTGATTGTCTTAAAGTAGTAAACCTGCTGGTTGTCTTAAAGTAGTCATAATTGAAAGACAAAAATATTGCCAAGTCATTCATTCTGTGAAAATTCACATACACTTGGAAAATCAATGTTACCTCACAGGAGTTACATTTATACTGGAAAAGTCCGTTCCTGACTCTGCCTGTGAATAGGCTGTGTAATCTTGGGCATACCCCCTTACCTCTGTGCTTCATTTTCCTCACGAGTTAAATATGAGGGTTGTTGTAGATCCTTACTACCAACAGCAGCAGTGGCATCACCTGAGAACTTGTTAGAAATGCAGAATCTCAGGCCCCATTCCAGACCTACTGAACCAGAATCTACATTTAACAAGATCTCCAGGAGATCCCACCTCATGCTCAAGTTTGAGAAGCACTGGGCTAGATGAGCTCCCATTAAATGGTCCCCTCCAGGACCAATACTGGATATTCCTAACAGTTACTCCTCGCAGAATTTCAGAGCACAAGGGAAAAATACAGTCAAACAATTTAGTGATGGGCAACATAAAAAGAATACTGGGTCTTAAGTCAGAGAAAACAGTAAAGTAAATCATTTAACTTTTGGAGTGGGGGGAGGCTGTCTCAGTTTCTATCTCATCTACCAGGGATAATAAAACAGCCTCCTTACAGTGCTATTCTAAGAGTTAAACAAGCTAACAAGAAAACGCTCTGTAAAGTGTTTCCCAAATGCTTAACCTACTGTTCCCCAATGTGTAAGAATAAAATGACAGCTGACAACCCTTTCCAAGCTGACCTGTTTGTCCTGTCCCACTTAGGACCTTCCTCATCGATCTCTTACGAATGAGATACGGAGGGTTAAAGGGTGGTGAATAAGCGGCCAGAACAACCACCTGGCAGCTTAGGAGGCGGGGCGGGAGCCAGTTCTCTGGGCTAAAGTCAGTCCCTCCCCCTTCAGCAGCCCCCTTCCAGTTCTGGAGACACCTGACCAGCTGAGAGAGCACTGCAGAGGAGCTGGACCCGAACAGAGGTAGTCTGCGGATGACCCCTCCACGCAGGGCGCAGACACGCCCAGAACGCGGGGTACTGGGACCAGCCGGCGGGAAGGTGGAGGCGGACCGCAGAGGACGCGCGGAAGAGACAGGTAATGCGCCTTGCGCCTTTGCCACTTCCCAGCCCACGACGAGGCCGGGAGCCCGTCGCCGCGGCGCACACGCCTCTGTCCCCGCTTTACCCCAGAGCAAAATTCGAGTAATTTCAGGGAGAGGAGGGCAAAAAATAGCGCTGAGCCAGGGCCGCACCCACCCGCCTTCCGCTCACCGTAAACCGCGTCCGCGCTTCGGGCAAACTGAAGAGCGGCGGCGTAGGAGACATCTTCTCGGCCGCGCGTGCCCGCCACCGCGCCGCGGCGCCCGCCGATGACGTCAGGGCGGGAGCGAAGAGATTGCCGGCTCGGTGCGCGGCTAGAGCGGCCTGTGAGCGCAGGGGCGGGCCCGGTGGGGGATGGGAGCTTCTGTGGTGACCGAGGACGGGCTGGAGCTGGGAGCCGGAGTCAGCCGCTCAAAGCCCGATTCGGGTTCGTGGGTAACCCTTGGGGTGACGGTAGATGTGTGGCCTTGTCCTGTAAGCGCTGCGGGTTGCAGGCCGGGACGCGCACTTTGGCGGTGGTTTTCCTGTTTTGGGGAAGCCTGGTGAAAGGCTCAATGGGCCGCGAGGGAAGGTAACCGCCGCCCGAGAATCCAAGGCAGGTGGGTTATCCGGGAAAGCTCCAGGCTGGGGAAGTGTCGGCAGTGGCCGTGCACCGCCGGACCAAAGTCCTTTTCGAGGAGTGGTCCCAGCTCCGGATTTGCGTTTCTGCCCTACAGTTCCTGGGCCCTGTAGCTCAGGAGCAGCCTCCTCTTCTGAGTAATAGAAATAATGCTTATATCCTTGGGCTGTGGAGGAGCGTCAGTGAAGTCATGAATGCGCGTGTGGCTTGTATAGCAATGCAAGTATTATTATGAATGCTTGGGAATTCGTTAACTTTGCTGGCACATAGAGGGCTATACTGAAAGAGGAAGATCTTGGAGGAACGCAGTACTCGGCGCTGATTGGATAGCGCGTGGCGCCGGGTCAAGGGTTGGAGGCACCAGCTGCAAAACCTTGCAGTTTCCTACCTTGGCCAATGAGAGAGGCTTGGCCAATGAGAAGCCAAGTGGCAGTAACTTTTCAGTTGGAATTATGCTGTGGGCGAAGAAGCACTGACCCAAACACTTCTTACCAGCTCTTATTCACCTCCATGTGTACCTAAATGAAGAAAGCTAGACGCGCTTTACCTTTTTCCCTTCGTTGATATCCAGCGAGAATACAGGACACTAACAAAAAGACAGCTTTGCATAGTCTTGTCCCTAAGTGGGAATTGTGAACAGTGCTGGCTACCTGGAGCGTTGAAGGCTTTTTAGAATCAACAGAATCATTCAGGTTTGATTGTGCAACGTAAATTTCCAAATTGCCAAAATAAACAGGTTTTAACTGATTTAATAGGTAGCTGATGTATTAGGATTATTATTATACTATAGATGATTATTAACTGTGTGGAGCACAACTAAGACCCAAGAGGTAAATAAAATTATTTTTTACAAAATCCAAACAGAAGAAGAGCTTGAGTTTATTGACTCATCCATCAAAGTCTAGTGACTTAGAATTGTGTTTATTCACACATTTGCTGGGCACTTTATACACAGTGGACAGTATTTATTGAATGAGTAATAAATATATGGACATATGATTGAATGAACAAAAATTGCTGTTTTGAGGAGCTCAGGTCGACATAAATGAAACAACTGCAGTGTACAATTTTGATCATGAGTAATTTGCATCATAGCTGCTGTAAGAGATCAAAGGAGAGAGGGACCATATGAGGTGGTCAAGGAGCCTTTGTGGAAAAGAGAGAATATGAGCTGGGCCCTGAAGGATTCCAATAGACAGGTCAGAGTGTGAAGGGGTGAATAGGAAAGACATTCCAAAGGGTGAAGAAGGTGTGAGCAGAGGTGTGGAAAGAAGAAAGCACAGTGAAAGGTAGTTGTTGACTTTGACTTAAACTTTGGATTCTGAATAGAAATAGAGTTGAAAAACTGGGTTGGAACCAGATTGTATTCGTGTTTCAGGCCAAAGAATGTTACTGGTTTAAAAATGGCATTTGCGGTTCCTCTCAAGTTATAGCCAGCAGTATATTTTGTGGGAAGGAGAGAAATGAGCTGTTGTTGCTAATGAGTGAACAAACGCCAGATAAACAGGAAAAAAAAGCAGCAAACATCAGGGGATAATGGGGAGTTACTGTTTAATGTGTACAGATTTCAGATTGGGACGATGAAAAAGTTCAGGAGATGGATATGGGTGGCGTTTGCACAGCACTGTAAGTGTACTTAATGACACTGAATTGTACACTTAAAAATGGTTAAAATGCTAAATTTTATTTATACTTTACCACAAGTTAGGAAAAAATCTATGTAAAAACAGTAGTCTGATGCTAGATAACTTAAAAAGGGCAAAAACGTCACAGCCATCAGTATAATCTTGAGATCTCAAGGTGAAGTGATATTCAGTAAGGCAAGGAAGCAGGTGATGCATTTAAAAAAGTTGTGCATCAAAACTCACTACCATAGAAATGTGTTAGCATTTAGATCATGTTAATAAATGCCTTATAATTCCCAAAGCACTTAACGTGTAGTGCTTTTGATCTTTTAAATGATATTTTGAGATGAGTAACAGCGATTATGCTCACTTTACACATGAGGAAGCAAACTCAAAGAGATAGGGTTCTTGATAGAGGTAACTGGCAACAAGAGACTACCCATGGGTTTTGATTTCAATTTTTTAGCTCTACACTGTCATACTGTCGTAAGTAATAGTCAAGTTTTATTGAGTACCTCCTATGAGCCAGACACTTTCCTTGTATTATTCCTACTCCTTACAACAACATTGTACATAGTTATACACATCAGTGAGGAAACAGGCTCATCTGTCCTAGGTCACATGGCTAGAGGAAGCTAGGTTTGAACCCCTAGCTGTAATCCCAAAACCTATATTTTTCTCGAGTCTTAACTTATGAATCCTTATGAAGCCATGGGCCTAGTTAATGGCTCATAAATTATTTCCTTATAATTAGATAAGGGTGAGGATCATATTGTCATTCCTAACGTAAGTGTTTAAAGAAGTATGTAATAATAACATTCCAAGGGCAGACATCCAATAACATGTAAATTCCTCACTTACATTTATTGAGCACCTCTTCTTCCTTCTATGCTAGTGAGGTAAGATGGACCAGGGAATGCCTCTCTGTTAGGAAACACCTCCATGGGAAATTCTAGGATGGATGGTTTGGATGGATTCTAAGCATTCACATCTTTATTCCTCTTCTTTTCCTTGGTATGTCTCATTTGGATTCAAGTTATCATTGGTGTGGTGAGATCTAGGAGAAAAGGACCAGGGAGGCAGCTTAGTCTGCTTTCGTTCTGGTCTTTATCCTCTAGCCCAGGCCAACGAAACTTTGTTCCATGCTCACAAGTCAGCCGTGTTAGCATGTTGGATTGCGGCCTTTGCCGGTTTGGATTCTGGGCCCTAGCCCTCTTTCCCTTCCTCTCCCTAGGTAATTTAAGTGGATTGAAAGAATTATATTGACAGGGAACTGATGTCTGAGAGGCAAAGTTGAGCAAAAAGAATGAGACTCCTGCATTGGGAGAGGAATGTCGCTGAGAAGAAGAATGGAAGAAGTTTGGCACTTCGTGTATATTTTGGGAGTTACATTTTTGTGGAAAAAGAGAAATTGCGTGAAAACTGTGGGTGCTGTCTTTTTTATAGGGTGGTGGCAATTTTCAAGCATTTTAATTGTAAATATTGTGCTATTCATTCAATATGTATTTATTGAGTGCCTACTATTTGCTAGGCACAAGAACAATATTATTGGGCTGTATATGCAGTATTGTTATTTTATTTTATTGTAATACTGTATATATCATTATCTAGTATATGTTGTGAAATCCTGTTTGGTGAGCTTGATTGGACCACATAGATGAACATAATTTAAGGTTAGAAATTGAATAGTGGGTGATTCTTACCCTGGTGAGCCCAGCTTCCCTGAAAGGTTAGGCAGAGATTTTGACTGAAATTGACCCATCACTTGGCTTGTATCCCTTTCCTATCCTGTTTCTCTCCCTTACTGGTTTCTCCTGAGAGCACCTTAATCATATATTCACAAATTCTCCCCTCGGGGTTTGCTTCTGCAAGTCCTGAGTGTGTTAGTTTGGGTCTACCAAGAAGCAGATGCCAACATTTTATTAGATGTGCAAGAGATTTATTAGGGAGGGAGCAAGAGCCAGGAGCAGGCAGTGAGAGCTTGCAGACCACAGTGCAGGGCTGACACCTGTGCAAAGAGAGAGGCAGGGAAGAAGTGAAGTGCAGCTCCAGGAAAGGCTTGACTTTGCCAGTGGGGAGATGTCAGGCCAAACTTCTTGTAGGAAGGGTCTGGCAGTTTGCCCGAATGGACCTGCCCTGGTTACCTCTGCCATGCTCAGTCATTGACCTAGAGCCACCCTCAGAAAGCCTGGCCTCGGTGCAAGTGTGGTGGACCCAGCAGGCAGCAGTGGGGCTGTCAGTCAATTATGTTTCCCACAGCAAATGGTCTGAGGGGAGCGTTTTCATGGCCACCACACTCTCCTAAGTTTTTGATATTTTCTTCATTTGTTTATTCTCAACTAATATATATATTAGTTGTGTGTGTGTGTGTGTGTATGTGTATGGGTGAACCTGGCACTTTGAACAAAACAGAAGAGTTAACTGTCCTCATGGAGTTTTTATTCTATGGGAGAAAAGATTTTTTTTAAAGTAAAGAAAAACATAAAAGAATTTCACTGTGAAAAATGCTATGAAGGAAACAGTGGCGTATATTGAGTGCCCTTGTGTGCTTGAATTCTTAGTGCTTTACATGTATGAACTATTTAGCCTTCCCAGCAACCTTGTGAGGTAGGTACTCTTTATTATTCCCGGTTTACAGAAGAACCTGAGGTGAAGAGCGCTTAAGTAACGTAGCCCCAAGGTCCCTCAAAACCAAAGGAATGAGAGACTGAGGCAGGGGATGCTCCGGCAGTATTTAACTTTTGAGTTGCCAGAAAAGACCTCTCTGAAGAAATGATATTTAAGCTAAAGCTTAAAGAATGGAAAGGAATGAGCTGTATATTTGTGAGGGTGGGATTTGGCAGAGGAAGGCAAGAAAGATATTCATATGAATGGTGATTTTTCCTTCTGTATGTTTACAAATGTTTATAAATGAAGGTCAAGATTGTTCAGTCCTAATCACTGTTGCAGGGGTGCTCAGCACGTTTCCCACTCCTCGCTTGCCATTCCCACCACCTTTGCCCCATTCTTGTAACAGATGACCAGTTGTGGGCATAGGACCAGGCCTGGCCAGCCGTAAGTCTTTGAAATTTTTCTTCTGCAGCTGGACAATATGGCTGTCGTACTAGTGAGAGTTTCTCTTTCATAAAACAATAGAAACCTGCTCTGGTTAGTATTTTGAGAAGTAAGTTATTGGGAGGGTATCGGGAAGCTTATATAAGTAAAAGGCTGGAGATAAAGCTTGGGCAGGCCTCAGTGGAAGCAAGACATAGCTTCAGTCTTAAGATGCCCCACCAACACCATTTCTATGACTTGGCTCTGCTCCTGGATTCGGCAGCCCCTGGGCACTTGTCACCGCGTCACTGAACATTGACCACCACACCATGCCGCTGCAGCTGTCCTGCATCATCTCCAGCTCTCAGACCTTTGCACGTCTTCCTCGAGATTCAAGTTCGTGGCTGACAGTATCTGATTGGATATACTCAGGTCTCGTGCTTGTGCTCTAGCTTCCAGGGAACAGGAAGAGTTATACCTGTCCCTCCTCACCTTCAGCTTCTGTAGTGAGCTGCAGAGCCCTATTTTGGGATTTCCCTTCAACTGGAAAGAGTATTTGGATGCTGAACAGCAAGTAGGATAATATCCATTAGTGATGCTGGCTGCCTAGCCCGATTCACCACAGGAGCCGTGGTGAATATTGAGCTAATGCTGCCGTCTTCCTTATCACTTGGAGAAAGCCCATCTTCAGAAAGAGAAAATGAGGCCAACACACAGACACAGAGCTAACAGATGGACTGTAGGAAATGAAAAGAGAAGGGGAGGATCTAATGTACAGCTCAGTGACTATAGTTAATACTGTATTTTACACTTGACATTTGCTAAGAGAATAGATCTTAGGTGTTCTCATCAATCACAAAAAAGGTAACTAGGTGAGGTGATAGGTATGTTAATTAGCTTGATTGTGGTAATCATTTATCAAAACCATGTTGTACACCTTAAAATACACAACTTTTATTTGTCAATTATACCTCAATAACACTGGAAAAAATTAAAACTTGCCCTACTAGATATATGCTTATTAGAATCATAACAAGATGCCATACTAATGGTTAAGGGAAAGAAAAATTGACTAATGAAAGAAAATAAGGAGCCCCCAAACAGACCCACACATATGAAGAAATTTTATCTATGTTTCATTGTATCACATTTGAAGACATTGTGACTAAGAGTCAAGAAGAAAATGGGAGATTATATGATAAATCATTCTAGGACAATTGGTTATCCACACATGGGGAAAAAAAAAGATCCCTCATATCACACAAAAAAATTTCAGATGGATTAATGACACAGTCTGAAATACAAAATTAAATTATTTAGAGCATATCCAATTACCATGGAGTAGGGAGGGATATCTCAAACAAAATACAAAAAGCATAAAACATAAAGGAATAATGGACAATTTTGTCTACATTAAAATTAACTTCAGCTCATTAAGAAGACAAGATAGTAAAAATGGAAAGACGGGCTTAGAGTTGTGGAAGATATTTGCGACTCTTATAACCAGTGATTAGTGTCTAGAATATATTAAAAACTTTTACAAATCAATAAAAAGGCAAACAAGTTAAAAATGGCAAAAGACATAAACAGTAAATTCATACAGAAGAGGAAATATGAAAAGATTCTTAGCTCCCTGAGTAATCAGGGAAGTGCATAAAACAATACTGAGAGATTGTTTTCTCATCTGTGAGATTGGCATGAGTTTAAAAGCCTGATGTGGGACTCCCCTGGCGGTCCAGTAGTTAAGACACCGTGCTTCCACTGCAGGGGGCACGGGTTCGATCCCTGGTCGGGGAACTAAGATCCCTCATGCCGTGCCGCGCGGCCAAAAAAATAGAAAAAAAAAAAAAAGCCTGATGCATGTTCGTGAGGAGGTGGGGCCAGCTAATGGAAATGTAATCTGGTACAGCCATTTTGGAAGAGAATTTGGCATTCTATAAGGTTGAAGGTGTAATACCCTTCAATCCAACAATTCTCTAGGTATAAACACAAGAGGATTTCTTATGTTGATAAGACGTATACAAAGAGACATGTACACAAATGCTTATTTTGGTACTGTTGGTAACACCACAGAATTGGAAACACCAAGTGTCAATCAATGAATTGGTGAATAAATATTAAAATATTCATTTACTGAGTGTAAGGCAGAGAAAATGAAAGAGCTAGATGTATTTGTTTCAGTGTGAATAAATCTCTTTGGTTGGAGTGATGATCATGTTTGACTTTTATAATTTTCAATAGGGATGTAATAAGCAAAATGAGAAAGCCTTTGGAGGAAAGAGAGAAAGTTCTGGGATTGCCAAGGGAAAAGCATTTTGTGGGTGAAGTTGTTTTTTCCATTAAAATAGGATCATTTAGGGCTTCCCTGGTGGCGCAGTGGTTGAGAGTCCGCCTGCCGATGCAGGGGACACGGGTTCGTGCCCCGGTCCGGGAAGATCCCACATGCCGCGGAGCCATGAGCCGTGAGCCGTGAGCCGTGAGCCATGGCCTCTGGGCCTTCGCTTCCGGAGCCTGTGCTCCACAACGGGAGAGGCCACAACAGTGAGAGGCCCGCGTAACGCAAAAAAAATAAATAAATAAAATAAAATAGGATCATTTAACTTTCCCTTTCCTATCCATAACGCAAATTATCTTAAATTCCATTGGAATTATACCTTCTTTAAAGTAACTTTAAAGAAGTAGTTTAGTAAGTAACTTACTAAAGTTTCTTACCAGGAGAGGTCAGCATTTGCATGGAAATACTCCTCTAAAGTAGAAAGACGAAGAGACAGAAAAGTGAACTTTTTCTATTTAGATGTATTCCTATCTGAAGTGGATTCTGGTAGTACTGACCTTAACGGCCTTAGTCAATGCCAATTGTAAGTAAGTTATTACTACAGAAAATGGTATATACTTATAGTGCTGTGTTAGAATACTTCCTTAGTTCTGAGCAACTCAGCAGGTCCATCCACATTACAAAAGTCAGGAAGGCTCAGCTGGACTTTGGTGTTTTTTTCTTTCAAGGAACTCCTCTAATGGCTGTTTATGTCAGTTTAAAAAACAAGTGATACAGACCTACACCAGGGGGAATTACTAAGTTATGACTATTTCATGAGGTTTTGTGACCTTCACTCTAGCATGTGCTATTTTTATTCATAGCTCTTAGAGGAAAACAAAGCACTTTGCCCTCAGGGCTAGAAGAGGCCTCTGCCACTTGGTTCTGGTTAGACTTTCCACTAAAATGTTTTTTTGCCGGACTCTAGCTTCCTTCCTCCCACTTCATAAATGGAAAGTCGTGAAAAGGTTCCTGTTTTGATGTCAGCACCAGATCCACACTAAATCGTCAGTGGTTGATGGCAGTGAATCATAGAGGGGGTGTCTAAGATAGCATTTTTGTTCAAACATCTCTCCCACAGTGATTAGCACACTGCCTTGTACTTGAATATCTGCCTTAATGAAAATAGAAATCTGATCAATCCATTCCTTCAGTGGCTCCAAATAGCTTTCAAGACCTAGTTAAATTAGCTCCACATTCAAAGGTATTCATAGCATGGCCCTGCCCA
The DNA here is from genome assembly GCF_005190385.1 of Monodon monoceros. Taxonomy (NCBI): domain Eukaryota; kingdom Metazoa; phylum Chordata; class Mammalia; order Artiodactyla; family Monodontidae; genus Monodon; species Monodon monoceros. The sequence goes on from NW_021703765.1 coordinate 50,494,033, forward strand.
ATCCATCAGCCTTATATATTGATATATTCCTATTCATAATAAGTTACTGTATGCTAAGCACACATCGTATGCCATCATTGTCTTTTATACTTTATATACATGATCTCATTGATTCCTTAATTTTTGAGATATTGTATGCAAACGAAAACAAGACTTAGAGAATTAAAAAAAATTCTTTACACGACTAGGATTTGGACTTGAGTGTTTTTGATTCTAAAGTCATAATTATATATTGCATTTCTCTTGTCTCGCCTCATAACCACATACTCTGCAGTCAGACTGAGCTACTCTCAGTTCTTTTTATGTCTAATAACTTTCGCGTACATTTCTGCTTCTTCCGGAATGCCTTTCTTCCCTGCTCTAACTAGTCGAATCCTTCTTGTTTAAAGCTCAGCTTAGTCATCACTGCTGTGGTTGACCCTCCCCGATCTACTCAACTGTGTTCATGGCCCCTGCTCTGAGGACAGAGTAGTTTTTCTTAGCAGGTACATGAGGGAGTACGGCAGAGGATTCAGGAGTTAACTGCTGATGTTACTCTGGAAGAACCATTGCTCTGGTTCTTCAGAAAAGAACGTGTGGAAATCCACTTGTAGCTTGCACCCCAGCAAGGAAATGTGTTCAAAATAAGGGAGCAAAATAAGTCCATCTCCTTTGACCCCGAGATATAATTACTAGGAGAGGGAGAGTACTGATTGAGCAGTAACTGAAGTTTCAAGAAGGAGCTCCCAAGGTGGAGTTGCAGGGCTAAGAGAATAGAAAAAGATATTACTCGGGTGAACAAATCAAATGGGCAGCTGTGTTTAAAGGCTAGACCTGAAATGAACTCTGAGCCTTTGCAAATACAGGAACCAAAAGGGCCTTGAAAGTGAGGGAAAACAACTCCTACCCAAACTACAGGGAGGACTTGTGTGCTCAGAATGGGCAAATCAGGAGGAGGCAACACTCCTTTCTTAAAATTCTTTCCATAAGGTAGCTAATGGCTATTTTGAGCATGCTACCTGGGAACAGAAACTTTGAGGGATTATATCTCCAGCATGCCTTTTCATTTCTTTCTCAAATATTGGGAGCTAGATTTTCACTTAGATTTGTACCATGAGCATTGCCTTTCTTATTTCGCAATGGCTTCTTCCTCTTTTTTTTTTTTGTACAGTTTTCTAGTTGCTGAGACTCTGGAAATTTCCTGGCAAATTATGGTTCCATTTTCTTGAGAGCAAGAAATTCTTTAAAGATATGGCCTTATTAGTTTCCCATTTCAAGTAATTTATTTTTATCACTCATCTTGAAAAAATATTATGAGAAAAGGAAGGGAATTAGTATTTACTGAGGATATGCTAAGTGCCAGACAACTCTTTCACATGCATTATCATAACCCCGCTCCCCCAGGGTTTCCCAAATTTAAATGAAGAATAGACCTCTTTTTAAAAAGGAAAACATTTCCACAGACCCCTTGTAATGATTAAAGTTATTTTATGTTTCTTAAGTGAACAAACATAAAACTAAATACAGTTCATGTATATGGCATTTATGTAACTACAGGACTAAAAGCAAATACACAAATTAAATAGAAATAAAACTTCAAATGACATAAATAATAATGTAATTTTGTTAAAATAAAATTGAGGCTTGCAATATAAATACAATATTGATTCTCATAGTGCAGTTTTTTTTCACTTCGGCATTTCTGTCTGCTGTGTGATGATTCCATTTCACATTACCGCTTAACTCTTTGAATTACCGTGAAAATCCGAGATTTTTACAGCACATCGTGATATGATTTAACCTTTGCTTGACCCAAATGATTATTTCATTATGAAATCCACCTCTGTTCTTGTTTCATTACAATAAAAAATCAATCTTGACAATAAAAATAGAACTATGTCCACTCCTCGAGGGTGGGTCTGCCTTTTTCACTGGTGTATTGGTGTCTAGAACAGTGCCTGTCACATAGTAGGTGCTCAATAAATGTTTATTGGATGGAAGGGTTAATGAACAAAAAACACTTGAGGCCAATACATTATTACCTGTAAGGGCAGTTTCTGAGATCTTATGGTGATAATAGGTTGTTCAATGGTCGTCCAGATGATTCACAGTGTGCTTATATTGCTGAGATAATATTTTGAGGCATTATTTGTTGATTTCTCTCTGTGTTTTCCCTCTCCAGCCCTTCCCTTTATTCCTATCCTGACTATTCCAGCAGGTACTTGGATTCTATGCCAAGGACCTCATGGGAGGGGTCTGGCGGGTCAGAGAAGCAGACTGTCTGTAAGCTTTCTTGGTTTGTGTTCCCTAAGCCTCCAGGTGACAGAGCCCCTTTTGGGTCTACTTTTCCTCAGTGTGCTGCTTATCCTCCATCCGTACCTTCAGATCCACTCTCCATTCTTCTCCAGCCTGATCTGTGCCCTTGGAGGCTGCTCATTATGAATTGTATCACTGATCCCTCTTGTCTTTTGGCTTCTGCTTGGATTTGGCCAGTGGGAGGCACTGACATGAGACTGAGGGACGCATCTCAGTGGCTACTTGTTTGGACATAAGTCCTTGCTCCCGCACAGGCCCCCATGATTTGGTGTTTGGGGCTCTGTGAAAAGTCACAGAGTTGAGACAAAGCCCTGGAGATGTGGGGTGAGGGGAGCAAGGAGACCTGAAGTTAAGTTGTTTGTCCTCCTGGTGGAATGGTAGACTCAGAGTTAGAAATTAAGTTTAATTATAGAGAATTAAGTAATATATTTTTCCCTGCTTAAATTTGCAGATTGAGATTCATACCCCCCATGGTATTTTTTTTTAAAGGTTATCATTACAGTGGGAACTCCAAACTTAAAAATTGTCCCATTGAACTCAATGGACCCCATCCAGGAATCCAGTTTGAAATACACTACACTATGTCATACTGACCTTTGGGTTACAAAATTCTAAAAGCTGGTTTCCGTGTGCATGAACAAAAATTGTGATTAAAAGTTACACTCTGGGAGCTTCCCTGGTGGCGCAGTGGTTGAGAGTCTGCCTGCCGATGCAGGGGACATGGGTTCATGCCCCGGTCCAGGAAGATCCCACATGCCGCGGAGCGGCTGGGCCCGTGAGCCATGGCCGCTGAGCCTGCGCGTCCGGAGCCTGTGCTCCGCAACGGGAGAGGCCACAACAGTGAGAGGCCCGCGTACTGTAAAAAAAAAAAAAAAAAAGAATGAGGAATCTGGATTCAGATTCCTGCCTTGCCACCCACAGCTATGTGACTTTCAGTAAGTCTGTGCCTGTTTCCTCATCTGTAAAAGTACACAAAACTTTGAGGATTAAATAAGATAACATGTAAATAACTTAGAAAGGTGCACATAATAAGTTCTCAATAAGTTTATGATAATTATTACTCTGATCTCAGTAGTCACTCAAACACTGCTTCATTTCACTGTTTACTTGCCACTCACCCTGCAGTGCACAGCAGAAGGCACTCATGAAAAAATGAATAAAGGGTTTATCTGCTTCCAAGCAGACAGTTAGCCATTCACCAAAAAGAATCCATTTCTTCTTTTTCTTTGGGCAGGCAGCTACACTACATTCCTTGCACCCTTGCAAGTAGGCATACAATGCAATGAAGTTCTAACCAATGGTTTGTGAGAAGTTTTACCCGTCACTTTCAAGCTAGAGTTTCTAAAAGGCAGGGTTTTTAAGTGCCCTCCTCAGTGTCTTGATGCAGAAGATGACAAGGCCGTAGGAGATGGCACAGCCACAAAATGGATGGAGCCTGGTTCCTGAATTGCCATGTGGAGGAGAGCTGCCAAACAATATCTCCTTCACACTGAGTTCTGGGAAAAAAAGAAACTCCTGTGGTCTTTGAGCCATTATACATTTTTTGAGGGGCTGTTTATTATAGCAGCTAGTGTTATCCAAATTAATATACTCTTCTCATAACTCTAACCATGATGGAGTACATGGAAAGGGTGGATATTTGCAGTCAAATATGTTGTCTATTTGGATTCAGATTTTCAGGAGGGAGAGGGTGGGGCAGAAACTAGAAAAATGGGGTCCTTTTATATCTTGTTTTTTCATAAAGCCAGACCCCTCCCAGATCCTTCTGGTCTTCCCCATGGTGTTTCACTCTGGGCAGTGTTTCCCCCCCCCCATCATTTTCTTCTTTATGAGAGCTTCCAGGCAGCAGTCTCCTCAGCTCAACCATGAATGGCATCTGCTAGCAGTGCTGGCCCCTGTTTATATCTGGGTCATGCTGTGTGTGTGTCTGCATTAGTGGGATAAAGAGCTCTTCCTGACCCTTTGGTTCCTTTCCCAAATGATCCACTGGCAATTTGTAAAGTGAAAGGTTGGTCTTCCAACAGCCCATAAATAATGTGACTTACTAATCAAAGGAATATCATCATACACAAGGCACTTAACCGGTTTCATTGAAAACAAGGTTTATTGTTATTTTGGGAAAATATTTTAAAACTCCAGATTAACTGTGTATCTACTTCTTGAAACAAAATACCTTACTTTCAATGAGCACTTTCTAGAATGAAAGGCCCACTCCTTCACTAAATGGCAAAACCAGGTAGTAGTTTCCATAGTATTTGATCACCAACCTCCAATCTAAACTATGAATTTGACAGAGACACTTCTTAGGATACAAAAAAACACCCATTGGGCAAATCTGTATATGCCCCTAGAATGGCCTATCCAGAGTGGGCTCAAGTGGGCTCAAGTGGGTTCATCCTGAGGGTGCTGCTCCGATTCTGGGCAGCCCAGGAAGGCCTGGCTTGGGTCAATTTCAGCGTGGCTCTGCTCCAGGCTCTGTCTGGAGGCCTCCCTAATGGGAGATGTGGGTGCTGTCCAGTTCTCTGCCTTCTTCAGGGCACTGCCAACCTGCAACCTTGGCTTGAAAGGTGTAATAACACAACTAAAAACAAATTGTAGGCACATTTTTACCTGGAGTTGCCCACTGCCCTGGGTTGACCATTCTTATCCAATAAGCAAGCCTGAATCGTAGAGAAAAATAAGCACTTCAGAAACATTTGGAAGTTTCTCTCTTTCTCTCTCTCTTTTAAACTCCTTTTAAAAGAAGGCAATACTTCTTAAGTTGCCATAGGTAGATTCAAGCTACATTGATAATTTTTGCTATCAGGACTTCATTTTACATTTTAAAACAATATTCCAACTCTGAAAAAAATTACTCTTTTGGCAGGTTTTCAGGAAATAAGTGCTTAACCATGTTAGATTTTAGAAAAAAGTAAAGAAAATTAGTCACTCAATACTTTGAAGCATCCAGTAACTTCTAAGTCCCTGGAAAAATCAACACAAGGCAGACCTCTTGCAGATTTCTTAACTTTTCTATTCTCCTAGAAATACCAATCTCTCAGCTGGCTGGAACACAATTTGTGAGCCAGGATTGGCCCAAACCAAACTGCGGTTTTTCATTTTTCTACAGCAATGGCATTCAAACTGGTAATAACAGCCACAGTGTAAAGTGTACCCTCCAAAACTGGGCAGAGTGGGAGTTGGCACATGGATGTTTTTCTGACCTGCTCTGTAGAGGGTGTCATGTTCTGGCCAGTCGCTAGAGTAGTAGTGACCACCCACTGGGCAAAGAACTTATAGGAGAAACTATGTATTCTCCATCCTAGCACTACTCTCTGGTTTGGCAGAGTGGGGTGCCAAGGAAAAGCACAGACTTAAGCACCAAAGAGCCTCACTTATATCACATCCCTGCCCTGAACCTACCACAGTGGGAAACTTAACCAGCCACCCACTATCCATTTACCAGCACAGTGGAAAGAAAGATCATGGGATCTTGGTGCTGGCTGGAGATGGACTGCTGCCATGTTGTACCCCCTCTCAGGGTGACCTTATAAAGGCTCACTTTATAAAGAAGGAGAAGTACCCTGAGATACAGATTGATATGAATTCTTGGACAAGAGTGAATGGCTTGACTGCTTGGTCGGGGCCCAGAAGGAACAAAATTGGAAGGTCCATGGTGAGGAAATCTGGGGAAGAGGCATGAGGATGTATCTGTGGTTGTGGGCACAGAGTATGTGTATCTTTGTATCCTACATTAATGCCCACCAGAGAACCCCCACTGCAGAGGGAGCTCTCAACCACAAGGTAGACAAGATGTCTCATCTTGTGGATGTGGACAGCTAGTGATGAGCCTTGGGGAGACCAGACCACCCACTTGGTGGCAGAATGATGTCAATTTCAATTTGTCCTTTCCAGAATTGATATACCCACCCTACCCACATGTCTCTATTAATATCACCACCCAAGGGCTCACAGAATTCCTGATCTATTAAAAACGGCATCCTGCACAGCATTGTGGCAAAGGGCACATGAACACGAGATCTACTGGTCTCCCCAGAGATCTGATCAACCAGAAGTAGCTAGTCTAATGGGAGAGTGCAAAGACTGTTGAAGGCTCAGCTAGGGTTCTAGCCTTGGGGCAATAACCTGCAGAGTTAGGGTGCTGTCCTCCAGGGTGCAGTATATCCACTAAGTCAGTGGCTATAGTGCTATGCTCCCAATAACTAGAATTCACAGGTACAGGAACCAAGGGATAGAAAATGGGTGTGGATCCTCTCAGGATCACTGCTTATCAAGCTTGCAACTTTAGACTTTGCCATTTTAAAGGTTCTGGTTTCCACAAGGGGAACACCAGGCAGCAGTTGAACTTGAAGCTGTGACTATGTCAGGTCATTTTAGGCTCCTCATGTCAGTGGAAGAACTGGCAAAGAAAAGAATTATCCCCTTGGTGGGCAAAATTGACCCTAATTACCATGAGGCAGAGGATTGCTCCTACATAATGAAAGCATGGAGGAGTTGACTGGAACCCAGAGGACTCACTTGGGTGTCTCTCGGTGCTTCCATGCCAGCAATAACAGTAAGTGGGCAACTTCAACAGCTATGGCTTGATGAGGCCAAGGCAGCTGAGGACTCAGGGCTGAGGTTCTGGGTCAGCCCATCAGGCAGGAAGCCTCAGCTGTCTGGAGTACTGGCCAAAGGTGAGTGAAATCTAGAGTGGGTGGTGGAGGAGGTAAATGAAGGCTTTATCTTGGGATCTGCTTTCCAGGGAACTCAAGAAAGATCCCCAGCATCTGGCACAGGATCTAGAACATAGTAGAGAGGCCCTAAGAGGTTGACTATATGAATCTTTGATGAATGTATGAATGAATAACTGTGCCTTGTGCTCTGTGGTAAGGATGCTCAAGTTAATTCACATTTGAGAAGTGCTTAGGGATCTCAGGGAAGGTCTGTATGTTAACACGTGACACCCCCAGCCCCTGTTCAGCAGGGTTCACTCACTGTTCCTCCCGCCGAACCAGGGTCTCATGTTGAAGGCTCACACACAGCTTTGGAAGTGCACCAAAGCCCCTCTGTGCTTGCCTCCCCAAGCCACTGTGTCGCCAGCAGGAACTCATTATTCCTCAGAGTCAGAGCGACAGAGAGAAACACGATCCTTAAGGCTTGACCATTTTCTTTCCCCCAAATAAAAAAGCCAAGTCACACATGGCTATAATTTGGATGCTGTGTCACTTTCACACTTTATTGCTCCACACATAAGCCAGTTGAATGTTTTTGAAAGTGACTGAATGAATTTAGTTTTTAAATTATCCCATGTACCTTACCCCGATAAATTACCAAAATAAGTGGCAAGTGTAATATAATTACAGCATTGACAGTGGTCTAAGGCTCAGCTCTATGAAAAATTGCTTCCCCTCCACCCCTTCATCTCTCTCTCCTGGGATTGGTTGGTGGGAGATGAATTCTCCAACAAATGAGCTATCTTCTTGAGATGTAATCGTAGGCCTGGAAGGACTTGGAGGTGTTTTTGCCTAGTGCCCAATGCCAAAAGCAGAGGCTCTGCAGATAGGGTCAGAAATCTATCAGTCTTTCACTCTATTCCCATCTTTTTTGCTTTCTCTTAGTTCTGACATTTTACAGCCTGGCTCACTGATTCTCAGCTCTTACATTTCTAGTCCATTCTCGTATGCTAGAATTTTGGTGGCATTTGTGAAGAGATTGAAATACTCAGAACAACAGTAAACAAGTAAGCAATAAATTACCATGCAGCCACTGCTCGGGTTTAACGCTTTCTCAAGGTGTTATGAAAGCATCCACAGTCATTTCCTCATTCACCTGGCAGCTTTTCAGGCCATGTTGTTGTTTCAGAAGACCTTTTTACTGCCCTGGCCTTTTGCTCACATGGTTAAATTAGCATAAAATTTGCCTTTGGTACTAGCCTGATAAAAATTTATGCTTTACCGCCTTACAGTAAGGCTCTATATTGGGTGGTGGAGTCCCAGTAAGGCTCAATATAGAGCTATATTCCACATAGCTCTATATTGCTTTTCACAGCCTCGTCACCTCTGTGTTTCATTTTTTGAACAACTCTGTAACAGTAAGTATTGTAGTTGTGCCCAAAATGAAATTTATATGTTGATCAATATTTGGCCACATGTTAGCAATGGATTTGTGAGATGCCACCGTACTATACGTGACCTACCAATTAAGAATCCTGGGTCTAGCTAGTAGTGAAGAAAACAGTATAAGAGTTATGAGTTATGAGATTAAAGCCTTGAATGTTAAGACCTGAAACCATAAAACCCCTGGAAGAAAACAGAGGTGGTAGGCTCTTTGACATAGGTCTTGGCAATGATTTTTGGTAATCTGACACCAAAAGCAACAAGCAAAAATAAACAAGTCGAACTATATAAAACTAAAAACTTCTGCCCAGCAGAAATGAAAAGGCAACAAAATGAAAAGGCAACCTGCTGAATGGGAGAAAATGATTGCAAATCATAGATCTGATAAAGGGCTAATATCCCAAATATATAAAGAACTCATATAACTCAATAGCCAAAAAAAAAAAAATCTGATTAAAAAATAGGCAGAGGATCTGAATAAACATTTTTCCAAAGAAAACATATGAATGGCCAGCAAGTACATGAAAAGATGTTCAACATCACTAATCACCAGGAAAATGCAAATCAAAACCACAATGAGATACCACTTCACAGCTGTCAGAATGACTTATCAAAAAGATAAGAAATAACAAGCGTTGATGAGGATGTGAAGAAAAGGGAACCCTTGTGCATTGTCTGTGTGAATGTTAATTGGTGCAACCACTATGGAGAACAATATGGAGGTGGCTCAAATTAAAAATAGAACTATCATATGATCTAGCAATTCCATTTCTGGATATTTTTCTGAGGAAAACAAAACCCTAATTTGAAAAGCTGTATGCAGCACCCGTGTTTATTGCAGCATTATTCACAATAGCCAAGATATGGAAACAGCCTAAGTGTTCATCGGTGGATGAATGGATAAAGAAATTTTGGTATATATATACAGTGGAATATTATTCAGCCTTAAAAAAGAATGAAACCTTGCCATTTGTGACAACATGGATGGACTTTGAGGGCATTAATGCTAAGTGAAATAAGTCAGACAGCGAAAGACAAATACTATATGATCTCTCTTATATGTGGAATCTTGAAGAAAAACAACGAAAACCAAAAAACTGAGCTCAGAGATACAGAGAACATGTTGGTGATTGCAAGGGGTAGGGGGTGGGGTGGGAGAAAGGGGTGAACTTTTTTTAATAGATTAAATAAATTGAACTAAAAAAGTCAAAAATAATATTATATTTTCCAAGCTAATGTAACCACTAACATAATGTCAAAATAATGTCTAAATAGCAAAACAAAAAGTAGAGAAGGGGGCAAAACAATATTTGATCCAAAAGAAGACAGGAAAGGGGAGAAAGGGAACATGAGAAAGTGAGACACGAAACACGTGATGCTTGATTTAAATCCAAATACACGACAATCACATTACTTATAAGTGGACTAAATATTTCAGTTAAATAACAAAGATTAACCACTATACACCTTTTAGAATAGCCAAAGTCCAGAACTCTGAAAACACCAAATGCTGACAAGGATGTGGAGCAACAGGATCATACATTGCTGGTGAGAATGAAAATGGTACAGCTACTTTGGAAAACAGTTTCTTACAAAGCTAAACATACTCTTACCATACAATACAGCAATTATGCTCCTTGGTATTTACCCAAAGGAACTGAAAACTTATGTCCACTCAAAACCCTACACACAGATGTTTATAGCAGCTTTGTTCATAATTGCTAAAACTTGGAAGCAACCAAGATGTCCTTCAGTAGGTGAATGGGTAAACTGTGGTATAGCCAGGCAATGGAATATTATTCAGCACTAAAAAGAAATGAGCTATTAAGCCATGAAAAGACATAGAAGAAGCTTAAATGTATATTACTCTTTATTAGTAATATTATAAATAGTAATTGAAAGAAGCCAATAAGAAAAGGTTACATACTGTATGATTCCCAACTATATGACATTCTGGAAAAGACAAAACCATGGGAACACTAAAAATATGTGTTACTAGGGGTTCCAGGGGATGGGGAGAGGGATGAATAAATAGGTGGAATACAGGGGATTTTTAGGACAGTGAAACTATTTTGTATGAAACTATCAATATAATGATGGCTACATGTCACATGAACCCTAATGTAAACTATGGGCTTTAGTTTAAGCCAGTAGTTTAGCACTACTGGTTCATCAATTTTAACAAGTGTAGTGCACTAATGAATGATGTTATTAAGAGCAGAAACTGGGGGAGGGTGTGGTTGAGAGGGGATATGGCAGCCCTCTGTACACTCTGCTTAATTTTTCTGTAAACCTAAAACTTCTCTGAAAAATAATGATTTAAAAAATTTACGAGTTATGTTTTTAAGATGAAATTATCCAAAACATGGAAATAACATAAAAGGATAAATATATATCCGTGCAAATGTCATTCTGTTGCATTGACCAACAAGCCCATCAACGGGCCATCAGAACCTTTAGGGAATAAAACTTTGGCAAATTAATGGCTCAAACGCTGTAAAGCTGGATGTTAATGAAGATAATTGATAAGCTGCCAGTGATTTTTGACCAGTAGAGGAGCAGGTGATTTCTGTCTGGCTGAAGAGATAACTCCAAAGGTTATGGCCCTATTGTCCTGTTAGTGTAGCTTTGTATCTAATTTAGCAACTAAAAAAAAGTTTATTTTTTCACTTTGTAATTCTTTTTTTAATTTTTATTTTATATTGGAGTATAGTTGATTTACAATGTTGTGTTAGTTTCAGGTGCACAGCAAAGTGATTCAGTTATACATATACATATATCTATTCGTTTTCAGATTCTTTTCCTATGTAAGTTACTACAGAGTATTGAGTAGAGTTCCCTGGGCTATACAGTAGGTCCTTATTGATCATCTGTTTTATATATAGTAGTGTGTGTATGTTAATCCCAACCTCCTAATTTATCCCTCCCCCCACCTTTCACCTTTGGTAACCATAAATTTGTTTTCTAAGTCTGTGAGTCTGTTTCTGTTTTGTAAATAAGTTTATTTGTATCATTTTTTAGATTCCACATATAAGTGATATCACATGATATTTGTCTTTCTGTCTGACTCACTTCACTTAGTATAATAACCTCTGTGTCCATCCATGTTGCTGCAAATGACATTATTTCATTCTTTTTTATGGCTAATATTCCATTGTATATATATACCACATCTTCTTTATCTATTCCTCTGTCGATGGACATTTAGGTTGCTTCCATGTCTTACCTGTTGTAAATAGTGCTGCAGTGAACATTGAGGTGCATGTATCTTTTAGAATTATGGTTTTCTCTGGATGTATGCCCAGGAGTTGTTATTGCCCTGTTAGTATAGCTTTGTATCTAATTTAGCAAATTTTTTAAAAAAATAGACTTTATTTTTTATTTATTTATTTTATTGGGTTGGCCAAAAAGTTCCCTTGGTTTTTATTTATTTTTTTTTACATCTTTATTGGAGTATAATTGCTTTACACTGGTGTGTTAGTTTCTGCTTTATAACAAAGTGAATCAGTTATACATATACATATGTTCCCATATCTCTTCCCTCTTGCGTCTCCCTCCCTCCCACCCTCCCTATCCCACCCCTCTAGGTGGTCACAAAGCACCGAGCTATCTCCCTGTGCTATGCGGCTGCTTCCCACTAGCTATCTGTTTTACGTTTGGTAGTGTATATATGTCCATGCCACTCTCTTTGTCACAGCTTACCCTTCCCCCTCCCCATATCCTCAAGTCCATTCTCTAGTAGGTCTGTGTCTTTATTCCCGTCTTACCCCTAGGTTTTTCATGACATTTTTTTTTCTTAGATTCTGTATATACGTGTTAGCATACGGTATTTGTCTTTCTCTTTCTGACTTACTACAAAAAAATTGAGTAGATAGTACAGAGGATTCCCTTATACCCTGCACCCAGTTTCCTTTATCTTAACATCTTACATTAGTATGGTACATGTGTTATAATCAGTGAACCAATATTGGTTCATTATTATTAACCAAAGTCGATACTTTACTCAGATGCCCTTAATTTTGACCTAATGTCCTTTTTTTGTCTCAGGATCCCATTCAAGATACGACATTACATGGAATTGTCAAGTCTCCATAGGTTTTCCTTGGCTTTGACTGTTTTTTGTTCCTTGTTTGTTTTTGATGGCCTTGACAGTTTTTAGGAGTACCACTCAGATATTTTGTAGGATATCCTTCCATAGGAATGTGTCTGATGTTTTCTGCACGAATAGACTGATTTTATGGGCTTTTGGGAGACAGACCAAAGGATAAAGTGCCATTTTCATTACATCATATCAAGAGTATAGGCCATCCACATGAATTATGACTGTTAATGTTGGCTTTGGTCACCTGGCTAAGGTAGCACTTGTCAGGTTTTTCCATTCTCTCCCCTCCCTCCTAGCAACCACTGATCTTTTTACTGTCTCTATAATTTTGCCTTTTCCAGTTGCTATTATTATTGGTGACCTCTTACAAGAGAGGTTGTCGAAAGTGCTACCTTGCTTTTAAAGCTCCTTAAGATGATTCTGTGTGCCCTTCAGACTCTTATCAGGTCACATTAAGGATATTGGTATTGTAGACACAGTGGTGGGAGAGTGGGATGGAAACAGTGCTGAGTTTGAGGACCCCTCTGCTACTCAGTGCCCAGTCCATTAACACCTTCAGCCTCAGCTTCCTCATTTTGTAAAGTAGGAAATGTCATAGCAGCGCAATGATACTATAAGTGATAAAATATCCTAATTCACTGAGATGTCTGTCTGAAATAAAATCATATGTGTGAAACACTTCCTAAGCACTACAGAAAGATAAATTATTACCATCTAGTATAGGGGTTGGCAACATTTTTTTGTAAAGGAACAGATAGGACATGTCAGCGTTGTAGGCTATCTGGTCTCTATCGCAACTGTTCAACTCTGCCATTGCAGTTCAAGAGCAGCCATGGACAGTGCTTAAACAATGAGCACAGCTGTGTTCCAATAAAACTTTATTTATAAAAACATGCAGGGGGCTGTATTTGGCCCACAGACTATCGCACGCTGACTCCTTGTCTAGAATATGCGTGGAAAGACACAAACCACTCTGCCCCCTTCCTCCTGAAATCTCTTCCAAATATAGTGCTGGCGAGGACATTCGGTAATTTATTGGGAGTCTTGACGCACAGACTACAAAGACCCTAGGTGGATTGAGTCCATACACATATGATATAAATAAATAAATGATGGAATAAATTAATAAGAGGGGGAGAAGAGACAGATCTCAAGGCTTGATCCTGAGGCCAGATGCACCACTGTGGTACTGCTGATTTTGAGGAGCTCCAGGGAGTGGTGTATCCTTGAACATTTTATCCTGGGTGTCCTATAGGAGGAGGTTCTGAAGACTAGAACGTCAGCAAGGATATACAGTGCTCGGCCATCGCATAAGACACCTGGGGAGAGAATGGTGCCAATTTGCAGAAAATGGGAAAAAGAGGGTGTTCGGGTGAGTGGTAAAGGGGTTTGAGTGAGGACGTTAGGGTGCCCCCAATTTCCTGTATTCCCCAAAATTCCCACAAAAGAGAAGAGCTGAAAGGGCTCCTGCTCTGAAGACAGGCTAACAATTGCCATCCATGGAGAAACTCTTTTTTTTCTTTTTAATTTTGCAAAGTTTTTGAAATAGGTAGTGTCAGTTTGCAAGCCCCCCGAGCTGGGTGCTAAGCATGCAGAGTCTTCGTTATCTCACCCTGGGAGGGCTGGCTTCTGCCTTGTCTCAGAGGACAGATTTTATCTTTTTTTTTTTTTTTTTTCTGGAACTGCCTCCTAAATGCCTTGTGACAGCCAAGTTCCCAAGGCCAAGGGCCTCACTCTCCTTCATTCCACCTGTGCAGTTGCAACTGGGAGGAGATGTGTGGGAACTGGCTGAACTTTCTGATCAATTTTTCCCTAAATCTAAAACTGCTCTAAGAAAGTAACGTCTATAAAGATAAGGAAAAAATGGTCCACTTATAAATGTCATCCCCCCTTATAAATGTCATCCCCCCTTATAAATGTCATCCCCCCTTATAAATGTCATCCCCCCTTTTACCTCCTATCCCCAGATTCCTCCCCACAATGACTAAGAGTCCACCTTTGGAGACACACTTCTTTGGGTGAAGTATCACCTTCCAGCCTTTCTACCGAAGTTTGTCTCCCTCCCTATCCCTTCCTCTGTCTCTTGTATTAGTGACATTGGGTTTTGATTATTGAGATTTGGTTATTCCGGTGCAGACCCTGTAGGGTGAGGCTGGATCTTTTCTGAAGGTTGAGATCTGTGTCATGTGAATAACTGGAGACAGGTGTCTCCAGGGTGGACCCATGGATCTGTAGGCAGGAGAGGGGCACTTTGGGGGTCTAGATGCCTAAAAGGTGCTTCTGAACAGGGGGTTTTCAAGGCGATGCCAGGCGGCACCCTGGAGTGAGGAAGGGGGCAGTCCAGGTGAGACCTCTCCTCCTTGGAATCCTCCGTGGCTGGCAAGCTCTGCTTGTCTAGCAACTGGATGCTCTCTGTGACTGTTTATCTTTTATTGTGCTCTAGCCCTGACTGTAAGCCTTCTCCAGAGCTTCTAACCTAGAGAATGAAAGGGAGGGGTTTGGTCAATGCTTGGCTGTGAGCGTTAACAGAGCAGTGTCCCTCTCCTGCTGTGATGACAGCAGGGATCCATGAGGCCCCAGGAGAACGTGAAGCTTAGGGACACATCAGGCTGTGTGGTCCAGGATGTTATCCTTCAAGTGCTAGTCTTGGGGATTGGTTTATTTTCTTATGAGAAGTGGTATTTTCTTATATAATCTCTAATACTAAGTAGGAGATTATTTCTCAAAAATAGCAACAGGGCTAGACAGGGAAGGGTGAGAATCCAGAGTTCATGCGAATGTTCAGACAGATCAGCCTTGCCTGCTTTTCCGTGGTGCCCAGTGCATCCCTGCGGGGGTTTCCGGTTGCTGGGAGCAGCCTGTCTCTGGCAGGTCTGCTCCTGGGTAGGTTCAACCCCACCCTGTATTTGGGTAACATGCTGGGTTCCTGGCCTCCCCTGCTCTGGCCTCACGAGGTGCCCGTTGTGGTAGGGTGCGTGTCAGCGAGCTGAATTAGGGAGGAAAACAGTCCCCATGGGAGGTGGGAAGCAGCAACCCCAAATGCCAGGGCCAGCTGACCAAGCTGCCAGTTCTTACTGCAGACTGTGGAAGAATGCAGTGCATATGATCCCGTTGCCTGCGATGGAAGACGAAAACAGGAAAAGGTAATGCTGGGGCTCTATGATTTCAAAACACTGTGGCCACAGAGTTGAAAAGTGAGCACCAACGATCTTGAGCAGACGATTTTTTCATGCCTTCAGAAGAGTATGTGCAGTGCCGCTGGCTGCTGCTAAGCTGTCATCATCTTAAACTCAGGTTTCACCTGCCTGGGGGGGCAGGCGGAGGACTTCAGGACTTCAATGGACTTTAAGGCAGTGCTTTCTCCACCGAAAGAACTCTTTCAAATGGACTCTGGGGTAAAAAAAAAAAAATGGTAACAGCTTTCTCTTGGCTGACCCTCTTTCTTTTTCTCTTCCGTTCTATGCATCTATGTTTCTGTCTCCTATCTTTCTTCCTCCCTCCCTCCTTCCTTTCTTCTTCCCTTCCTTCCATCTATCTATCCATCATTTAATTTTGGGGGGCTTCTTTTTTCTTTCTGAGAAATGCCAGGCTCTGTATGAAGGTGCTGGTCATTATTCCTTGTGCCTGTTGATTTAGGCCTCTTGGTATACTTCACCCAGTGTAGTTGTAGGTATAGGGTTGAAATAGGTGAAGTTCTGGTATAAACTGATTATTTCTTTGCAGAGTGTCAATTAAGTGGCATCTTATAGGACCTGAAATCCAGACTGTTTTATGAAGTGGACTCCAAACTATACCTTTGGAGTAAAAAGAGCTTATTTTCACACAGTATTGTCCAAATGGAGGCAAGGCAAATAGTTGTTTAGAAATAAGTTGTTATTACCATCGATAACAAGGTAGTGTGTGTCTACGAGAAAAATCATTATTCATTTTACTATCTATGAACATCATGGTGGAAGGTTGGAGCTAGGAAATCTTTTGGCGGGGGCAGGATTATAGATTTTTAAGAGCATGTTAGCAAGTCCACTGGGGACTCTTTCTTGCTTTTTGTCTGTTTGATCAGGATTTCCCACAGCATCAGGCTTCCGTGCTATTCCTCTTGTGCCCCTTTCCTCCCAGGTCTCAGTAAGTGGGACCTGGAGCTGCCTCATGCAGCTGAGTTCAGCCAGCCTCTCCCGTATCCTGTCTGACCTTCAGCTCTCCTTTAGTTGGCCTTTTAGAGTTTGGTTGAAGTTCCAGGAGAGATGCTTCCAGTGGGATTTGTGTGGAGCAGAAAGTCATATTTCTACAGGTCATGAGGAAGGAGGTAGAACCTGTGGAGAAAACTACTTATGATGGGGCCAGAGCCTTTCCATGCAGCCAACCATCTGTCCATCCATTCTTCCATCTATCCTTGCAACTATTCATGCATTCATCCTTCCATCTGCCCCTAAAACAAAGGGAGGACACAATGGTATATGACTTCATTCTATTCATTTTGGGTAGATACAATCTATATGCATAAAAAGACTAGTGTATTTCTAGCAAACAGAATCCAACAGCATATGCCTCACAAGCAGGAAGTAGAGAGGAGGATTCAAACCTGGGTCTATTTGGCTCCCAAGCCTGTCTCCTTTCATCTGACACTAATTATATCAGAGAACCCTGTGAGACGTCCAGTTACTCTAGAGTCTGCGGTGGTTTCTCCAAACTGGACCTCTTTGGACATCCATGGCATGGGTGCCAAGTGGACTTTTGCCTCTTTGCTCATTGATAACAAAGAGATTGGTCTAGTACTTTTATGTAAAGAGCACGAATCACGATTCCTCCATTATCTCCCTGCTTCTGTTAGAGAGACCTGGTGGCTTGACTGATTTCTTGTGACAAAGAACAAAATACAACCCAGAAAGCCCAGACTCTCAGGAAGGTTACTGTTGGATCAAAGGAGACAGCCTGGTGGGGTGGAAGCTAGGTGGCCATGGGTTCAAATCCCAGTTCTTGGAAAATTATTTAACCTATCTGATCTTCAATTTCCTCGTATGGTAATTGGAGATAGTAGGTGTTATTATAGCTACTCTAGAGCCAGCACTTTGTGCTGGTTTATGTCAAACCTGGCCTAGCTCCTCTGCTCTCAGGCACAGCAACTGCTTTTAAGACTCTTATAATTCCCTGAAGCTTGCAGGCATTATTTAGTGGGTCACAGCAATGAATGATGATTAAAGAATACACCAAACTCTGGCACCAACGGTTGGAAGACTGGCCAAAGGACAATTCTCCATCTCTGGCCAAGAGGACTAACCCTTTTGTTAAAGCCCATTTAATGACCTGCCTGGTTGAGTTGTTGGTGGGAGTCTCCTTGCTGGCAGCTGACTCCCAACCAAGTTGTACGGGTGAGCCCCGTTTTACCTAGTAAGTCCTTGGAGGAAAGCTGGAGGCTGGGATACAACCCTGCCTATGGCAGGCAGGGCTGGACTGAGTTCATTCATAGACTCATTCATTGAAAAGTTTGAAAACCAGGGGCTCTGCTTCTGGAGAATTAAAGTTGGTTTTCTTAAGCCTGCTTTTCTTTGGACTTCTGCCCACCTGGTGTAACCTGGGCATGCTATGTACTTATTTGAACAAGTATATCTAGGAGGAGAGGAAAAAGCATGAACGGGTGGAGTGGAATCTCTTTAACATCTGCTCTGTGATTTATAAAATAAGTGTGATGCCATGCCACTACGGGATGCTTTCCAGGAAAATGGAGCTATGGTACAGAGAAATACCTTCTAAAAAATGGCAAAAGTTCACCTATACTTCTAAAACTGTTGAGTATAACAGAAAAGAGATATTTCATTACACAGCCATTTAGAAAAGGTTTCTAAAGCTTTTCCCTGACTCAGGGCCATATTTTGATAAAGAGAATGAATCTGCTTTGCCAGTTTTCTTTTCACTCAATATTCCATTCATAATATGTATATTACATATATAGCCAATATAGTGGATTTATAGTAACCAGTTGTTATCAACGTGAATTGCTTCATTTCTCCTGCTTGGCTTCTCCCATTCATCAGTTCTCTTAAGATTTCATTGCTGACTGGCCATATTCACCTTTCTCTTCTTTCTTTTTTTTTTTTTTTTATAAATTTATTTATTTTATTTATTTAGGCTGCATTGGGTCTTCGTTGCTGCGGGTTTTTTCTCTGGTTGCGGTGAGCAGGGGCTACTCTTCATTGAGGTGCACGGGCTTCTCATCGTGGTGGCTTCTCTTGTTGCAGAGCACGGGCTCTAGGCGCGTGGGCTTCAGTAGTTGTGGCACGTGAGCTCAGTAGTTGTGGCTCGTGGGCTCTAGAGCACAGTCTCAGTAGTTGTGGCGCACGGGCTTAGTTGCTCCACAGCATGTGGAGTCTTCCCGGACCAGGGCTCAAACCCGTGTACCCTACATTGGCAGGCAGATTCCCAACCGCTGCACCACCAGGGAAGCCCACCTTTCTCTTCTTAATTCAGTAATATTTAGGCCTCTCAGCTAATCTGTAGATCATCTAACACAGTGTGTGGGTTTTCCTCCATGTTATCTGGAGCACTTGTGTGTAGCGTTTGGCATGGAAGAATCAGCTCTTCCTTCAGGGTGCATTTGTTTTGAAAGGATTCGGGCTAGAAGTGATGCTTGAGCTGTATCTTAGAGGTACTTTCCAGGTAACAAAGGTAGGGAAGGGAAGTTCAGGTAAAGTATGGGGGTAAGAAAGAGCATGGAGGAAATTGCAGGTGGCTTGCAAGGCTGTTCTGGCACATGGCAAGGGAGGGCAGGGTTGCAGCTGGAGGGGAGGCTGGAGGTGCAGCTGAGGACCTGGTCACAAGGCCCTTATCTCCCCTGCATGTATGTCCTGCAGGCAACTCAGAAGATTTTAAACTGGGCGTAAGGGTTAGAATGGACTTAGACTTAGGGACATAAGAAGGAGGAACCTGATCAGATTTGCATGACAGTGATGTGGGCAACGGGCAAGTCTTCAAATTAGCCTGTGTCCTCATTCCTAAAGTAGAGAGAAAGGTTTTGCACCAAGGTTGGAAGAGGTAATGTATGTGAAAGTGCTAAATATATTTAAACTTTTATTATTATTATTGGACTTCTTTGAGCCATGAATGAGTTAACATACTTCATTTTTCAAGAGATCAGTTTTGTCATCTGAGGCAAAATACACATGCTTAATATTGTTACCTGATTTATATAGGGATATATGATTGATTGTTTGGCTGCGTTGGGTCTTCGTTACTGCGTGCAGGCTTTCTCTAGTTTCAGTGAGCGGGGGCTACTCTTCGTTGTGGTGCACGGGCTTCTCATTGCAGTGGCTTCTCTTGTTTCGGGGCACAGGCTGTAGGTGCGAGGGCTTCAGTAGTTGTGGCTCATGGGCTCTAGAACGCAGGCTCAATAGTTGTGGCGCACGGGCTTAGTTGCTCTGCAGCATGTGGGATCTTCCCAAACCAGGGCTCGAACCCATGTCCCCTGCATTGGCAGGCAGATTCTTAACCACTGCACCACCAGGGAAGTCCCAGGGATATATGATTTATGTAGCTTTCTATTTCCTTAAACATCTGATTTTTAAAATGGGAGCAGGTCTTACTATTTGTTGTCTGCTTTAAACTCTAACTGCTAAAATTGGAAGGATATGGGAAGACCTGGTGAACGCTGCTCATAAAGAGGAAAAGAAAGGGTTTTTTTCTTTCTGGCTGTGCACTCATTCTTTCAAGAGTCATTTAAAAAGAAAAGGTTTCCATCTTCTCATAGCAACTCAAGTGCTTGAGGACCTCATGACATTTTACCAAAACTCTCCTCCCAGAAGGGCATCAGTGGTGAGTAGGTGAATAGAAACATGGTGTATAAATAGCTAAATATACAGAGGAGCACATGAGGCATCTGGTAATGTGTGATTTTCATCTGATTTTACTGTGTTATTAAGACGAACCCTGCTTCCTAAAGAAAATTAGAACATTTTCAAAGCTCGAGTCTGAATCCTGCCTCATTCCTTGGTGATGATGTGACCCAGGAAATGACATCACCTCCCTGAGTGCTCCCCTCTATAAAATGGGGAGAGTAGTAAGGCCTACTTTTTAGGGCTGTTGGGAGGATGACATGAGATCATCTGCTTGAAGCCTGACAAATGATAAGCTCTGGGTAAGTTGTTATTAGGAACACCCTCAGCTGTGGGAGCCAGCACCATTCTCTTCTGAGCATGGCATCAGACGTTCAAGTTGCTTCTGAACATGAATCTGAATTGACACCTAAGAAACCAGAAGAGGATGAAAAAGAGGATAGAGTTTAGTCTATAGAAGGTCTTGAGCCTGAAGAGGTACCAGAGTCCAGTGCCTGTCTCGTGTCATAGGGCCCAGACGACAGCGGGTCCTACCAGCCCGACCAGACTACATGGACAGGACAGCAGGGCATAAAGGTGCTGAGGAGGTGACCATTCCTGGGCTGCAGAGATGGCATGAACAGTGACCAGGGCAAGACAACACAGTCCACACAGCTGCAGGTGTGAAAATCAAACTCTGTCTTTATTCTTTTACCATTGTATGTGGGATAGGTAGCAGCACTGCTGGGGAGCTCCTTGGGAGGAGAGGAGAGGGAATCTGTTGGATGGAAATCTTACCTTTGAGCATCAGTTACATCTAAGCCTGTTTTCAGCACGTTTCATGTTAGACTTTTCAATGGCAAGTCAAGGAGTAGAAGGTAGATGGGCTCAGACAAAAGGTTCTTTGCAAGAGTTCAACATAGTGGCCAAGATTTTATTCTTGCATTTCATCATGCATGTGCCTTGGAATTATGGATTTTTTGGAATCTGACTGAAGAAAACATAAACTTTCCAGGTAGTGTATAGGTGTCCCCATCTTTCTAGCATCTCTGCCTTTGGCCGATGTGATGCCATACTTTCCTGACATTTAATATCAGCTCTGGTATGGGTCTGATACCAAGTATATTCATACCTCAGCCATAAAACAGGACCTTCTAGATAGCCAGATTCAGGTGCTCTGCCCTTCCCAACAGATGCCTCTCCACCACCCCTGACTCCGCCAAAATGAAGTAAAAGCACATCCTGAGTTGACCACTTCCTCTGAGCCTGGCAGACACACAGCAAGAGTCTTGGCTGGTGATGGGCTTGATGCATGGCCCACTTGACTGAGCCACACATATGCACAGGCTTGACCTACACTGGCAAAATCTGCAAGGACACTTCTTAGACATTTCAAGTGATTGATTCCTCTGAGGAAATGATACATTAAAAAATACACATATACACACATATTTAATTATTTTTTTAAACCACAACTGAAAAAAATTCTTTGCCACTGTGTAGAATTAAATCTGACAAGAAACCCTATGAGTTTTTATTAGTACCATTATTGTTTTCTTTGGCTTCATGTACTATAATGGTAAAATAACAAAAAAAAAAGAAAAAAATTGTAAAAAGGCAAATATTTTGTACAAAAATACAAAGTTTTAAAAGCTCTTTAAGTATATTTCATATTGTTACTAAAAGTTGACCTATATATCTGTATGTCTGCATATTTTTCCTACATGTGGGATTTTAGAAATGTAAGGTACTGTTTACACAGTATACGTTTTCAGTTCTTCCTAAAGCTCAACAACCAATGATAATCTTTTTTCTGATTGGAGCATTCCATACTCTGGAAGACATGATTTGCATAACCGTACGATTACTGGCTGAGAAAAATCTATGTGATTCAGTCCATTTGCATACTGAAAATCAATGTATCATACTGGGGGAACACTTTTGTTCCCAAGTCCTTAAGTAATGGCAGATGGTAAAGAACGTTGGCTGTCAATTTTTTCAGTAATTGGTTTGCAGTGCTTTTTTTCAATCTGGTGAGAAGGTGATGCAATGAGGAAGAAGTATCTTTTGCCTTTGAGAACTGTCCGAAAATTTGCTCTTATTATTATATCACAGTCCATTATAATGCAGGTGATATTACTAAAAGAAAGGAAAAAGGATGGGTGTTAGTTTTTCTTAAAGAACAATGTTAATGTATAATTCAAAAAAGGAACATGTGTTTTTATAGGAAACATTCCAAATACATCGTTCAATAATTATTTTTTCAAATAAATGCCTAGAAATTCTTACTCAGATTAAATAAAAGGTAAAATTCACTTTGAAAGAGCCTATTTTGGGGAATCCTAGTCCCAACTCAAATCCCAAATGGCCAAAGAAGGCTAACAAATGACAAATCTGGGTCACTTGTCACCCTCTACTGTAATCTCTTGTTGAGATATTTGTGTTCTTTTCCTGAAACTGACCAGGATGGGAGTTCCTTACCTGTCTGGAGACCTCTAGCACTTGGACGAGTGCTTGACACACTAGAGGTTTTCAATACATGACTGTTGAGTGGATAAATGCATAATTTGTGCCCCAGTTACTGTCAAAAATAATTTGAGCAAAATATATTTTTGTCATCAACTTTGTTTTTAAAAATTGAGATAAAATTGACATATAACATGTTAGTTTCAAGTGTACATGATTCCAAATTTGTATATATTGCAAAATGATCACCACAGTAAGTCTAGTTAACGTCCACTACCACATATAGTTATAATTTTGTTGTTGTTGTTGTGATGAGAATTTTTAAGATTTACTCTTTTAGCAACTTTCAGATATATAACAGGATTAGTAACTATAGTCACCATGCTGTACATGACATTACATTACCATGCCTTATTTATTTTATAACTAGATGTTTATACATTTTGAGCCCCTTCACCCATTTTGTACACCCCACCACTCTCCGCCTCTGGCAACCACCTGTTTTCTGTATCTATGAGTTCCATTTTTTTTTTATAAGGTTCCATATAAGTGCGATCATATGGTGTCTGTCTCTGTCTGACTTATTTCACTTAGCATAATGCCCTCAAGGTTAATCCATGTTGTCACAAATGGCAATATTTCATTCTTTTTTATGGCTGAATAATAATATTCCATTGTATTTATATACTGCATTTTCTTTACCCATTCATCTATTGATGGACCCTTAGACTGCTTCCATATTGTAAATAATGCTATTGTAAATAATGCTCCAATGAACATAAGGGTACATATATCTTTTCAAGTTAATGTTTTTGTTTCTTCAGATGAATACCTAGAAGTGGAATTGCTGGATCATATGGTAGTTCTATTATATTTTTAATTTCTTGAGGAACCTCCATACTGTTTTTCCATAGTGGCTGCACCAATTTACATTCCCACCAACAGTGCATAAGTGTTCCCTTTTCTCCACATCCTCGCCAACACTTGTTATTTCTTGTCTTTTCTATAATGACCATTTTGACAGGTGTGAGGTGATATCTCATTGTGGTTTGCATTTCCTTGATGATTAGGGATGTTGAGCAGCTTTTCATGTACCTGTTGGCCGTCTGTATGTCTTCTTTGGGAAAATGTCTGTTCAGATTTTATGACCATTTTTCAATGGGATTGTTTGGTGTTTTGCTATTGAGTTGTGTGAATTTTTCATATATTTGGGATATTAGCACCTTATCAGTTTTATGATTTGCAGATATTTTTTCCCATTCAGTAAGCCGACTTTTCATTTGTTGATGGTTTTCTTTGCTTTGCTGAAGCTTTATGGTTTGATGTAGTCACACTTGCTTATTTTTGCTTTTGTTGTCAGATCCAAAAAATCATTGCCAAGATCAATGTCAAGGAGATTATTACCTATGTTTTCTTCCAGGAATTTTATGGTTTCAGGTCTTACATTTGAGTCTTTCACCCATTTTGAGCTTATTTTTGTGTATGGTATAAGAGAGTGGTCCAGTTTCATTCTTTTGCATGTGGCTGTCCAGTTTTCTCAACAGCATTTATTGAAGAGATTGTCCTCTCCCCACTGTATATTCTTGGCTTCTTTATCATAAGTTAGTTGACCAATAATCCATATGCATAGATTTATTTCTGGGTTATATATATTCTGTTTCACTGATCTATGTATCTGTTTTTATGCCACTACCACACTGTATTGATCCCTGTAGCTTTGTAATATAGTTTGAAATCAGGGACTGTGTCTAGCTTTGCTCTTCGTTCTCAAGATTACTTTGGCTATTTGGGGTCTTTCATGGTTCCATACAAATTTTAGGATTGTTTGTTCTATTTCTGTGAAAAATGCCATAGGAATTTTTCTAGGGATTGCATTGGGTCTGTAGATTGCTCTGGATAGTATGGACATTTTAACAATATTCTTCCAATCCATGAACACAGAATATCTTTCTATTTATTTGGGTCTTCTTCAGTTTC
The DNA here is from genome assembly GCF_005190385.1 of Monodon monoceros. Classification (NCBI taxonomy): domain Eukaryota; kingdom Metazoa; phylum Chordata; class Mammalia; order Artiodactyla; family Monodontidae; genus Monodon; species Monodon monoceros. The sequence continues at coordinate 50,518,773 of NW_021703765.1, forward strand.
TTTCATCAGTGTCTTATAGTTTTCAGTGTATAGGTCTTTCACCTCCTTGGGTAAATTTATTCCTAGGTATTTTTTTCCTTTTTGATGCAACTGCAAATGGTATTGTTTCCCTAATTTCTCTTTCTGATCGTTTGTTATAGTGTATGGAAACACAACATATTTTTGTACATTGATTTTTGTGTCCTGTGACTTTACAGAATTCATTTATTAGTTCTAACATTTTTTTTTTGGTGGAGCCATTAGGGTTTTCTATATATAAAATATCATGTTACCTACAAATAGCAACAGTTTTACTTCTTCCTTTCTGATTTGGATGCCTTTTTTTTTTTTTTTTTTTTGCCTAATTGCTCTGGCTAGGATTTCCAGTACTATGCTGAATAAAAGTGGTGAGAGTGGGCATCCTTGTCTTGTTCCTGATCTTAGAACAAAAGTATTCAGCTTTTCACCATTGAGTATGATGTTAGTTGTGGGCTTGTCACAGACCCTCTATAGAGAGTTTCTCTCTACAGGGAATCCATTTGAGAGTGGTTTTTTTTTTTTTTTTATCATAAATGAACACTGAATCTTGTCAAATGCTTTTCTGCATCTATTGAGATGATATATGATTTTTTTCTTTCATTCTGTTAATGTAGTGTATCTCATTGATTGATTTGTGGATGTTAAACCATCCTTATATCCCTGGAATAAATCCCACTTGATCATGGCATATAATTCTTTTACTGTATTGTTGAATTCGGTTTGCTAATATTTTGTTGAGGATTTTTACATCTATAGTTCATCAAGGATATTGGCCTGTAATTTTCTTTTCTAGTAGTGTCCTTGTCTGGCTTTGGTATCAGGGTAATGCTGGCCTCATAAAATGAGTTTGGAAGTGTTTCCTCCTCTTCTATTTTTTGGAAGAGTTTGAGAAGGATTGGTATTAATTTTTCTTTAAACGTTTGGTAGAATTCACTAAGGAAGCCATCTGGCCCTGGACTTTTGTTTATTGGGAGGTTTTTGATTACTTATTCAATCTCTTTACTAGTAATTGGTCTGTTCAGATTTTTTTATTTCTTCATGATTCATTTCTTTGTAGATGGTATGTTTCTAGGAATTTATTTCTCATAGGTTGTCCAATTTGTTGGTGTATAATTGTTCATAGTGATCTTTGTATTTCTGTGATACCGGTTACAGTGTCTCCTCTCTCATTTCTGATTGCATATATTTGAGCCCATATTTTTTTCTTGGTAAATCTAGCTAAAAGATGGTCGATTTTGTTTATCTTTCAAATACCAGCTCTATCATTAATCTTTTCTATTATCTTTTTAGTCTCTATTTCATTTATTTCCACTCTGATCTTTATTTCCTTCCTTCAAGTAACTTTAGGCTTCATTTGTTCTTTTTCTAGTTCCTTGAGGGGTAAGGTTAGGTTATCTGAGATCTTTTTTTCTTGATATAGGATGTATTGCTATGAACCTCCCTCCTGGAACTGCTTTGCTACATCCCATAAGTCTTGGTATGTTGCATTTTCATTTGTCTCACTATATTTTTTACTTCCTTTTTGATTTCTTCCTTGACCCACTGGTTGTTCAGTAGCATGTTGTTTAATCTCCTCATATTTGTGATTTTTCCAGTTTTCTTCTTGTGATTGAAGCCATATCAAGCATCTTTTCCAGTCACAATGGTATGAGGCTAGAAATCAATCTTCTTAAATTTATTGAGACTTTTTTTTTGTGGCCTAACATGATATATTCTGGAGAATGTTCCATGTACACTTGAGAAGAATGTGTATTCTGTTGCTTTGGGATGGGATTTTTTCTATCAGTTAGGTCCACCTGATCTAATGTGCCATTTAAGGCCAATGTTTCCTTATTGATTTTTTGGTCTGGATGATCTATTCACTGATGAAAGTGGGGTACTAATACTGTACTGCTGTCTATTTCTCCCTTTAGGTCTGTCGATATTTGCTTTTTTTACTTAGGTGCTCCTATGTTGGGTGCATAAATATTTACAAATGTTATATACTCTTGTTGGATTGATTCCTTTATCACTATGTAATGACCTTCTTTGTCTCTTATTCCAGTCTTTGTTTTAAAGTCTATTATGTCTGATATAAATATAGCTACCCCATCTTTCTTTGGGTTTCCGTTTGCATGGAATATCTTTTTACATCTTCACTTTCAGTCTGTGTGTATCCTTCATCTGAAGTGAGTCTCTTGTAGGCAGCATATAGACGGGTCTTGTATTTTTATCCATTCAGCCATTCTATGTCTTTTGACTGGAGAATGTAGTCCATTTATGTTTAAAATAATTATTAAAAGATATGTATTACCTGCCATTTTGTTAATTGTTTTCTGGCTGTTTTGTAGTTCCTCTGTTTCTTCTTCTCTTGCTCTCTTCCTTTGTGACTTGATGATTTTCTGTAGTGGTAGGCTTAGATTCCTTTCTATTTATCTTTTATATATCTACTATAGGTTTTTGCATTGTGGTTATCATGAGGCTTACATATAACAATTTATAACAGTCTATTTTAATAACAACTTAAGTTTGAATGCATTCTAAAACTCTGTGTTTTTACTCCCTGCCCCCACACCATTTTATGTTTTTGATGTCACAATTTATATCTTTTAATCTTGTGTATCCCTTAACAAATCATTGTAGTTGTAGTTATTTTTATTACTTTTGTCTCTTAACCTTCATACTAGCTTTATAAGTGTTAATCCACTACCTTTACAACATTAGAGTATTCTGAATTTTACTATATATATGTAAAGGTAAATATATTTTGACCTTTACCAGTGAGATTTATACTTTCATATGTTTCCCTGTTTTTAATTAGCACCCTTTCTTTTCAGTGTAAAGAAGCCTCTTTAACATTTCTTGTAAGGCTGGTCTAGTGGTGGTGAACTCCTTTAGGTTTTGCTTGTCTGGAAAACTCTCTCTCTCTTTCAATTCTGAAGGATAACTTTGCTGGGTAGAGTATCCTTAACTGGAAGTTTTTTTCTTTGAACACTTTTAATAAAACCATTCCACTCCCTTTTGGCTTGCCAAGTTTCTGCTGAAAAATCAGCTGACAGTCCATAGGGGTTCCCTTGTATGTAACAAGTTATTTTTCTCTTGCTGCTTTTAAGATTCTCTCCTTGTCTTTAACTTCTGACATTTTAATTATAATGTGTCTTGGTGTGGGTATCTTTGGGTTCCTCCTATTTGGAACTCTGGGTTTCCTGGGTTTGGATGTCTGTTTCCTTCCCAAGGTTGGGGAAGTTTTCAGCCATTATTTCTTCAAGAAGTTTCTGCCCCTTTACCCCTCTCTTCTCCTTCTGGGCCCCTATAATGTGAATGTTGGACCACCTCACATTGTCTCATAAGTACCTTAAACTATCTTCACGTTTTTTCATTCTTTTTTCTTTTTGCTTCTCCACAAGCAAAGTGGGTGTGTTCCACTGCCCTGCTTTTGAGCTCACTGATCCTTTCTTCTGCTTCATCTAGTCTGCTACTGAATCCTACTAGTATATATTTTCCAGTTCAGTTATTGTATTCTTCAGCTCTGTAACTTCTATTTGGTACTTTCTTATATGTTCTATCTCTTTATTGAAGTTCTAACTGTGTTCATCTATTCTTCTCCCGAGTTCAGTGTGAGCATCTTTATAACTATTATTTTGAACTTTTTAATAGGTACATCACTTATCTCCATTAAGGACTTTTTATAAGGTTTTATCTTGTTCTTTCATTCAGAACATATGTATCTTTCTTCATTTTGCTTGACTCTCTGTGTTGTCAAACTAGATAAAACAACCCTCTTTCCCAATCTTGAGGGAGTGGCATCTTGTAGGAATGAACCTTATCTTTCAACACTGCCCTAGCTCTTGCTTGTCCTTCAAACCACTGTGATTGTTCAAGCAGCCTTTTTTATTTTTAGTGGCTCCTAGCATTTGAGTGTGCCAAGACCTGTCAGTGCCCCAAAGGGGAGGATCTCAGTCAGCAACTAGAGTCTTGCTGATTAGAAACTAGACCTTTAGGCAGCAGCTTTTAAAGTATGCAAATATTTATAGTCTTGTGGGACTGAAAGGTATGTCCCACTGGCCACCAGAACTGGGTGACCTAGAAGTGTCTCCTGCACAGTTGTTGCAAAAATCAGGGTGCCAGACAAGTGTACAAGCTCCATCCTGGGAGCTACCTGCACCCTGTCACGAGGCAGAGGGAGGTCACAAAGATGGCATCCACCAGCCTTTGTCCCTGGACGGCACCTCAGTAGGTCCCTAGATGAGCCAAACCAGAAGCCTACCCCTCTTGCTGAAGCTCCAGGACAAGCAAATAGGCCTCTTTCACAGAAATACTGGGGGTATGAGTCAGTTTGCTGTCTGCACAGTCCCCTGGGGATAGCAGCTGGCCAAGAATGATTTGTTTGTTATAGTCTCATGGGACCCAGGAATGCAAGCTCACTGGCCACTAGAGCCAGGAGATCAAGGGGTGTTCCCTGGGTGGCAGCTGCAAAAAACTGGGCATCAGACGTGTGTAAAAGCTCCCCTTGGGGTGATACTGGTGCTGTGGAGCACAGCAGAGGGAGAGCACAAAGATAGTGCCTGCCCTTCAAGGTCTCCCACCAACTTTCAAAATAAAGACTTTATGAGATAGAATTACATAATATTCACAAGGTTGTATAGTTTAGAACTATCTAATATTTTAGAACATGTTCATCACCCCTAAAAGAAACCCATACCTATTACCATTCACCCCCATTTCCTCCTCCACCCACCACAAACTTTCAAATCTAGTTCTGATGAAGAAAACTAAGATGCTATGTCCTGAAGAGGGTCATGTATTTAATGAAGTTTTACATAAGTACCTTTTGAAATGAAAAAAAGAATCTCCAAATGCCTCTTAGGCTTATGAGCTTAGAAGGAGGCAGGGAAACTATATCCCTACATTATCTAGCACAGCATCTGGCCCATAGTAAATGCTCAATAAATACATGTGGAATTGAATGCTTGGCCACCTGAATTATCCGTGCATGGAACTCTATGAAAAAGACTTAACACTGGTGCCATATGTTAAATAACAATTGACTGACAATATTATAAGGTAATGACCTAGGCCTTTTAGTCTAATATTTATTGGGTACTTCCTCTACATTAGGCACATTTATTAACTTATTTAAGTCCTCACAACAACCCCATTAAGAAGATATTATTATTTCCCTGAGGTTAATAGCTTGCCCAGCTAGTAAATGGCAGAACCAGGACTGGAAGCCATTACCGAGCCTACATTCAGATCCCTTATACTCATCACTTCTTGCCCTTTAATAAGATATAAGCTCAGTGGCTCTCTCTTAAATCCCCTCTGCTGCTTACCTGTCTCCCTGTCTTTTTCGCAAATGAAGTTATTGATGTCCTCACACTGGAAGTCGTTCCACTGCCCAGCATAAATCAGCCCAGCACAGTCTTCTCCAGGCCCGTGGCCATGACCCCAGTTATCTGGCTGTCCAGCTTTCCAATTTCTTTTAAGAAAACAGAAATCAGATATTATTTGCAAAGCCACAGAGAAGTTTTCTTTACCCAAGAGCAGCAGAGAAATGTAAAAAACAAAACCAAGGCCTGTCATTTGTCCGGGAATGAAAATGCACTGTTTAAAAAGCTGTGCACACTCGGATTCAGAATAAGCAGCTGTTTTGCAGAGCGCTGTGTTATGCAGCATCTCCCTGCAGGCTTGTTATCATTGCCACAGTGCAATCAGCTCACTGAGCTGCTTCATCACATTGCTGAGAGAGTAAATCTGTCTCCAACACAGTTAGATGAATGACAGCTTTCTAACGTGCACTGGAATGCTGACTGCTGGGCATGTGGGTGTATATCTGTGTGTGAATGTATATGCATTCTGAGGACCACACACACACACACGCACACACACACACACACACACATTCTTGGAAGAACCCAGAGGGATCCTCGTACGTTCTGATATCTTGTCTCTAACAAGTCAGAGTCAGGCAGAGAGAGCGAAAGACGCTTGATATACACTTACAAGAACCTACAATTATAAACACTTGGTTATGGTTTTCTGGCTAAGTTGTAGATAGTTAATTGCTATAGAAAGAAATAGTAATTTATTCTTACTGAAAATGACTTATACATCTCACTGCCTTTTTTGGGAGAGAGATTAAAGTCTTTAAAACAAGTTTTCTTTAGGATGAGCTCATTTGGGGCTTAACTTGCATGCTGCTGCTCAAAGCACCCCTTTGCCAACGTTTGCTCTTCCTGACTCTGTTTCCAAGCAATAAATTAGATGTGCTTCCAAGACTCAAAACTTGAAAGACTACGTTTTCTCTGAGAACCAGGTCTTTGCACAGAAGCTTGTGGTTACCTCCTAAGAGGACAAGCTTGCCTCGTGCGGAGGGTCCGAAAAAACATCTGCAGCAGGAAGTGCTTCCCATAAACGATGACTCATTACCCAACCAGCATCATCTAATAATAACTCACTCTGGTCCATGCTTCATGTTCGTATCAGAGTGGCTGCGGCTTTGGCCGCTAGAGAGAAATCTTCCACTGTACAGACCCTGATAGCAGGAGAAAGTTTTACAGCAAAGAAACACTTCTCACTACTAAGATTTTCCTTTTCTGAGGCCAGGCTCTTACCAGGGTCACCTGGGGACAGAGCCCATGTTGTCCTACTTCTTTCGACGACAAGACCAGCAAAAATCAGGGCGATGGGAAAGGAGAGTTGAAATTTACAGTTAAAGGATGTAACAAGGTAGCATGGACTCCCCCAAGCCAACTGTATATTTTGGGATATTTTATAAAATGAAATGAACTTAAATAAATCTAGTGATGAAGAGATAATTTAGATGAAACCATCAACTGATGAGAGTAAATGTGGGACGATACTCAGGTGGAAGTCAGAAATAGTCATTCGTTAACTCATTCATTCGACAGATATTCACAGAGCACCAACTATGTGCCAGGGATAAATAATGCTAGCTGATGGCAACACGGCACTGTGGAGAATAGAGTCCCAGCCCTCTCAGAAATTATATCACAGGCAAGAAACAAATGAGGTAAAACCCTCAGACTGTCACAGTGATGCCAGAAAGAGATGAAGTCGGAAGGAAACTTTCAGGCAAGCTTTTTGGTGTGTGTGTTTCCACCTCGAAGGACCCTCCCGGAAATGTCAACAATGCCTGGGCAGTTTGATGTTGTTGGTGTACACGTTGTTCATTTCTGTAGTTATACGAGGGGGTTCCCTTCCAATTTTGTTTATCAAATTTGAGATTGTGATTCTCGATGCATACTGACAGGACATTTAATATTCTTTATCTCCCAGTTAGTTGGGAATAAATAGGAATAATAATAAATAGGAATATTTATATAATAAATATAATAGGATTTATTATAATATTATTTATTATATAATAAATAGGAATAATAATAAATAAATAGGAATTCTGATAGAAGATCTGTTTAATATTTTCCCCTTGTATTTCCTTGCCCTTTTGAGTAGATAAAAGGGATTTACAGATGAGACAAAAAGAGAACTGCTTGATAAGAAAGGAGATTGTCTTTATCACCATCCTCCATTCGTTTTTTTCCAGGTCACTGGAATTCTTCACATGCAGTGCTTAAAGCAATCCTTCCGGACTAAAGGTAGAAGGTGGCTGTGAGTGGAGTGACTCAGGTGGGACCAGCATGGATGTGCGGTGGAGTAGCCTGAAGCCAGGCTGCAGGAGGAATTTGTCTCAAAGACTAAGTCTCACAGCATCTCTTTGGAAAAGCTAAAATCACATGGAATGATTTGTGGCAAATCCCCCCAGTCTGCATGTTTGTAATAGAGCAGAACGTGTCAGATAAATAGAATGTATATATTTTGGAGAAGAATTTCAGCTTAAATGTTTCCTAAACCTCATTCATAGGTAGATTCTGGAAAGAAGAATGGCTGAAACCTGGGCGCCAGATCCTTGAATGCCACATTATAACATACATGTCAGAGAAGTGGTTGGGTAGCAAGGTGTGTATGTACTTGGACACTGTATTTTGAGTACACTGGGGACCATGGAAGCATCGGGACTCCCTCTTCCAGGGAGCTGGAATCATTGCAAGCACCTCAGCCAGTGGGTGTGAAACACCCCCCAGGATTCTGGGTTTATACTAATGGAGGTAGAGCACAAACTCTCAATTTTGGGAACAGCCCCTTCCAACCCTCACAACTTAGTATTTCTCATCAACCACAAGATTGACTGAGCCTTCGTGGCCAAGAAACTTCTGCTGGTAAGAGCCTGGCCTCAAAACAGGAAAATCTTAGTAGTGAGAAGTGTTTCTTTGCTGTAGAATTTTCTCCCGCTATAGAGGTCTGAACAGTGGAAGATTTCTCTCTAGTGGCCAAAGCCAGTGCCGCTGATACAAACATGAGGCATGACCAGAGCGAGTGAGTATTGAAGTAGATGATGCCAAAGGTTCCCTTCTGGTCCTTACCATTCTACGGTTCTATATTCTAAAAATGTAGTATATAATATTACGTGTAGCCATCTGTGTGGACAGAAGGGCAGCCCATGTTTTGTCTTTGCAGTGCAGAGATGAAAGCTGTTACTCGTAACTTGACAGCATGCTCCCGTTAAATGATATCCTGTGCAGGGGACCAAGAAATGGACAAGAGGAAGAGAGGAGCTTCAAGTGTGTTTTGGGAGACTCTCAGGAAGCACAGCATATCTCTGGTGATCTAAGGTGGGCAACTGCAAGGAGGGTGGGCAGGAAAGGCCTTCAAAGGCTCCCTTACATTTCTGCTTTGAGCAAGTGGGCAGAGTCTCCATCCCATGTGTGTTTGGCTGCCCCGTGCCTACCAGGCAGTCTCCATTGACAGTGATGACCTTTGCCAAATGACACACCGGCATTTATTCCATCAAGAGTAGAAAGACCAGCTTTGACATGCTCCTGATTTCACTGGTCTTCTCCCTGGTTTGTCTGTTTTCTATTTCATTGCTTTCCAGTCATTATTATTCCCTTCCTTTTGCTTGCTTTGGGATTAATTTGCATTTCTTCTTCTACCCTGATAAAGTAGAAGCTTAGGTCATTAATTTTCAACTTTAAAATATTTTTCTAATATAAGCATTTTAAATTTATAAATGCCCCTCTATATACTGTTTTAGCTTCATCTCACAGATTTTGATGTTGTGTTTTCTTTGTCTTTGAAACATTTGCAAATTTCCTTTGTGATTTCTCCTTTGCCCCATGGGTTATTTAGAAGTGTGTCTTTAATTTCCAAATATTTGGTGATTTTACAGATATCTTTTTGTTATTGATTTCTAATTCAATTTTGTTTTGGTGAGAGAACATACACTACATAATTCCAGCGCTTTTAAATTTATGGAGACTTGTTTGATGACCCAGCCCATAGTTGATCTTGGTGAACATACCATACTCACTTGAAAAGAATGTGTATTTGTAGTTGTTGGGTGAAAAGTTCCATAAATATCAATGAAGTCAAGTTAGTTGATAGTGTCTGCTATATCCCTCTTGGTTTTTCTATCTCTTCAATACTTGTTCTATTAATTACTGAGAGGAGAGCATTGAAACCTCCTTTGAAGCCCCGCTCTTCACTGTATCCACATTTAGGGTCAGAGTGTCTGTCTTCTTGATTGTGACAGGGTCCTGGAAATCAGACTGTTTTTACATGAGTAGAAGAACAGTACCTCTCACTCGTATTGTGCCCCAAACTCCAGAAAAGATCCTCCAAACCAGCACAGAGGCTGGGTCATGGTGGACACTCCAGGATAATTCAGTGAATGTTATCATGGGACTGTGGGCCAGTGGATCCCAATGTCCAGTCAGAGGACTGGTGCTGGGCAAGAATGAAGTTCTCACAGGTCTGTGGTGAAAAGAGAAAAATGAGGACAACTCTGTGTGTATGTGTGATGGCCAACTGTCTTTTCTTGGTTTTATTCTTGTTGTTTTTGTGCTGAGATTTGTTGATAGGTGATTTTTTTTTTTTTTTTTTTGCCTGTGCTGTGTAGCATGTGGGATCCTAGTTCCCTGACCAGGGATCGAAGCTGTGCCCCCCTGCACTGGAAGTGTGGAGTCTTAACCACTGGACCGCCAGGGAAGTCCCCCTTGATAGGTGATTTTTAAAACCCACGTCCTTAGTTGGGCAACTAAAATCTTGGCAACATGAGTCAGCCCTCCAGTCTTTCTCTTGGAATTGTATTGGTGTGTGGACCCAAAGCATTTGGAAACCTGTCCTGGGGACCATCCTGAGACATCACAGATTGCTTCTCATGCCATCCTTTTCCCTAATCGTCATAAGATTTAGTGAGTCAGGTCGTATGTTTCATGGGAAATAAACCTCCGTTCAAGTCCACGTGTGCCCTAAGCTTCTGGCATCCAATCCACATCACCGTAGCTTTTTGTCTGTTTATTCCAGCACTGTCTTTCTCAGCCAGCTCTCAGTATAAAAATGGAGTGGGGGCAAGAGGCAGAGGAGAGAACCTTTTATCCTTTGTCTGTTTCCTCTTTAACAGTCCCCTCAGCAGCCTGAAATAATTTCACAAGGGGTGTGCGTGCGCATGTTGGAGAAAAAGGATAAGAGTAAAGTAGGGAGACTGACTTCTTCTGTAGCCTGCACAAAGTACGGGGAGGTGCCAGGTCCAGAAACCACTGTGGGTGGCAGGGGAAAGGGAAGTGGATGGACCAGGCTTGGAGGCCACAGAAGCAAAGAGGAGGAGGGTACAGGTGAGTCTGAGTCGATGGAGAGGTACTTGGGGAGCTGTATCGTGTTGCGAGACCCCTGAGAGCCTAGAGCCCCATCCCCAGGCCACGGCAGGGAACATTCTTCTTGTCTTCACAAACCTGTCGTGTGTGTGCCATCTCCTTCAGGACATGGTATAATCCATAACTGCTAGGAAGTGTTATCCTGCGATTAGTGACTAGTATGAAAATGATGACAGTGATGACAATAGGAGTAATAATTCTTGAGCACTTCCCATGGGCGCAATGTCCTCAATGCTTGATATATATTATCTCATTTAATTTTCACAATACTGACATCGGTCCTTCTGGAATCTTCATTTCTAGATGAGGGCATGGAGATTCCACACAGTTGAGTAACTTGCACAAGGTCACGAGCTGTTGAGTGCTGAGTCCGGACCTGGAACCCACACCTTATTGACTCTAGGGCAGGTACTCTCTCCCCTCGCTACACTAGCTCTTTTTCTAGTTTGTGCTGTGTTTATTATTCTATGTCAAGTTAAATGAGCCTTCGGCTATTGAGGCCTCATAATATGTCTGCCTAATTTATTCTTGCTTTTAAAATGTGATCCCGAGGACAAAGTGAGAGAATGGCATGGACATATATACACTACCAAACGTAAAATAGGTAGCTAGTGGGAAGCAGCCACATAGCACAGGGAGATCAGCTCGGTGCTTTGTGACCACCTAGAGGGGTGGGATAGGGAGGGTGGGAGGGAGACGCAAGAGGGAGGGGATATGGGGATGTATGTATATGTATAGGTGATTCACTTTGTTATAGAGCAGAAACTAACACACCATTGTAAAGCAATTATACTCCAGTAAAGATGTTAAAAAAAAAAAAAATGTGATCCTAGGGTTTTTTACATGTCTATGTATTCCTTTGGGTGGAAAACTAGAAGCACTGTCTGGGCTGTGGCTGGGAACAGAGCTCCCAGGAAGGTGTCTGGGGATGTGAGCCTTCTCAGGTCCCAGGTACCAATTCTGGCGCTCTCCTCCCAAATCACATAATTCCTGCTGGAGCCTGGGAGAGACGAGGAAACTTCCACTTTGGGAGAGCTGGCATAGGCCGTACTGTTCTGTTCCCTCTCAATCCATTCCATGTGGGCCAATCCAGTTTTTGCTTATAGGAGGGCTTCAGATTGAATTTCTTAGTGAGTCTAACCCAGACCTTTTTCGTATTTATGGTTGTGAGAAAAGTGGAGGGGACTGAGGTTGTTTTTTTTTTTCCAGCTCCCCACTGACTCCCTTAAAAAAAAAAATGATCCTGGCACTCTAGACTGTCAGTCACAAATTTCTCTTTCCCTTAGTAGTCTCTGCCTCCCGTGCCCCCCTCCCACTGGTCTGATTTTAGGTGACAACTCTCACAACTGTGTTGACTCTCCTGAAGCAGATCTCTGCTGTGCTGGATGCCCTCCTCGGGCTGGCGGCCAAATTCCCGAGTGCCAGGGTGTGGTGTGGCTTCATCTCCCCAAGGACAGGTGCGCAGGGAGCAGACAGGATGTCTGCTGAGCCAGGAGGCAGATATCCATTTGCCCTGGGGGCAGTCTGGGGCAGTTCGGAGCAGACCTAAAATCTTCAAACGTTCCACCTTGAAGTTTGGTCGTTCTTTTAAAAGAAATGGCCTTCGCCAGCCCCCACCCAGAACTCCCTTGTGGTAGGGTGAACCTAGCTATGGACCCAAAATTTCCAGTGTGCGCTCCAGCACAGCACTTGTGATGGGCTGCAGGAGCAAAAACATATATTGTCGGGACTTCCCTGGTGGTCCAGTGGTAAACAGTCTGCCTGCCAATGCAGGGGACACAGGTTCGATCCCTGGTCAGGGAACTAAGATCCCACATGCCACGGGGCAACTAAGCCCGTGCGCCACAACTACTGAGCTCGCACACCTCAGCTAGAGAGCCCGCATGCCACAACTATGGAGCCCGTGTGTTCTGGAGCCCACGCACCACAACTAGAGAGAGAAAAGAAACCTGCACGCCACAACTAGAGAGAAGCCTGCGCCACACAACAAAGAGCCTGCGTGCCACAATGAAAGATCCCGAGAACCTGCATACCGCAACTACAACCCGCAGCCAAAATAAAAAATAAACATATACTGACTTTCTCTAAGTACAGTTTCTAAACACTCCCCCCAAACCCCCCACAATGGTAAGATCATAGACCCAGTGCCTGGCTATGTGACCCCACCTCGGGGGTCAGGTCCATTCTAGGCTGATCATTTCCACCTCTCCCATGGGGGTGATAAGGGTCACATGGAATGAGTCTAGGATTGTGCTGAAAACTGAATTCCCATATTTACACATCTGTGTTCATAGCAGCATTATTCACAGTAGCCAAAAGTTGGAAGCAACCCACATGTCCATCCATGGATGAATGGATAAACAAACTGTGGTCCATCCATACAATAGAGTATTAGTGAGCCTTAAAGAGGAAAGAAATTCTGACACGTGCTACAGCATGGATGAACCATGAAGACATTATGCTCAGTCAAATAAGCCAGTTACAAAAGGACAAATACTGAATGATTCCACATACATGAGTGACTTAAAGGAGTCAAATTCATAGAGACAGAAAGTAGAAGGGTAGGTACTACAGGCTGGGGGGAATAGAGAGTTATTATTTAACGTGGACAGGGTTTCAGTTTGGGAAGATGAAAAAATTCTGCAGATGGATGGTGGTGAAGTTTACACAACAATGTAAATGTAGTTGACGCTGGAATCTACACTTAAAAATGGTTTAAATGGTAATTGTTATGTTATATATATTTTACCATGATTTTTAAGTAAAAGGTTTTTTAAAAAAATAAAATAAATGGCCTTATTCTGGTTTCCACCTATATCCTCTAATCATGCTTTTCACGTGGAGGATTTAAAAGTGTAAAGAAGCCTGTCTGTCTACCCCCATGCACAGACATGCACAGGAACTCTATCTGGCCCCTCCATCCCCTCTAACCCCTGTTCCCTGTCCTTGACCTCTACTGCTCCAGCCCCGAAGCCCGTGACGCTGTCTTGGACCTGAAATACCCTCAATTTCTCCTCTCCTGGTGCCAAGGATGCTGTGGCTTCTCCATGCTCGGGACATGGTCCTGAAGCCGAGATGCCCACATGCCTGCTTGAACCTCTGCGGGGCCTGCCTTCTCTGTCTCCAGCAAAGGAAAGGTGGGTTTTTATAAATTCTGCTCCATTTGGTACAGTGTGTGTCGCATATTTTCACATCCATTAGAGGCAAAGCAGGAGTAGGATAAAGAGGTGAAATTTAAATGGGCACAATTTAGTCCTCTTCAGACCATGGGGTAGGATTAGGGCAGGAGTGGACACGGGGGTCGGATGAGGCTCATAGAGATGTCTGTGCCCCTAGGAGCTCCGAGAAGGTTCTGTGAAGTGCTTCCCTTCTCTGTTGCTGCCTTTATAGAACTCAGGTCACATCGGACTTAGAGAGACTCTTCAAGCCTGCAGGACACGGTCATCCCACAAACGCCTTCATTTGTGGTGTACTTGAACTTTCTGTGTGTAGGACAGTCATCAACCTGTAGTTCATCCCCACACTCTGGCCAGAAGCACAGAGGGGGTCAGGGCGTCGATGGCGTCATCCTGAAGGGAGTGCCCGGCTCTGATCAGAAACATGGCTGGTGAGCTCGGACCATGCTGGGAAGCCTGGGGCTTCTTTGGCCTTCACGGCAGCATTTAAAGAGCACGCTCGGCCACAAGTGCCATCCTGGGTGGTTTTATGGGTCTGGTGGTTTATTTTGTTTGTTGTTTTGTTTGTTTTTGTAGAAATGAAAAAAAATTCACTCCATGAAAAGAAAAAAGAAAACCCCTATTTTTACAGCATATTGATTCTCAACCATAATTTCCCTACATGGAAATAAACATGCAGCTGGTACCTGGAGCCTCAGTTTGAGGAACGTGTAGGACACAAGGTCGTTCAGGAAGAAACTGTAGGAAGTCAGTCTGGCAAGAGGTGAAAACATAGACCAGTGAGAGCCTGACCAGCAATCTGGAAGTTTCTGAGACTCACTTATACTCTAGAGATGTCCCATCCAGCCACTTCCATTCGTTTTCCTGCTCTGAGTCTGTGAGGCCGATCCAGTAGTTCTCTCTCCCTACCATCTGCTTTTTGATCCATTGCTGAAAAATAAATCAGAAACGGTACATTACTATTTCTTGAACAGATGTTTGGGGGACTTTCCCCTCAATGTTTAGAAAAGAAGGACACTTTATAAGAGGATGTTTATCAGACTTTAACAGAGAAGCATAATGAGATTTGAATAAGATAAAGCTGTCTCAAAAAAAAACAAAAAAAAAGGATGTTTGTCAGAATTTGTGCACTGCTTTTGCTGTCCTCTCGTTACTGCACTTGTTTTGCACTGTTTTGGGGGCTTTGACCTTTTTTCCTCTTATAAGCTTATAAGCAATATTTAAGTGATGCTCTTTCTCCCTTAAAGTATCCAGACCACTCGATGAATCCCACCAGGCTCCACCCCCTTCCACCACCCCTCCCTCCCATGTTCAAACAACAGTAACAGCCACGGCAATATTGAGCGCTTCCTCTGGGCCAGGTCCCACGTCCAATGTGTCACATACAATGTGTCTTTGAGCCATTACAACCACCAACCTAAGACAGATGACAAGTGGCTGAGCTGGGATCAGGCCCAGGTGTGTGTGTTCTGAAGCCCAGGTACCTGACTACTGTCTTATGGATGCTCCTTCCCAGTCAATTACTGCAGAAGCATCTGTTTTCGGGGTCATGTCTGCCAGAGACACTTACGGAAAAGGAAGGAGGCCACTGGGACAGTGTGGCATTAAAGAAAGAGCATTGGTATTGTTGCTAGTTGGACCTCAGTTTCAATCTCAGCTCTGCATTTACTTGTCTCATCATGTATTAATCATTTAAACTTTGCGGGGCCTCAGTTTTCTTATCTGTTAGATGGGGGTAACATTACACATAAGCTCTAGGGATGTGGTGAGGTTTATAAGAGAAAATGCCTCATACAGTGCCTGGCACACAGTAGGGGCCTAGTGAGTGGTCACTATTGTTATCATGTGTGGGCTCTGCCTCAGGGCCTCCTCTGCTCTTCCTGACTGTGCCGAGGCCACACGTCTGGTCCCTTGCATCCCTCCCCACCCCTACGGTGCTTAGGCCTCTCTGCCTCTCTCTCCACAGGGGCCTGGTGCCGGCCTGCCAGGCTTACGGCTCTTTCAATGGCCACCGGTAAAAGCCACACACCTCCAGGCTTGATAAAGCAAGACCTTCCAGGTGGAAGCATAAGGACCTAATTCCCATGCCATGAATGCTTCTTGTCACTGGATAAATAGCCCAAATCTCCATAATGCAGCCTTCTGTGTTTACGTGACTATGAATTCTTGATATCTTTGAATCCTCAGTAAGCACGTACTTTCCACGTGTCACGATCCTTAAATTACAGTTTTCCCCAACTATAAGTATGCTGCAAACATACCTGTTCCTCTCTTGTGTTTATGAAAATGAGATGTGAAGACTTGTCTTCACAGGAAAGTTTTGCATCCTCAAAAATTTCTTTTTCAA
>NW_021703765.1:50535425-50576525 GCF_005190385.1 Monodon monoceros
CAGACACAGCAACAAAAAGCACAGGCACAGATCTTCAACGTCAGTCTGGAATCACGTGGAACCTGTAAACAAGTGGCTGGGAGAGCCCAGAACTAGAACTAGGCTCACGGAACAAACATGACTGAGCTGGACTGAAGGAAACCAAGTGGAATCGGGTGTGGGTCAAAGGTTGCAGACCCAACACTCAGGGTTTGACCAAAGGTTTCACTATCAAAGGACGAGAAGGCGCCATAACATCTTCTCAAAAAGAAATACGATCTGGCTTCAGGAACAGAAAGTTCCATCTGCACGTTAACCACGGGTCATCCATCCCCAGGTGAAGGGCATAAAATGAGGACAGGGACGGGTCCGGGGTGGCCAGCCTCGGACTTTCCTGAAGGAAATGTTTGGGACCAGTTTGTCCCCGAGGATCCGACTCAGCTAATTATAAACAAGTGCTGGAGGGCCTGGTGCTGTTTAGAGAGAAACACAAGTGCCTGAGCACCACCGCCTGGCACGGGGCCGTGGGAGCAGCGGGGGCGGAGGCCACCCTGTGCGATGCCTTCACTGCCAATAAAATGCAGTGTGGGGGGCACACATGGGGGGGGGCACCCATCCCCAGGTACGAGGGGCTCAGACTTACCGTTGGCCTCGGGTGCTGCAGTTGGCTCGCTCTGCAGGGCCAGGGGCACCGCCACCCCTGATGGGCCCGGGGGACCGGGGGGGCCCTTGGGACCCGGCATGCCTGGCACCCCAGGCAAGCCCGGCAGACCCCTTGGCCCGGGCACCCCAGGCTCCCCCACGGTGCCCTGCAGTCCCTGGAAGCCAGGGGGGCCCTGGGGGCCCGGGAGTCCGTCCTTGCCTGGTGGGCCAGGGGGGCCTGGGTCCCCACTGGGGCCCTGAGGGCCGGGCTTCCCGGGGGACCCGCGGGAGCCTTTGGGGCCCTGCAGGCCTTTGGAGCCTTTGCCGCCACGCTCTCCAGGGGGGCCGACCGGCCCGATCGGGCCCCTCTCACCGGCCGGGCCGGGAGGGCCAGGCTCCCCCTTCTCTCCTTTCTGTCCCTTGTTGCCAGTGGGACCCGGGGGTCCCTGCTGTCCTCTGTCACCTTTCGGACCCCTGGGGCCAGGAGGACCTAAAAGAAAAAAAAAGACAAAAGGCATAAAAGTGAAATCCAGGACGCCTCTGGTCATCTGGGACCATTTTGTCACCAGCAGGAAGGCTGTGTGGGTTGAGATCGTGTGCGGGTTGAGATCGGGATGCCTTCCCTCTTATTTCCTCCTCTTTCCACTGATGTGATGAATATTTATGAACTACCTGTTATATGACAAGCACCATGTAAGGTGGGGGAGAAGGGGTTTAGAATTAGACCAAAAAGATGCCATCGAGCGTTGCGGGCCCTATCCTGTAATTCCTGCACCACACCGCCCTGGCCTCTCCTCTCTGCTCCTCCACTGACGCTCCTGTCCCCTTCAGCGGTGCTGCGGGCACACTGCTGTCCTCAGGGCTCAGCCTCACCGTGGACCAGCGTGCAGGGACGGGCAGTCTCCATGAGAAGTGCTCTCGGGGCCAGAGCTAAGGAGGATCAGTTTCATTTTTTCCAGAGAGTCTAATGATGCAAATAGGGAAGGTGGACTAGAGAAAAAAAAGAGGTGGACCATCTAATTGGCAAGGGAGAAAAAAAGACACCATTTTCCACCAAAGGAGGAAAAAGCAGTTCCCCCTAAAAAAGGTTGGGAGAAGAAGGCAAATACCTGTTCATCCCTTCTTGTTCCAAAAGCAAGTTCACATAACATGGGATTGTTTTGTTTTCTCTGAGTTCTCAGGGGTAGGTAAGGTAACAGGGATGTCACACAAATACATCACAACAAGGATTTGTATAGAAAATGACAGTGTGAGGTACTTTCACATACATTATGTCACCTGACCTTCGTCTATGACAGAGAATTCCCACAGCACATCTGAGGACACGCAGGGCCACAGACACCAAGCTCTTTGTTCAAGGTTACTTAGTGACTCAGGACAGATCTAATCTACCCAGGGGAGTAAGACACGGACAGTCACCGTCTGGGAGAGGAGCTGGGACAGGAATTCAGGGCTTCTCGTGTTGAAATGGATGCATCGTGGAGGGCACTGTGCTCAAATATTCTGCTGCCTAGAATCTTAGAGTTTGAGATCTCACTATTCTTCGTGAACAAGTGTAAGAGCTTCACACCCATTCTTTGGACAGAAGCAGAGAGCCTTTGAGGCTGGAAGGGCGCAGGTGCGGGGAAAAGGCTGGGTTGGTGGGACTCTGCACTCCCACAGTTTTTCCTATTCCCCTGCACCAGCACACCCCACCGGCTGGTCGGGATGGAACAGTGAAGCAGCCTTTCCCACCTCAGTAGGGGGAATCTCTGCACCCTCCCATCCCAGGCCCTAATGGACATCACTGCGCCCACATACCATCCATGGCCAAGTCCAGCCTGCCATCTCTGCCGCCCCTTAGCAGGAGCCTAGGTCCTGGACTCAGCTTTCCTTACTTGAGGCTACCCATGACGTGCCCCTGGACTTAATGGCAGGACCCTCTACGGAGCTGTAAGCGAGTTTATGCCAATGGCTAGCACTGGCTTCAGTGCGTTCTTTCTAGGGTTATCTACCCCATAAGTGGGAGGCTTGGGATGAAGCACCCTCTCCCTGAGCCCATTTCATTGACTCCTCTCCACCCGCTCCTGCTGACTCCTCTCTACCATCAGCTCCCCTGGGCTCTGGGTCCTTATCTCCATCTCATAGTCGGATGGTCTATCTTCTCTGGGATGTCCCGCCAGCACCCCCAACCTGGTGTGTCTACACTGACCTTGTCACCTCTGCTGTTCACGTCCTCCTCCCGCCATCCCTTATCCCACTGCATCATCACAACCATCTCATCACCATCCTAGTGTGAGTCTTCTCTCTCTTCCTCTCTCCCTCCTGCCCCTCTCTGTCTTTCTGGTAGATTTTCACAGTTACCTCTTAACTGCTCTTCCTACCTCTGATTCCTCTCCATTCATCCCACTCTGCATCTTTCGCCTTCTTTACACATAACTCTGGTCTCCACCTGCTCCAGAATATTCAGCCCCTTCTCGATCACCTGATGTCAAGGCTTTCATGACCTGGTCTCACATGTGTTTATTCCATCCTCCCCTGCACTTATGCAAATTTCTTCTCTTAGAATTTTCTCTGCCCATATCCATCTGGAGAATTCCTGTTCACCCACCATGTAATCCTCCCAGGTCACTCCAGATGGAAGTTTTTCCTCTTTTATGATTTTTTAGTCCTTGTTTATTCCTCGAGGATCCTTCCCCATCTAGCAGCTAGATTATAGGCCATAGTCATTATCCAGCAAGTGTTTATCAAATCAATGGGCATCACAGTCCAGTGCACTAATGCCAACATTATGGGCCCCAGCAGAGACCAAAAGGGAGAGATTTTGGGGGAACGGTGTCCTGCCTGGTGTCCCTCACCTCATTCCAAGAAGTACAGCTCCACTCAATCTACATATCAGGTTTACCCTGGCTGCCAGTATGGAATCACCATGGGGAGATGTCTTTCCTGACTCTACTCACACTTCAGAATTGATCTAGTGGTCTTTTACCCACAATCTGGATAAACAGATTTTTTTTTTCTGTTTAACTTGATGAGGCTTATTAAACAGCCAAACCACTTAGTAAAGACATGGAGGGTGGGTTTTCATTGCCAGATCAGTCTCCTTTAAAAAAATAACTTAGAGGCTTCCCTGGTGGCACAGTGGTTAAGAATCCGCCTGCCAATGCAGGGGACACGGGTTCGATCCCTGGTCTGGGAAGATCCCACATGCCGCAGAGCAAATAAGCCTGTGCGCCACAACTACTGAGCCTGAGCTCTAGAGGCTGTGCACCACAACTACTGAAGCCTACGTGTCGTAACTACTGAAGCCCGTGCACCCTAGAGCCCATGCGTCGCAACTACTGAGCCCACATGCTGCAACTACTGAAGCCTGCATGCCTAGAGCCCGTGCTCCACAACAGGAGAAGCCACTGCAATGAGAAGCCCGTGTACCACAACAAAGAGTAGCCCTTGCTCACCGCAACTAAAGAAAGCCCACGCACAGCAACGAAGACCCAACGCAGCCAAAAATAAATTTTAAAAAATAATAAAAATTTAAAAAAATAAAAAGGGCTCTCACTCATAAAAAAAATAACTTAGTTCCTTTGTGTAGTTGAGAAATAGTGTCTTACAGATTATTAGTGGGTAAGGTGGCATGTGTGTTCCTCCACAACAGATGTAGCATTATGGAAGATTCTAGTGGAACAATACTGACAATAGGCCAAAACGAACAAACAAAAATCTAATTTATTTAGAATAAGGGCAAAAATAAAAGTAACTTTTTTTTTCCCCTCAGCTACTTCTGTTTTGTTTATGTTCTATGTTTAGCCTTAAGAAATCCAAATAATGAGGAAGGTCTGTTGGGAAATTCAAGTGCTTTAGAAATTCTTTATCCTTATCCTCTTCGTGGATTTACCAATAATCAGTGTTTCTTGATCACTCACGTCTGGGGTTGGTGCTATACTTGCAAGTTACGGGAAATGAGTTCACTTGCAGCCGTGAAATAGTGCCCATTCCGGGGCCTGTCTCCCTGTTCTGAATGTTCTGACAGACCCATGTGACAGGGACTTGTATTTGTTCCAGAACACCCTCCTCTGGTTTCCAACAGAATTCCAAAGACATACAACTCTCTCTTTGCCTCCTCACATGAATCCAAGACCTCCCTTACCTGGGGTGACAGCTTTTCGTGAATCTTATTTCTTTCTGGGGTCAGGTAGTTTATCGTATTCAGCTGTTTCCCTCTGAACCGAAGTTGTGCTTGAATGGCCCTACCTTCTCCACATAGAATCGTGGCTTATTTTAAGAACAGCATAAAAACACGGATCCCACAGTCAACACAAAATACCAACAGATGCTAATTTCCAAATCTTGAGAAGGAAGGGAATAAGACACTGGGAGAAGATGCAAGATTTTGCCTTTGATAAAGTCTAAAATCCTACTTGTGATGGATTTCCTAGCTGGATTAGCATAAAAACTGAAGTTTTCATACGAAGCACTAACTACATCCATCATAAATAGGTTATCTGTCTCTCTCTTTAAGATAAAGTTTTATATTCATGGCTGTGGATAAACTCCTAGCAAGCACCCTATTATCAACGCATGTCTTCATCCCCAGCTGCCCCATCCGCAGAGCTAGAGCAGGAGGCTGGCGCTCCGCCTACAGATGCTGGGCTATGTGAAAACGTATTCTGTGTATCCCATACCTAGGGGATTCATTCATTCATATACTTGGCTCATTAAGACGGTACTTTGCTCCTTAAGACATAGATATTTGCTAATCATTTCTTTTTAAAAATCACTAAGAGGGCTTCCCTAGTGGCGCAGCGGTTGAAAGTCTGCCTGCCGATGCAGGGGACACGGGTTCGTGCCCCGGTCCAGGAAGATCCCACATGCCCGTGAGCGGCTGGGCCCGTGAGCCATGGCCGCTGAGCCTGTGCGTCCGGAGCCTGTGCTCCGCAACGGGAGAGGCCACAACAGTGAGAGGCCCGTGTACTGCAAAAAAAATAAATAATAAATAAATAAATAAATAAAAATCACTAAGAAAAAGAGCTAAAACCATTCCAGAAGTCAGCACTGGATCCCCCTACAAAGCCGATCGTCAATGCCATGAGTATATCTCCCTCTAGGCCCTGGGATGCTGGTATTGCTTTTGGCATCTAGATGATCCCAGGCTTTTAGGTATTACTTGAATCTTTTATTAGGCAGCTACTGAAGTGAAAATAAAATGAAATAAAATATAAGCCATCCATAGTGCCTTAAAACTGAGAACACTGAGATAAATGATGAGGGAGGTATTTATGAGCTCATGTGATAACAATTTGAATTCAGACTCAAGAAAATCTAACACTACATGTGAGGCAGACATGATGTCTCATACAGAAGAGCAAACTGGAGATTTGCTTCCAAGGCCAAGTGGGTGGCTGGCCTGGGATTCTGAAATGCCAGGATACCCATGTTGCTGATAAAGCCTTGACCAAAGGCTCCAGAAATGCCTGTATATAACCGACACCAGAACTTGGAGCAACCGTGTTTACACTGCCAGCAAAACCTTCTCCCCAGGTTCCCAGGCTCCAGAGCCCAGAGCCTTGAACACACGAATCCCCTAAACAAGCAGCTCCAAAGAGGACAGAAGACTAAATCACTGTGCCATTTCTGCTTTAACAACCAAACTGCAGGCCTTGAGAAGGGCCCAGCCCTGTGTCCTATGCCAGAGATAACTTTCCAATTTGTTTTCCAACAAAACTGCTGGTGCCTAACAGAAAGTAGAGAAACCACTTTAATTCTTACTGCCATTCAACATCTTGGAGAGACTGTTTTAGAACCACGAGTGGTTGGGTTGGAAGACAGAAGAAAACAGTAATATAATCTGACATATTTTTCTTCTTATTAAAAAAATCTACTTCGCATGCAAGGAAATTAATCAAACATTTATTTAACACCCACATATGAAAAAGTGGTCCTGCTTCACTTAGGTGAAAAGGAATATACAAATTAAAAGGAAATTTAAGAGATATTTTTTGGCAATCATTTTGAAGAAGAATTTGATTCTTGACCTCATGTTCAAGACAGTCAGGCTTCTGGAAAGCCATGGAAGCTCTCTCTCCACAGAGAAGGATATACTTAAACCATTGTTTCTCACCAACTGGCCACGGTCTACATCGATGCCTTTGAGTTGCCTACTCTCAAGGCTCCCCAGACAAGTGGTCTTGTTTGGGGAAGAGTATCAAGAGGGGGTGGGGTCGACAATGAGAGGAATCGAGGCCTCATGCCTGATCCACTTTGCTCCATGCCCTGTCCTGCTATGTGTGCTGTCCAGCCTTCCTGTGCATCTTTCAAGGTCCAGATCAAATGTCAGTCTCTCACTGAAGCCTTAACTGATAGCTCTCCTGAAGGTAAACTCTCGTGTATTCAACCTCCCCAAACATGCCATCTTTCTCCTGAATCATCCGAGGGCAGCAGGGTACCGTGTGGAAGCATGGGTTAAGGGACCAGACAGACCCGAGTTTAGCACTGCCTACCACTGACTAGCTGCTTGATCTTGGATTAGTTACTCAGGCTCTCCGTGCCTCAGCCCCCCTCCCTGCAAATGGGGATGCTGACGATTCCTACCTTAAGGAGCTATAACAATGAACAGAGACAACTTATCCAAGTGCTCACTGGCATGACTGGCATGTTGCAAACACTCAATAAAAGTCCATTAGGGACTTCCCTGGTGGCACAGTGGTTTGGAATCCGCCTGCCAATGCAGGGGACACGGGTTCGAGCCCTGGTCCCAGAAGATTCCACATGCCATGGAGCAACTAAGCCTGTGCGCCACAACTACTGAGCCCACATGCCACAACTACTGAAGCCTGCGCGCCTAGAGCCTGTGCTCCGCAACGAGAAGCCACCGTGATGAGAAGCCCGCACACCTCAACGAAGAGTAGCCCCCGCTCGCCACAACTAGAGAAAGCCCGTGCACTGCAACAAAGACCCAACGCAGCCAAAAATAAATAAAATAAAATAAAATAATTTATTTAGGGGCTTCCCTGGTGGCGCAGTGGTTGAGAGTCCGCCTGCCGATGCGGGGGACACGGGTTCGTGCCCCGGTCCGGGAGGATCCCACATGCCACAGAGCGGCTGGGCCCGTGAGCCATGGCCGCTGAGCCTGCGCGTCGGGAGCCTGTGCTCTGCAACGGGAAAGGCCGCAACAGTGAGAGGCCCGCATACCGCAAAAATAATAATAATGATGATAATTTATTTAAAAAAAAAGTGAATTAAAAAAAATGAGTGAAAGCCAGGGGTCGGCAGCACCGAGTGTGATTCCTCTCCTGGGCTGGGCACCAGGAAGCCAGCAGTTAAGTAGTTTTGGACCCACATGGTACAACTATAGTCCTTGTGCACATGAAGCTGTTGTTTTCCACAGCGATGTACTGGCTGGGGCTCCAGTGGAGGGAAGTCTTGGATAGGAACTGAACAAACTCACTCTTGGGTATGAATATTAGCTAACCCCCTGCCAGGCACTGCACTATTTTATTTACATTATCTCATTAAGTCCTTATAACTCTAAAAGGTAGATGCAGATGGGAAAACCGAGGCACAGAGAGGCTAAGGAAGTTGGTACTCGTATCCAGGGCTATCAGGCTCTAGAGCTTTTGTTCTCACCCACTAAACCTTGTGCTTCTCTCAGAACAGCAGGTGCAGGGAACTGTCTGATTGCATTAGGAGGATGTGACTTACACCTGCATGGCTTGCAGAGAATAGCTCAGGATGTGAGGTGAACTTGCCACCCAAGAGTGTGTGTTATGAGTATGAAGTCCTCCATGTGCCTAATTAGGATAAAAAGCATTACATTATTGGTAACAAAAAAAATAAGGCTTTCTTAAGGTTTGGGGGTTTATGGATATAGAGATAATTGTTATCAGGATTCAACATATGACTTAATATCTAGTTCCACATTATCATCTGGCTTCAGTGCCATCTAATCAGTCAGCTTCAGCTTTCACTGCCTAATGAGGCAAGTGTCTCCTGTGGCTGAAATGTCCCAGAAGCATTAGGGTTCTTGAAGTGCACGTCACCAAGAATTTCCTGGAAAGCATCAGGGTATTCTGAATCTTGCAGAGGCAAACCCAGCATAAGCCAGTGTTAATCCCATCCTGCTCCTTCCTGTTTTATCCCATCTGTCCCTCATCCTCAGGGGTGGGATGTGGGTACAGAGAACGAGGAAAGGCGCTAGGGATGCAGGGGGGGAGGAAACGCTTGCATTTGGAAGTGGGGGTCTTCCCCCAGTCTCTGGTTCTCTTGGAATCGCCGGTGGGCATTCCCGTCCTGGAGGAAGTTGAACACATTGAATAGAAAGGGGGTGGCTTGGCTTGAGAAGTTTCTCAGGTCAGCTCACAGAAAGTGCAGGTAATGAGAAGACCAAGGATAAATGTAAATGGGAAAGCATATGAAAAAAAGAAAATACCATTCAGAAACCAAACTCTGAGGCCTTTCAGAGACACAGAGCCAGGAACCTCACCCTAAGAGACATCTCCCACTTAATATGTCTAAACAGACCTCCCTTTCTGCATCTCCTGGTTGGTACTGCCATCCGCCTAGGTGCTCAAGCCAAACACTTAGGAGACACCCATTCCTCCCTTTCCCCTGCCCTCCATGGCTGATGCATCCGTGAGCCTCGTCCACCTGCAGGCAGCAGCCCCTAACCCCGTGTTCAGTTTCTGTCCACAGCACCCCGACTCCTACGACGTACTGGTGCCTCTTGGCTGACGCTTTGGGCTTGGGACACTTCGGGGAGGGAAATCCAGTGTCCTGTGCACCAAACGTAGTCAAGATGGGATTGGCACAGACTCCAAACTGCACAGCCCCTCCAGCCCGGGAATTCCTCACCCCGGTGGGCAGGGCCTGTTGTCCAGGGAAGGGCAGGGCTGTCCTTGATTCTACCTCCATGATTCCTCCTGACTGAGGAGACCCACTTCTGTCATCTCCACTGCTACCATCCATCCCACGTCACCCATGACTGGTCCACTGCCCCTCACTGGACCCCTGCCTCCAGGCTCACTCCCCCAGAATCTGTTCTCCCCCCAGAGAACATTTATTTTTGTATTTAAAAACGTAAATATTTTTATATTTAAAAACATAAATATTTTTATATTTAAAAATATAAATCAGGTCATGTCACCACCTTCCTTAAAACTCCCCTTCACACTTAGAATGAAATCCCATCTCCCTGCCCTCACAGGCTCCCTCGGGATGGCTGGGAGGGGGGCGTGCACTTGCTGTGATTATCAATGGGGTTCGCACCATGGGCTTTGCACCAGACGCACTGGGCTCAGATCCTGTTTAGCTACTTATCACTTCTGTAAATTTAAGGAAGTTCCTTAAACCTCTCAACGCCTTAGTTTCCTCATCTATAAACAGGTGATGATTTTCTGAGTACCTGCCATACAGAGTGGGTGTTAGGACTCACCAGGATGGTTCATGAAAAGCCCTCATTCCTCTCACGCTCAGTATCAGCTGATAAAAATAATCAGAACAATGGAAACATTAACTCAGTTAAAGCCGGGCTCTGAATCTCCAACCATGAGCTTCTCATACCCTTCCTTAGCTGTTAAGCTGCGCTGTCTGTAAACTAAATATGTCAGAAGTTTCCTTGTAGAAGAGAAGTTAACAATTAAACCCATGGAATAATAAAACTATGAAATTTATAGCTAGAAAATATCCAGAATACCATGATAGGACTGCCTAAGGTATAACAACCTGCCTAAGGTATAACAAGAGACAATGAGAAAGCTCTTATTTTCTGAGGTTGCACGTCTGCTGAGATCTGCCCTCATTCTGAATTTAGGTTGAGGAAGAATAGGGAAAAAAATAAATCAAGCACTGAAGAACCTTCTGGTCATTTGAAAGCCCACCTCTTTATTCCGAGTATCACTCATACCTACAATACTTTGATGGGCACTGTCCAACCTCTCTAGAGTTGGGGCATGCCTATGGTTCAGGAAACCCACTATAGTCTCAGGCAACACCAATTTTTATAAGGAACATTATATAAAACCAAAATTTGGGCTTCCCTGGTGGCGCAGTGGTTGAGAGTCCGCCTGCCGATGCAGGGGACACGGGTTCGTGCCCTGGTCCGGGAAGATCCCACATGCCGCGGAGTGGCTGGGCCCGTGAGCCATGGCCGCTGAGCCTGCGTGTCCAGAGCCTGTGCTCCGCAATGGGAGAGGCCACAGCAGTGAGAGGCCCGCGTACCGCAAAAACCAAAATTTATTTTCCTTTAATGAGTACCCACTAGTCTTTGTTTCACCCTCTGGAGCACCTCCGATGTCATTTAAAATCTCCACATGCTGGCCTTTTGAATAGTTGTAAACAGCTGTCTTATTCCCCACTAAGCTGTCTCTCCTACAGGTTAAAGTTCCCAGGTCCTTCAGTCCTTCCTCACAGCACATCGTTTCTAGACCCCATCATCCTGGTCATATTTTTCCAAGCATGATGGTCTGTGAGCGCCCCTGTTGAAAGGGGCTCCCCAACATACGCAGTATCCTCCAGGAGTGGTTTTGCCATGCTGAAGGGAGTAAGATATCACCTCCCTCATTTTGGAAATCATATTTTTATTAATACGGTCAAAGATCACATTAACTTCCCTGGAAGACACATTTAGTTGCTTACAGTCAACTAAAATCCCCACGCTTTTCCTGCACACTTCCTCCAAGCCATGCCCTCGCATCAACACTAATATTTGGTCTTTTCTATGTACGAGCAGGTCCTATATGTCTTCCCTATTTATTTCACTTTGTTGGCATCTCTTTACTATGCCAGCCCCTGCAGATCATTTTGGATTATGATTCTATCACCCATTAAACAGTATATACAGTTTCATATCACACAAGTATTGGATGACCAGGTCATCCACGTCCTCAAGCGAGTCCCTGCAAAGCTGTTGAGCAGGTCCCTGCCATCTGCCACCCAGATATGCCTCCAGGCTCAGAGGGGCTCATGAACTATCACTCTTTATACTCAGTCATTCAATAGTATGGCAGTCACACCCCAGGGTGACTCCCAATGACTCATGCTCTTGTATAATCCCCTCCCCTTAAGTATGGAACCTCTAACTTGCTTCTAACCAATAGAATATGGCAAAGGCGATGGGATGTCACTCCCTTGACTAGGTTACATTATATGAGACTCTGTCTTTGCCAACTAGAGTGAGAGAGACTCCCTTGCTGGCTTTGAAGAAGCTGTAATGTTTTGAGATGGTCACATGGCAAAGGACTGGGGGTGGCCTTTAGGACCTGACAGCCGATCTTACAGTCCAAGCAGATGAACTCTGCCAAGAACGTGAAGGAGTGTGGAAATGAGTCTTTCCCCAGTCAAGACTCTGATGAAACCACAGCTCCTCGCTGAGACTGCAGCTGGGTGAAACCCTGAGCAAAGGACGCACCCGAGCTGTGCCCAGATTCCTGACCACGGACACTGTGAGATGAGAAGTGGGTGTTTTAAGCTGCTGAGTTTTTAGTAATTTGCTATGCAGCACAGAAAATGAATACAACCAATAAACCCATCTAACTGGGCTATAAACCAGCACTGAGTGCTCCATCTTGTTCAAGGGTATCACTGCCAAGTGCCTTGGTGAAATCCAGATATGCTATTTTTCATTCTCCTACTTTAAACAATATACTAACTCTGTTAACGTGAGGAAATAAGATTAGGTTCACCAGGCTTCTTCTTAGTGAATTCATTCTGATGATTATTGCATTCCTGTAAACTCAAAAATTATCCTTTTTATAATCTCTTCTCAAATTTTTCTTGGGCTTGAAGACAAATTCCCCATTCTACACAGTGTGTAGACTCTACCTTTATCCCCTTTTTTTGAAAATCAGGATTACTTTTGCTTATAGCCAGTCTCTTTCTTTTTGCCCTAAAATTCTCTTGATTTTAAGCTACATGAGGGCAAAGACCTCCTGGTCTTCTTTGTACACCCCAGAGTGCCGAGCACAGCATCTTCCACTCAGTACTTTCAACTTAAACCCTGTGAAAATAGTTATGACTGAAAATACTATTAATATATGGTTGCTGCAAATCTTCAGAAGTAGGCTTAATCTAATCCAAAGACTTTCAATTTATAGGGATGATCTGGTTGAGAGCAAAACTCAGATTTTTATGTAAGTCCATTATGTAAGTCCACTCCTCTGTGGTGTTAACAGTTACTGTAATGGCCAACCATCCATCTGCTCATGACACTTAGAAGTAGGAATCTCTTAATGGTAACTCCATGATCTAAAAGAATTAATCTTCCTTCCAAAGGAGTCTGATTTGTAATGCCACTGAAATAGCTAGGCACTAAGAAAATCCAAGTTAACCAATCTTTCATCCCACAAATATTTAATGGAACACATTTGAGCACGGTCCGCAAATTCTTAGTTATTTCTGCTTCCTTTCAAGAAATGGAGCTTAATTCCCTTCCCCCTTGGGTGTGGGATGGACTTAGTGACTTGTTTCTAAATTAGAGAATGTGGTGGAAGTGATGGTATGTGACTTTTGAGGCTAGGTCATAAAAGGCATCGTGGCTTCCTTCTTTCTGTTTCTCTTGGATCACCTGCTCTGGAGGCAGCCAGCTGCCATGTTGTGAGAACACTCAAGCAATTTCACATGGTGAGGAAACGAGGCCACCTGCCAACAGCTGACAAGCCAAGAGCCATGTGAATGAGCATCTTGGAGGCAGATCCTCAGCCTCAGTTAAGGCTTCAGAAGACTGCAGCCCTGGCCAATATCTTAACCACAACCTCATGAGAGTTACTAACCATCTAGCTAAGCTAAGCTGCTCCTGAATCCCTGATCCATAGAAACTATGAGATAATACATGCTTATTGTGTTAAATTGCCGAGTTTTAGGGTCATCTGTTACACAGCCATAGATAACTAATACAAACACAAATTCAGAATTTTCGCTTACCTTGTAGTATTGTAAAATTCTTGATGAGCTGACCATGCTTGGAGTCCACCAGCTTCATTTCTTCCATAATCACTGATAAGTTGGCCACTTCAGTGTCCAACCTCGACCTCATCAAATCTTGTTGCATCCTGAGAGAAACAGAATCCAAACGGATGTTGGCCAGTGTGTTATTCAAGGAGGTCAGATCATCCGTGTGTTTGGTCAGCGTATCCGTGCACGTGGTCCTGACTTCATTCAGGTTGCTGGTCAGTGTCCGTAGGTAGTGGGCCGTGTAGCTAATGTTGCTAATGATGTTCACAATGTCGGTCTCAAAGAGCTGGAAGCGCTCCTCCAGCTGGCTGAACTTGACAGCCGTTCTGTTCTCTGCATCCCTGTGTACATCCTGCAGATCTTTCAGGTTCTGCTCATTGGCTTGGGAGGCCGTAGTGATGTTGTCCATCTGCCCTGCAAAGGAGCTGAGCTGGCTGTTCATGTCCTCCAGGGTGTCATTGTTGGCTTTGGCCAAGGCAGAGTTATTGGCAGCCAGCGTCTGCAGGCTCTGCACTTTCTCCTTCAGCCAATCCGTGTCCTTCTTGGCTTGAAGGAAAACCTGCTGCAGGTTCTGGAAGTCATTCTTGATTCGCTGGATTGCCTGGCTTGTGTCATCCAAAGAGCGCTGCAGATTTGTGATGAGGTTCCTTTGCTGCACCTGGGTCAGGTTCAGGTTGTTGAGGTTCATGATGACCACGTTGTGAGAATACATCTGGCTCTGCAGGTTGCCCTGAAGCACACTCGTGTCTTGCTGCAGGTTTGTGACATAGCCGTTATATGCCTGGAGGGTTTTGTTTACAGTGGTGATGAGGAAGGAGTTATTCTCCAAAGTTTCTTTCAGCTGACTCTGCTGGTCCACCAGCGCATCCCCGCTCGCCTGTAACTTCTCCAGCGTATCTCTGTTCTTGCTAGTCTTTTCTGTAATCTCACGAAGTTGCTGACGCAGATCCAGAATGTCTGACCTGAAGGTGGAGAGTTCTGAGTTGGTGCTGAGAGCTTTCTTCCCAGTTTGGTCCCCTGGAATAAGACACGTGTGTTACTCAGATTGGTGGGATGGAGAAGTGTTCGGGTGAGGTCACAGATCCCAGAGACCTAACTGGGATGTGCTCTATTTCATACATAAAACTTGTGGGATATGCAGACTGCACTGCAGTAGTAAAATCCATATCTCTGTTAATTCCTCAGAAATTGGAAAGGCTACTGAGTACTAGGACAGACTAACTTGGGTGAACACTTATCTCAAAGGAGGGGGAATTTGCCTGATTCTAGAGCACTGGGAAGGACGTCAAGAAGGCAATAACCTTCTGTTTAATTCATCAAAATTCCTTTTTAAAAAATTGAAAAAAATCACAGGATAAGAATAGGCTGGGATCTTTTATTTTTTTTAATTAATTTCTACAAATTTTTATGAAGTTTAAAATATTTCAAATAGGAATTTACTGAGTATTTCATAAAAGAGCTTTTAATAAAGGGTATTTGTGGTTCTTTTGGATCAGGATTTGTCTTCAGGTTTTATGTGGCACATAATAGTGTTTTCTGGGGAGCAGAATTCAACTCCAAAATTGGTCCTTAACTTTAAAATTTTAAAGTCTTTGAATTAAATCATGAGGAAAGATTCAACACACAACATGAAAGTTTAAAGTCTTTCTGGGTGAATGTGAATTTAGAGCCATGTCATTCTAAAAAGCTGTGGTCATTTACATAGAGTTGAGTTAGAGGATTCAACTTAATAGTTCACCCTCGTTGCAGATTACCTAATTTTTTCAGGTCGCTTTCCACTGCTGTGAGCTTGTCATCATAGGTTTGGCGAGATGTCTCCATGCCACCTGTAACACTGTCCATTTTCTCTACAACTAAGATTTGGAAATCAATGGATTAATACACACACCTGCCCATATTTTATCTTTCAGTTTCAACAAGAGAGCATTTCATTACAGAATAAAGGAAACAGAGTGAAAGAAAAAGAGTATAAAAGAAATCAAATATAGGGAAAAAGCCATTCTTTTAGAAAAATAAGTAACGTACTTGTCGTAAACCCCGGTGGTAGTTTACTTGGTTGAGAACTGTATGTTCTTAAAAGCTGTTCTCAGTTCTGTATTGGCTTGGAGATTTTAGAAACTGTATGGAACTCATTAAATACTTTTTGTATTATAGAAATCCTCAATCTGTGTTATTTTTTATATTAACTTCCATAGGTGGAGGCATAACACAAAATTTTGTCACTTATCAGACTCCCTACCATTCTTGGTAGGTGTAACTCGATTATATGGAAGGAGATTCCATGGCAAAGAAAATCTAGCTCAAGTCTATACATAAAGTTGTTGTAAAAGGGATGCAAAGTCAAGGGTGTTTGCTACTCTCTGTCATGAGTTCATCACTGAGGCTTGAAAATCTGCTTCTCCGTAGTGACAAGTGAATCTTTATCAGTTCCCAAGAAGATGCCTAAGTGGGTTTACAAATAATAATTTACTAAGAAGACTTTTTTCCCAGCATTTTCCTGATTGTACATGATAGGGAAAGTTAGTGATGCAGTGTTAAAGCCACTGTCATTATTCGTTCTCAGAAGGCAGTAATTGTCCATGGTTATGAATTTAAGTTTACCATTCTAAAATGTCTGGGAATTGTCTCCTAAGGCAAAAGAAACAACAGCAAAAATGACAAATGGGACCTAATTAAACTTAAAAGCTTTAGCACAGCAAAGGAAACCAGTGACAAAATGAAAAGACAACATACTGAATGAGAGAAAATATTTGGAAATTATATGACCCATAGGGGTTAAAATCCAAAATATATAAACAGCTCATACAGCTCAATATCAATAAAACAAACATGCCAATTAAAAAACGGGCAGATTGGGCTTCCCTGGTGGTGCAGTGGTTGAGAGTCCGCCTGCCGATGCAGGGGACACAGGTTCACGCCCCGGTCCGGGAAGATCCCACATGCCGCGGAGTGGCTGGGCCCATGAGCCACGGCCGCTGAGCGTGCGCGTCCGGAGCCTGTGCTCCGCAATGGGAGAGGCCACAACAGTGAGAGGCCCGCGTACAGCCAAAAAAAAAACCAAAAAACAAACGGGCAGATTTATTATACAAACACCAAACTTACTGAATTATACTTTATTGTAATTTAAAATAGAGAATGAATATGTAACATATATGTATACACACACACACACATATATATATATATATATTTTTTAAATTGATTTATGGCATCCTCGATGCTTCCCTGAATTCCAAAGTTGCAGTGTCAGACTCACTTTTATCTATTTCCTTCTCTTTATACCAGCCTTCATCTTTCGTATTATTGGAATAAAAATATCCAGGTCACTAAACTCTAGTCTATAAAGGAGAAAACTCTTACTCTCCCTAACAGTGATCCATCCTATGTCATAATCTCTTTCATCTTCTACCTTCTCTAATATTGTACCTCTTCATATAAATGGAAACCTGATTCCTTCCCAATAACACCACTTCCCTGGAGGTCCTCCCTAGTGGGGACTGTAGGTATTGACATAATTGTTTGCCTCTGGCACATCTTGATCCTTATCTTTGAAATATCTTTTAACCCTTTCCTCCTTTTGAAATCAGCATCACCCAATTTTACTTTACTTTTCTATCTTTGAGGCTATAAACCACAGAACTTCAAGACATGGTGTACCTTCTCTCTGATTTCAGCATCTTTTTCTTCTCATCCTTTCAATGCAACATTTCTTGAGACTTCAGTGTTTCCCTATTCATCTGGAATGGACGCATTTCAACAACTGTCTCTTGTTCCTTACAACTCAAGCCATGTCATTGTAACTCATCTTCCAGGAGATCCCCACCACCACCAAAAAAAATCCAACCAACCAACCAAACAAACAAAAAAACAGGCAGAAGATCTGAACAGACATTTTTCCAAAGAAGATATGCAGATGGCCAACAGGTATGTGAAAAAAATGCTCAACATCGTTAATCATCAGAGAAATGCAAATCAAAACCACAATGAGATATCCCCTTGATATCTCATATCTCATTTACACCTTGACAGGTGTAAACCTGTCAGAATGGCTATCCTCAAAGTCTACAAATAACAAATGTTGGCAAGGATATGGAGAAAAGGGAACCCTACTACACTCTTGGTGAAAGTGCAAATTGGTGCAACTACTATGAAAAACAGTAAGGAGGTTCCTCAAAAAACTAAAAACAGAACTACCATGTGTCCAGTGATTCCACTGCTGGGTATATATATGAAGAAAATGAAAACACTAATTCGAAAAGATACATGCATCCCAATGTTCACAACAGCATTATTTTACAATAGCCAAGATATGGAATCAACCTAAGTGACCATCAACAAAAGAATGGCTAAAGAAGATGTGGTATGTGTGTGTATATATATATATCTATCTCTCTATATATATACATATATATACAATGGAATATGACTCATCCATAAAAAAAGAATGAAATTCTGCTATTTGCAACAACATGGAGGGACCTGAGGGGTATCGTGTTTAGTGAAATAAGTCAGACAGAGAAAGACAAATACTGTATATCACCTATATGTGGAATCTAAAAAAATAAAACAAACGAATATATATATACAAAACAGAAACAGACTCACAGGTATAGAGAACTAATGTTTACCAGTGGGGAGACGGGAGGGGAGAGGGGCAAGATAGGGATTAAGAGATACAAACTATGTATAAAGTAAATAAGTAACAAGGATATATTGTACAGCACAGGGAAATATAGCCATTATTTTGTAATAACTTTAAAAGGAGTATAACCTATAAAAAAAATTGAGTCACTATGCTGTACACCTGAAAATCAACTATACTTCAATAAAAAAATAAAGATAGAAAAAGATAAAGTGTACTAAGTGAAAAAATAAATGTCAAATAAGAGTATATCCCTCCAGAAGTAACTCCTGTGAGATCCAACCTCTAGCAGCTTGGGATCAAGTCTGACTGTCCCTCTTGGTATTGATAGCTTTTTAAAAAATAATGACTAATTTTTTAAGCATGAATATGTTTTATATATTACTTATCAGCCAATGGACCCAGTCTATTTTATTCAGCAAGCGTTCCACCCACGTGGGACTGCGTGAGAAGATTCTCCAGGCTCCCATCAGGAAGCAGAAGTATGTTCCCACGCGTGGAGAAGCTGGAGAAGCTCGTCGTGCTCTATCTCAAGCTTCTATATAGTCTGGTCATAATGAAATGTGTGCTTTGCACCAAACGCTCTTTCTCCCCCAAGCCTTTCCATGCATGCTTCTCCCCACCTAGAATGTTCTTCCCTGGCCTCTTCCCCAAGCTAAGCCCTCCTTGCTCTTCAAGACTCAGCTGGTCACGTCCTGTGGGAAATCTTTGCTGAAGTTTATGTTGCAGGGGTCTCTCTCCCGATTATAGGACTCTCGTCACTGTGTTGTCATGGTTTCCCTACTCTAAGACCCTTTAGGGCAGGACAATTTGTGTTGGTTTTATCTCCAGCTCTTAGCTCAGTGTGTGGCGCGTAGTAGGTATTCATCACATACTTATTCATTACACCGTTTATTTAAATAAATGAGAATCTGCCTGCTGGCTGCTGAGGCCTGTGGAAAAAATCGACTGAGCTAGAGGTTATGCAAACAAACGTATAAACCAACCAATGCAGGGAGGCCTCGACACTGGCAATGAGTATGGCATTTAGTTGAATAATTATCGTTTTTTTTAAGATGACTATATAAACACAGAAGTACAGTTATAATAATCTGAGGGTTGTCTGATAGGCATGCACATTCCTAAATCCCTGGAAAATGGGAAGAACAAAATGTTTCATCTGCATTTTAGCAAAGCTACCCTTTAAAAAAAAAAAAAACGAATGTTTACAAGTTTAGGTTCAGTTTTGATCCTCAAATCAAACACATGCCTCAGTCTGTCCTCAAACCACACACAGGATCTTAAGTCCTGACCTTTTTTCCTGGAAGCCAAAGAAACCTCTGAATATGCTGACAGGCAGTCATTTTCTACCCTCTCTAATTTTTCTTCCATTTTACTTTTTAAAAACACAGAACTGTCGTAGACAGCTAATTCAGGTTTGTATAGAGTAAAAGGAATAAATACATTCATGAAAAAAAACCAAAAACCTGTTAGGTTTCTCTTTGGTGCTAGGAAACTCTTTGCCCCGCCCACAAGGATTATGAATTGGTTACATGCACCACTGCCTGTGTGTCTGTGTTTAAAAACAGAGGATCTGGGTATAAAGCTGCAGACTTGAGGGCTGCAAAACTGGCAGCTTGCTAACTGCTTTAAAATACTAGACTGATGGAGATCCAGAAGTAACACTTGCTGTAATAGCACATAGCATTTTCGCTGGTTTTTTTACTCTTAACTCATTAGCACAAATTCTCTGTCAGGAAAATAGTGGCAGACCATCCTCTCTGACCCTGGAAACTCCCCATCTTTGGAGGGAGACCTCAGTTTGTAGATTGTTCTCATATGGGGAAAACGAACATGAAACACAGAAGGGTCACGAGCAGTCTGTTTTTTCACAGGCTCCCCTTTATTGGAAAGTGTTTCTTGACAGATTTTTTCTTCAAAGTATCATTGCTTTAGGTGTCATATCTGAAGTGTTGCCCTTCTTTAAGTACCCAAAACTCAATTCTCTAGGATCATCTGACAATAATACCTTTTCTATAAAAGCATGTTGGTATCATTCCTTGGCCTGGGCCACTGACCTCCTTCTCCCTCATCTGGATTCCACCCGTCCTTTAAGGTCTACTCCAAATCTCACCAGCCCATCGTGCTAAGCCTTGCCTGATGATCTGATTCCACACCAATGGACCCTTTATCTGAATGGCAATAAAAACAGCCTCTGTGGATTGCCTACTCTTTGCAAGGTGCACTGCATCGTCACTGCAGTTAATCCTTATGACTGCTGTTTTACAGATGAAAAAAATTGAGGCTCAGAGATGTTCAGTAACTTGTCCAGAGTCACAAAGCTTATTATTTTTAATTTTGGGGGGGGGTAAAAATCTACACTTTACTTTTTAAATTTTAAAATGTTTATTATTTTTTTGGCCACACGGCATGCAGGATCTTAGTTCCCTGACCAGGGATTGAAGCCACGCCCCCTGCAGTGTAAGTGCGGGGTCTTAAACATTGGACCACCAGGGAAGTCCCTCACACAGCTTATAAGTGACTAAGTGGGATACCAGGCCAGGAGATCTAACTCTAAAATCCATGCTTGCTCTATAATTCCACATTGCCTTTCATCCAGTATTTCTTTTTCCTAAATATGGTTTCTTCCAAGAAAAGTCCCTTCAGGGGAAGGACTATGTCTTCTTTATCTTCCCTTTACAGTCATCAACCTCAGATGTTTACCAAGTATCTGCCAGGTTTGTGGCCCAGAGCTGGACATGGAGGATCCAAGAGAGGTAGCTCATGGCCCAGGCCTTGGGGACAGGGAACAAGAGCAGAGCACAGAGCTCCTGCCAGGTGCTCATGAGGGTCTGTACCAGCCTGATTGTGGTCCTGAGAAACACGCCCCCTGCTGGTACCTGGGACTTCCCAGTAATACCAGTTATGCTCCTTCGTGATGTAATAAAGACATTTCTACCTTGAACACTATTTCATATTTCATTCCAAAAATACAGAAGATCTGGTTATAGGGTGTTATCGTGGATTCTGACAACAGCTACACAGTGTGATCTGATGCACATCTGAAAGCCTACTTATCCAGCTGTAACTGCCACCTTGGCAGAGCCGAGCAAGGCAGACATTTATGACTAGGAATGTTGCATCAGAGGAGGTTCTTACTGAAAAAGGTTCAGATGTCTGTCTTTCATCTTTATCCTAATTCCCTTAAGGTAGATGCCTGCTGGGCAGGACCACAGACTAGGATTTTCCTGTTCAGGGAATGTTCTGGAGGAAAAATGACCCACTGAATTTAGGAGGTGGCTTCTGTCATGGAAGCTTCACTGACCGATGATAAAGAGTCCAGGACAGAGGGTGCACCAAGCTGTAACTGTCTGAGAATGTGCTTTCTGTAAAGTGGCTGACATGCCTCATTGTCACAGCCAGTGTACTGACCTGTCTGGGTGACTCAGCAATCCTCTGACTTGATCAGCAAATTCTCTGGAAGGAGCTTAAGTTACATCCTAACTTGTAGCTGCATAAGTGACATAAAAGGAGAACAGTTTTGAGGAAAACACCATGGAATTGCCTTTGCAAACTCTGATAAATAAAGGAGTTTCTATTTTATTTCCTTCCAACTTCTCCTCCAGAGAAACCTCTTTTTCACTGAATATTCTTTTTTGTTTCTTTCTTCCCTTTTTTTTTTTTTTTTAAGTGGAGCGAGTTCCTCCAGACTTCAAAGGGAGATGTGTGAAGGGAGAACTTATCTTTCTGCCTCTTACCATGTTGGGTCACCAGAATCTTATCAGCAAGAAAGAGGAATCACTGTTCAAATAAAGAGAAAACACATCTGGAAAATATCAGCATTTTAGCTCATTAAGGCTGTGTTTAAAGACAAAAATTGCATGTTGTGTTACCTTATTTTTGTCATTAGAAGCCTGAGGGATGGGGACCCTGAAGGAGGAAAAGAGGGGCCTCCAACTTGTCTCACTCCCTCAATCTCTTCGCCCTTCATTCTGGCGAGATACACCCCAGAGCAGGCCAAGTAATCTTCAGGATTTTAAGCTTCTAGGTAGGGCCTTGAGTTGCAGCAATTGGCTTAGAGGTCCCTGGGCATTGATTGACTGCCTTTATAGAAGTCGGCCCTAATCTACAATTCAACCATCCAACTATCCATCCATCTTCTCATTAATTCATTCAGTAAACTTTATTGGGTAACTATTACGTACTATGAGCCAGGTGCTAGTGGGAGATATGATAAATAAAAGATAGTCTCTTGTCTTCGTGGAGCTTACGGTTTGGGTGGTGAGACAGACCCATTGGCCATAACGATATAGTGTGACAGGGGCTAAGAGTAAAAAAGGATGCCATGGGGACCAGCAGGAGGGCACCCAACTCAGCTTTCAGGGGCTTCTTGCGGTACATGTGTCTGAGGGAGACATGAAGGGAAAGAAGAGAAAATCATAAAGAGAAAGGTGGAGAACAGGGAAAAGGCGTTCCGGGTGAATGGACCAGCCCACACAAATATGCCAGAGCCGAGAAGGGCTTTCTACTGTCATAAGAATGGAGGAAATATCTGTACTTTAAAAATAAACAAAGCCCCCTATTTTGTATCTTTCTGTATATTTCTTAAGGCATAAAGATCCTAGACCATATCTTTTTGCAGAGGTAAAAATGCCAAAATACCATACAGAGCTATTTCTTCAAACCTTTCTCATCTCTTTTTACTTTCATATCACACAGTGCTGAGCCCTAAAGATACCTATTAAATGACTGTTTGATTTCAAGCATCTCCTTTATCTGAGTTCACTAGGAAAAGCTGTCAAGTGAGTAATGACCTAAATGACCCAGTAAAAGAAGACAACCAGGCTGAATTACCTGGGACATAAAACACCTTCCTTTTCCCCACTAGGTTTCCTCCCCCCCCTCCCTCTGTCCAGCCCCGCCATGATTTAATAGCATTTCTTAACACTTGCTCTGTTAATCCTAGGTTAGATTAACTCATCGCAAATGGATAGAATGACCTGGTAATTTTCCAAACTTCCATTGCCCAAGTTCATCAGTCAGCCCACTACAGGATGCGCACAATTTTCCATGGAAATAGCCTTAAAAGTGGACTTAACAAGCCCTGACTATACTGAGTATTTTTTAACATGTTTTTCCATTCTCATAGCTAGAGCTGTAAAAACGCAGTTATGAAGAAGCAAAGAACAGAAAGATTCAGCCACTCGCTACTGGGACCAATCTTAGGACAGGTGGCTCAGTTACATCATCTTTGCTCATCGCAATCACCTTGAAGAGTGGCATTACTATTGCCATTTTACAGATAAGAAATCAGAAACACCAAGGGGTTATGATTCATACCCAGGTTACACAGCCATGCAGAGGATTTAGCGTGATGCCCGGCACGCCAGCGAGCACTTAATAAACATTCACAATTGCATTACAAATGGTGGACTCAACAACTGGACCGGGACCGTCTGGCTCCAAAGCCCATTCTTATTCCAGTACATTGTTTTCTCAGGAAACCGATAAACACTGGGAGAGCAGTGGGAGGAGTTACAAGCTGGAGGGAATTCACCTTGCATCCTTCTGTCCCCAGGTCAAGTCTATGGGGCAGGGAACAGAGAAGGGAACATGTGGGAATTCTCCACTGTTAATCTGTCAGTGCTGAGCGAAGGCAGAGCGAAGATCAACAGACCCCACGTCTGCCTCTTGCTGAAACCAGACATCACATCTATCTCGCATGTCTCTGTGAGGCTTCCATGGCTGTTTTCTTTTCTTTTTTTTTAGATAAATAAATAAACTTATTTAGGGCTGTGTTGGGTCTTCGTTGCTGCACACAGGCTTTCTCTAGTTGCAGCGAGCTTGCGGTGCATGGGCTCCTCACAGGCTCTAGAGCGCAGGCTCAGTAGTTGTGGCACACGGGTTTAGTTGCTCCACAGCATGTGGGATCTTCTCGGACCAGGTCTCGAACCTGTGTCCCCTGCATTGGCAGGCGGATTCTTAACCACTGCGCCACCAGGGAAGTCCCCCATGGCTGTTTTCTATAAAAGGGGTTACATAGTTTGTGATTCTGAATCAGGGCGCCTTCTACCTGCGGTGTCTGGAATGGGGGGTGGGGGGGACCAACCCACTTTGCAGATCTGGAGGATTCAGGCAAAAATCCTCCACTGACCTTAAACCATACATGTTGAAAGAATGCCTGATGTGTCATAAAGTACAGTTGAGGTGGTGGTGCCACCTCTGTGTTTAATTTCTACAGGGTGGTATTTTTATGGGGGTATATAAACAGTGACCACAGTAAATGTGCTGAAGAGAAACAAAAGGGAATTAATTGGCCAGTTCCTAGGTGAAGTAAGTCGTATCTCTTGGAGGTCTTATCCTCTGTCAATACAGTTTTCCCATGTGCTGACTCCAGGGTTTTCGTGGGGCCTCTTAGAGATAAGATGGAAAAAGATAGAGGAAGAGGGAGTATTTGGAAATAAGTAGGAAAAAGCAACAAAGAGGAAAAAATTTTATAACTCATAGAGGACCATGATTATGGTTGAAATGACTCAAAAGGAATTGCTACTTCTCTCCTTTCAGGTCCCACAGCTACAAGAAGCTCAAGACACAAAGATGGAGCTTAAGATGTTTAAGTTTTGTTGGCAAGAGTTATATTAATGAAATACTTCACACTTGCCAATGTACTTGTTTTTTCAGGCTTAAATTAATGAAAGAAAACTTGCTATTTGGAAGGAAAAAGGAAAGAGTACTTACCTTTGTATCCCAAAATGGCTACTGTGATTGTTAACAAGGCACACAAAATGTATAATAATATGATAGAAAACTTCAGTGCCCAGTTATTTTTACATTTGGTACATTGTGTTCCTTCCTGAATACCTGTAAGAAAAGTCAAATCTTAATAATAGTAACCAAAAACACATTTCAAAAGTATCTTTTTGCATTTTGGTTCAAATACTATAACTAAGAATGTAGTTTTTACACATGCCCTACTATAGGATGAGTGGTATTTTAAAATTAAACATACTTGAACAACACAAGCACTTTAAATCTCGCCATTATATTATTATAAATGTATTTAACGACTTGAAAATAGAGAACTTTGTCTCATAGAACAGTTTCAAGATAGCATTCCATTATGATAATTATAATTTCAATAAAGATCTCTATATGACAAGAGATTTAAAACACCCAAATCTACTTGTGTCAGCCATTATTGGACCTACAGTAATTCAGACACAAACAACAACAAAAAAATTGTGACTGGGGCTTCCCTGGTGGCACAGTGATTGAGAGTCTGCCTGCCAATGCAGGGGACACGGGTTCGTGCCCCAGTCCGGGAAGATCCCACATGCCGCGGAGCGGCTGGGCCTGTGAGCCATGGCCGCTGAGCCTGTGCGTCCAGAGCCTGTGCTCCGCAACAGGAGAGGGCACAACAGTGAGAGAACCACGCACAGCAAAAAAAAAAAAAAAAAAAAAATTGTGACTTGTCCCTTGATGTTTGTTTCATTGGTGTGCTCGAGCTAGTTCCTACTGGCTTGCAAGAGTCAATTGTCAAATTTGTAGGAATTTTGGGAACCGGTTGTTAAACAGTTGGCAGCTTGAAATCAACCCTGGAGGGAGTATTTACACCATGGAAATTGGCAAACACAGCAAATGATGCCCTCCCACACCCTCAATTGCTTTACCAGCATGCCACTAGCTATACTGTACTATAACCTATAGCAGAAAATATAGGTAATTTTATGATTAAAATGCTCCATATATAACCATCTTTGTACATTACATATATACAGAAAACAGACACTGACCCTTAAGTTATCACAGTGATTTAAATAACAACTAGGGAACAACCAGAAAAAACAGACATTTTTGATGAGAGCAGGTAAATTTTTAGTGCTCACAGCTGAACTTTTTGAAAAACATTCTAGTCTAAGTGGTAAACCACCAACACTTCTGCAAGTGACTCCAGAAACTAACCCATTAAAAAGGAACTTGCCATCGGACTGATGAGAAACACAGAAGACATAGACTCTTGACATTTTAATGTGAAAATCACATTGTAAGGAGTATCGCGAGAGTCTTCCTTTCCCTATGTGTGTCTTACTAATAGCGTCTCCCAGGAGCAATAGCATGTAAAGGACTGATCTTCTATGATTGTGCTCAATAACTTTTGATGGGTAAATTGTGAAGATTAAGCCACAGCTGAAGTTTCTCTCCTTTGGTTTGTAATTTTACGCATTGTGCCCTTCTTCGGTGAAAAGAGTCCTTCAGCTGTGTTTAATGCAAAATGATGAGAGAAACAGTATAGAACAATGACTCAAATTAAGTTTCAGGGTTTAACCAATCTCTCCAGTGTTCTGGGCTATACACCCAAGGGGAGGGGGCTCAATCTGTCTGTTCCATGACTTAGAGCAATGATTCTCAAACTCCACGGTGCACTGGATTCACTCGAAAGGCTTGTTGAAACATAGCCTTTCTAATTCAGGAAGTCTGAGAAGGCACCTGAGAATCTGGATTTCTAACAAGTTCCCAGGGGCTGTGATGCTGCTGGTCTGGCCGCCATGCTTTAGAACAGTGCTTCTCAAACCGTCAAGTGCTTACAAATCACATTTTTGAAATGGAGATCCTGATTCAGCAGGTCTGAAGCAGGAGCTAAAATTCTGTATTTCTAAAAAGGTCCAGGAGATGCTTCGTTGGAGGAACACATTTTGAGGAGCTACGGTTTGTTGTAGAAGATGGTCATATGCTGGATCAACCTTGGTTAGCCAATTCCTTGAAGGTAAAGCTGTAAAGTCAGACTTATTGATCAAACAGACCTAGAGTTAATCAGCTTCGCAGCATCACAGTTTTCTCATTTCTTTGACTCCTTTTCCTTTCCATCCTCCTCCTTCCACTGCCACCTGGATGTTTCAGTGCCATCGCTCGTGTCCAAAACTGACCTTGGTACTAGCCCTGCCAAACCAGATCTCCAGCTTTCACTCAACTTTTTTATTTCCATCCAACCTAAATACTCCTACCATCCCAATCCCCCAGGTGGTCAAACTCAGACACCTTGAAGTCTTCTCTTATACTTATTCTCTAACTCAACAGGTCATCAGACCCTGCTAATCTTCCTGCGGATATTTTTGTCATGATCATCTCATCCACAGTTTACTGATGTTCGCTTACTGCCTACACTGTGCCAGACTCTAATACGGGTACTTTACATCACCTTT
The DNA here is from genome assembly GCF_005190385.1 of Monodon monoceros. Taxonomy (NCBI): domain Eukaryota; kingdom Metazoa; phylum Chordata; class Mammalia; order Artiodactyla; family Monodontidae; genus Monodon; species Monodon monoceros. The sequence goes on from NW_021703765.1 coordinate 50,562,789, forward strand.
AATTCATATAATAACGCTTCAAGATGGCATGGTAGTGAGAGCTGAAATGACATCCCATAGACATCATAGCCAGGATTCGAACTTGGGCCTGTCTGACTCCAATCGTCATGACATCTCCCCTACGACACGGTGCCTCTCTGGTCAAGCTTTCCTATCCATTTCCACTGCCACCATCCTAGTGTGAGATCTGATCTCAGTGGAAGATTCCTCTTCCATTCCCACTGGAATCCAGCCTCACCTCACCCTGTAACAAAATACTGCTGACCTCATGATGATGCCAAAAAGAAAAAAACAAAAACAAAGAAAACTTTCAATCGTTCACCCTTAACTAAAGGATGTGCGCGTGCACGCACGCACGCACACGCGCACACGCACACACACCTGCTCGTAAGCTCTCTATAATCTGGCAGTTTAAAATGAAACAAAGACCCCTTATATCCAGTTAGAGTGAGCATAGTTTTGGAGTTGGGAGTGGGGGAAGCACAGGTAGACCCAGAGATATGCCACATCTCATGTTCAGAAAGCAATTAACTTGCTTTGGTGGTAATTGTAAAACACAGAAGGAGGATAGACCCAGGGATGCTGTGCAAAGATTGGATGACACTTTTATAGTTGATGGAGGGTTTCATTCCTTTTGGATTTGGGGACTGCGGTGGGTGAACTCTTTACGCCTCTGCAGGGCGATTTCTTTCATTCCGTTAGAAGAGCCTCAGAAGATTTGGTCAGAGGGCAGGTGATGACAGATAACAGAATTTGGGGCTAGAGCATTGCTTAGAGGTCATCCGGTCAAGTATCATTGTGTTACTGATGTGGAGAGTGAGGCCGGCGAGGTAAAGCAGAATCAGAAGGAACGTGCCCTGACATCCAGTGCGGGGGTCCTTTCCTCCCCTTCTCACCATGCGTGCTGGCGCTGTGTTTGCCACTGGACATCTTCTGCATGTGGTCTTCATGCAGATCTGCTCCCAGACAGTTGTCACTGCTTCACAGGCTGAAGAACAAGGGTCACTTCCTAGTGACACGCATTTCTCGTTGCTGACTCTGTCAGCATTTAACCAATATCAGATGGCACCGCCTGGTCTCCCGTCCTACTTGACACAATTTCTCCGTCTTGTTTTTTCTCCCTCCCAAGACTTATTTTTCATAAGAATTCTGTTTTATCTTTCCCTCTCTGCCCTCCACTGGGAGGACATCTGGCCAAACATACAGATGCCTACTACAAAGAGACCCTGCTGGCTCACGTAGCTGGGGGACCCCCTCCTCCTTGAACCTAGATGGTCACAAAAAACATTCAAGAGAGACATCCCCCTGTTACCAGCCTTTGTAGTGTTTGTTTTCTTAGCATTACTTTCCAGAGACGGGGGACTCTGTTCCCATTGCGAGGGGCCGGTAGGAAGGGCAGGGAATGGATCTGCAAGGCTGCAGATAAGAGATTCTAGGTCAGGAAGTGAAGCAGTTTGCCCCTCACCACCGAGAGAGCCAGCTTATCACAAAACCTGGCCCAAACGGCACATCTACAATTCAGCAGGCCACAGGCAGAACGTGCCTGCAGGACCCATGCCCTCCCATGGGTTACCCCTCCTGCTCTATCCCCACTGAACTCAATGCTTGGCTTGTGTTCTGAATGCATTTTCCAGTGTCCAAGTCTTTATTATACAAAAAACATTGGGGAGGCCAAAGGAAGCCAGAATCACTCTGGTTAACTCCTTGAGTATTCTACAAAGTTCAGAATAGGCTGATAATTTGGTCCCATCCCCAGTGTGCAAACTCAAAGTTCCCTGTGTTGCCCTGCTTCCAATAACACGTTTTAAGTAAGAAGATGGGGGTCAGTGCGGCCGCCGATCAGGGTATGGTGAGCTAGTTGGAGAGAATAAGCGAGAAACACTGCAGGAATGACAGTGCAGAAGGCCAGAAAAATTCACCAGCAAAGAGAATTCCTTTCTGCTGTGGTTCTCCATAAAGAGCCCTCCCAAGCTCTGTGGTCCTGGCCCCAATACAGTCTGTTTTGCCAATCATTTTGGAAAACAAAAGAGTCTCCTTCACTATCATATTTTTCTACCATCACCAAAAGAGGGCTCTCTGTTAACATGGATGCGTGCTGATCAGCGCCCTTCCTCCGTAAGTGAAGGCTGGCGCTGTGGGCGAGTGCACGGCGCTTTCGGGCTGTCTTAATTATCATAAATGTCCAGAGCTCAGTGGTGTTGCCATAAAGATCATGTTACCATAGAGAAGCTTCAAAAAGCTGGTAGACTGCAAAATCCAGAAAACCACAGGTTTTGATCTGAGTTTTGCAGTGACCTTTTCATGTGGTTTTTTAATAGTTATTAATCTACTGCCTGGTGGCATATATTCCCATAAGCCCATGAGAATGATTTGGCTCTAACGGTAAAACTGATGATTCAAATACATTCCTATCATTAAAATGCCCTCAAAAGCAACAAAACAGTAAGAGTTAACATCCTAGTTAGTTATTTGGATGTTGTGCAACATCACTAGAACAGAAGTTAAATACATAAAACACTTTATCCCACAAATAATTGGTTTTTCCTTATTATAAAGGCTATTTACTAAATGATGGGATATGGATTTATTTAGTATTTTTTAAAAAGTATTAATGAGTATTTAGTTCCCCAAATACAAATCCCAGCCCTGGACAACTTATTATGCCAAGTTTCTTAAATAATGTAGAGAATCATGGTAACAGAAAGACGACAAGAATTAAAAATAAAATCACTTTCTGTGTAAAATAAATGAAGCCTCACAGCATCGCTATATTCATAAAGATGCATTCAAACCAGAAAAATGATTTAGAAGAGTTTTATGAATTTGAACTCTTCAGCATTCATCCTGAGCTTATATTAATATTCTGCACATTTACCAAAGGTATAGTTTCTTTCGTTAAAAATTTTTCATGTATATATTAAAAGAGGCAACCAGTTCTGGTTTGGTTTTAATGTAAAAATCTATATCTATTATTGGTTTAAAATTTATAATGTATACGCTGCCTGCTAAAAAAGAATTGTTAGAGGCAAAAGACACATAATGATGCCACTCAGAATATATAACGTCTGCCAGATCGTATGGTGTCTCAAAAGAACGCCATTACTTTCTCTTTGTGGTTTTTATAATAGGAAATCCTTTATTATATGAACTGTACACAAACGCCTTCAGTTCCGAGGAGCGGAATCCTAGGTCCAGGAGGAGTTCATCCATCACATCTCTTACATATGTCCCTCCTGGCTGGCCCCTTCCTCCTGGCTCTCTTCCTACTCATTTTATTCCATGGGCACAGAGTGAACTGTCAACCATCCTAATGATACACTTCAGCAGCCCTGACAACTTCATTATCGGCACCACCAAACAATGTCCTTCTGTGATTAGGCTCTGAATCTTTTAATTAAAAGGACACATGAAAATTTGGCTCCAGCTTGGACCATCAAGAGTCTGTCGTATAATTGAGCTGGACACTTAGACTGCACAGGTATTTGGAGGAAAGCCACGAGATATTTGTTTAGTGGATGAGAGTTTGCTATTGCTGCAAACTCGAAGAGGAATTGGTAAGGATGGTGGCCAGTCTTGAGTACCTGATGTGTACCACGACCCCCTGCCCAGCTACTTACAGTCCCTTTAATAACCCTGCCAAGTAGGACTTCTGACCCTGATTTTATAGATTTTTAGGAAAGTGGGGGTCAGAGAGGTTGAGCACCCAAGCTAGTGAGTGGCTGAGCTGGGAGCTGAACCCAGATGATCACAAGTTGCTTCCCTAAGCTTGTTGACCTTCAGAGGTGGAAAGCAAAACAAAGCAAGGAGAAGGATGCCTAATGAGATAAACTGTAGAAGGTGGACAGGTTAGACTTGTAGAAGTGTTCTGTCAAAATACAGGAATGCAGAAACATCCTTTCAAATGTTGACAGATAAGCCTTTCTCAGAAATGAGCAGGAAAATTTAGTCTCCAGGAAGTTAACTATTACAGGCCTGAGGTTTCTACAGGCTGTAATTTCTCTTCCTATTCTGTGATGACATACTTGAGCAGCAAGTTAATTCCACCCTAAATAAATCCTCATTATCTCTGTGAGAGGTCACAACTGGCTTGGAGGTTTGGCTGGTAAGGTCTGTTAGCCCCTCAGGGGAATCATCCCCCAATGGTGGTGAAATTTCTGGGATGGGGTGGCCTGGGAAGAGAAGGTAGCTTTATAATTTCAAGGCAAACTATGAGATATGTAAGGGCTTTGAGCTTGAAACCAAAACAAGTTGGTTGCCCCTACTGAGTTTTCTTCTGAAGTTCTAGTTCACTGAAATAGGAGCCTCAAAAGTCAATGGTGCACTCATCTATGGACCCAAATAATTGTTGGTGGTTCAAGCCTGCAGGAGTTGGGAGAGAAAAGTTAGTGGAAAGGAAGCAGGTAAAATAAGGATTTATTGAGTGGTAATAAAAATTTATCTAGCCTCTTAACCCGCTTTTTAAAAAAACCTCCCTGGGGACTTCCCTGGTGGCACAGTGGTTAAGAATCCACCTGCTGGGCTTCCCTGGTGGCACAGTGGTTGAGAGTCCGCCTGCTGATGCAGGGGATGCGGGTTCGTGCCCCAGTCCGGGAAGATCCCACATGCCGCGGAGCGGCTGGGCCCATGAGCCATGGCCGCTGAGCCTGCGCGTCTGGAGCCTGTGCTCCGCAACGGGAGAGGCCACAACAGTGAGAGGGCCGCGTACCACAAAAAAAAAAAGAATCCACCTGCCAATGCAAGGGACACGGATTTGATCCCTGGTCTGAGAAGATCCCACATGCCGCGGAGCAACTAGGCCCGTGCACCACAACTACTGAGCCTGCACTCTAGAGCCCGCAAGCCACAACTACTGAAGTCTGAGCACCTGGAACCTGTGCTCTGCAACAAGAGAAGCCACCACAGTAAGAAACCCACACACCTCAACGAAGAGTAGCCCCCGCTCGCTGCAACTAGAGAAAGCCCGCGTGCAGCAGTGAAGACCCAATGCGCGCCCCCGCCCCAAAAAAAACCTGCCTGGAGTACTTTGGAAAAAAAAAATTCTTTTTACAAATACCAGCTTGACCCCATGGTTCAGAAATCCACTGCCACAGTAACAGCTCCAGGTGGCTCAAAGTACATACCAAGAAGCCCACCACCTAGCATCCTCTGACCACCCAGGTCCTCAGAACCTCACAGCCTGAGGACTTCAGCGGTCACCTCAGCCAGTATCCATCTTACGAGTGAGGAAACTACAGTCCAATGAACTTCTCTGCCCTCCAGGCTGTCCTGGGCTTGAGGACTCAGGTCTCCGGATTCTCTGCCAAAGTTCTTTAGACCCCAAAACATAGCCCACCATACTTCTTTCTCGCTACATCCCATTTATTCAAGAAACAAGGATGGAGCACCTAGTCTGTACCAGGCGCTGGGTAGAACGGTGAACAAAACAGACAACAATCTCTGTCCTTACGGAATGTACACTCCGGTGGGAGGATATTTTAATATGTTGGAAGGTGCTAAAGGTTATGGAGAAAAATAAAGCAAGGACTGGACAAAGGGAACGTGGGAGAGGAGGTGGACGGCAGTGTAAGCAAGTGGTCAGAGAAGGCTTCAGGGAATAACATCGGGGCCAAAGCTTGAAGGAGCTTGGGGTGCTGGGCAGGGACCTCATGGCACAGCCTCATCGTCTGCCTGTCTCCTCTCTACGTCTTGAGATTCGGCCCCCTTCTCCCTGCAGCACTCTTCTCTCTACCAAATGACTTCTATTAAAAGCTGTTTAATTTCCTCACAAATTTCCTCCTGGATGAACCCTCTTCTAATAAGCCTCGCCCCGAGCCCAGCTGGGCCTGGACCCCTTCGGCTCCTCTGAGGTTCACATTGCGTAAATCTATTAGGCTCATTTGTACGGTTTTCAAGTAATTTAAATGCCATCTCCCTGGCTATGACCATGGTATGGGAATGTAATTGTTCTGCTGTGCTGCTTTTGCATTTCTCTGAACAAACCAGACCCCTCTCATACCCTGTACGCCCTGCAGATTCACGAATATGGGCCTGGAGTGTAAAGCCCGCCACGGGCAGACGGGCTCTGTCACCCTCTCAGCCAATCCTACTAGTCAAACAAACTGGCAGCAGCGCCAGGTGTGGGGATTTCACAACCTTCTCTCCCACTCTGTGTCCAGCCTCCTGGGTGATGGGTGACACGCTGAGCTCAGCGTCCTGCAGGCCAGGGTGTAGACGTCCTGAGAGAGGCATTCAGCTCAGGGCCTGACAGTCAAAACGCAGACATACAGGACACCTTCCAACCAAACACTCAGGAACGCACGGCTAGAAAGGAAGCATTTTCTTTTCACCACTGGGGAAGGGGTGTGCAGTGGGATTTACTAACCAAAGAAATGCAAGCTGTTCCCAGAGACCCTTCCCAGCTGCAGGGCTACAGCTCTCACAGAACTAAACCTGACAGGGCAGAGGTGAGAAAGCAAACCCACAGTCCAACATTTGCCTCGAGGTGCTTGCTTTAAAAAGTGTCATTTTAGGGCAGCTGAACTGAGCGGGCAAGTCTCAGTTAATGATAGCGTATTTGTTGTCGATTACCGAGGCAGCGTTGGGGCATGTGGAAATTATGCTTTGGAGCAGGTGCTGGTGGAAAAGAGAAAAAAAGACAACCCACTATCTCTCACATATCTACTTGACTTTTTTTAAACCAAAAAACGAGTGTTTTGATGGAAAAAAAAAAAGGACCTAAATGTAAGTGAAAATATCAATCAGCCTGACAGAAACTCCTCGTTCCTGTATGAATATGCTTTTTACTTTCTTCAAGTGAAGATGATAGCTGAGGACACTTAAATTAAGGGAAAAGTGAGCCAGACGAGGTGACAGATTTTCCTGTTGGCGCTTTAAAGTAATTATCTATTCTGTGGTGAAGGTAACCTCCGTTCTGAACCTCGATGAGAAGCCGATTTGAAATGACTCAGTTGAGGGGGAAAAAAAAGCTGGTAAAAATAATGAGGAAAATGAGAAGGCTCTATTTTACAGACCATGGGATCGGGGGTGAAGGGGGTGTGTCCCCCAGATTCAGTGAAGAGCATCTGTTCACCAGCTTGGTATTCACACTTGTTATTAAAACTGGACAAAGGACAGAAAGAGGAAGAAATCTTTTCATGGAGCAGACAGCCCTGGCTGTAGAGGTCAAAGGAATGAAACTGAAAAGTATGTGGAAAATCACTACACCAACAAGTCAGAAGGCATGCAACCAATTATAACTAAAAGTAAAGAAGAAGAGCGGCTTCAAGATGGCAGAGGAGCAAGACGTGGAGATCACCTTCCTCCCCACAAATACATCAAAACTACATCTACATGTGGAACAACCCCTACAGAACACCTACTGAACGCTGGCAGAACACCTCAGACTTCCCAAAAGGCAAGAAACCCCCCACGTACCTGGGTACGGCAAAACAAAAAAGAATAAACAGAGACAAAAGGGTAGGGACGGGACCTGCACCAGTGGGAGGGAGCTGTGAAGGAGGAAAGGTTTCCACACACTAGAAAGCCCCTTCACTGGTGGAGATGGGGGGTGGGCAAGGGGTAAGCCTCAGAGAGCACAGCAATAGGGGTGCAGAGGGCAAAGCGGAGAGGTCCCTTCCCGCACAGAGGATCACTGCCGACCAGCACTCCCCAGCCCGAGAGGCTTGTCTGCTCACCTGCCGGGGCGGGTGGGGGCTGGGAGCTGAGGCTCGGGCATCAGAGATCGGATCCCAGGGAGAGGACTGGGGTTGGCTGTGTGAACACAGCCTGAAGGGGCTAGTGCGCCACAGCTAGCCGGGAGGGAGTCCGGGAAAAAGTCTGGAGTTGCCGAAGAGGCAAGAGACCATTGTTTCAGGGTGCGCGAGGAGAGGGGATTCAGAGCACCGCCTAAACGAGCTCCAGAGACGGGCACGAGCCGCGGCTATCAGTGCAGACACCAGAGACGGGCATGAGACGCTAAGGCTGCTGCTGCCGCCACCAAGAAGCCTGTGTACAAGCACAGGTCACTATGCACACCTCCCCTCCCGGGAGCCTGTGCAGCCCGCCACTGCCAGGGTCCCGTGATCCAGGAACAACTTGCCCGGGAGAACGCACGGCGCTCCTCAGGCTGGTGCAACATCACACAGACCTCTGCCGCCGCAGGCTCGCCCCACATCTGTACCCCTCCCTCCCCCCACCTGAGTGAGCCAGAGCCCCCACATCAGCTGCTCCTTTAACCCCGTCCTGTCTGAGCAAAGAACAGACGCCCTCAGGCGACCTACATGCAGAGGCGGGGCCAAATCCAAAGCTGAACCCCTGGAGCTGTGCGAACAAAGAAGAGAAAGGGAAATCTCTCCCGGCAGCCTCAGGAGCAGCGGATTAAATATCCACATTCGGGCTTCCCTGGTGGCGCAGTGGTTGAAGAGTCCGCCTGCCGATGCAGCGGACACAGGTTCGTGCCCCGGTCCGGGAGGATCCCACATGCCGCAGAGCAGCTGGGCCCGTGAGCCATGGCCGCTGAGCCTGCGCGTCTGGAGCTTCTGCTCCGCAACGGGAGTGGCCACAACAATGAGAGGCCCGCGTACCGCAAAAAAAAAAAAAAAAAAAAATTCTCCACAGTCAACATGATGTACCCTGCATCTGTGGAATACCTGAATACACAACGAATCATCCCAAAATTGAGGCAGTGGACTTTGGGAGCAACTACAGACTTGGGGTTTACTTTCTGCATCTAATTTGTTTCTGGTTTTATGTTTATCTTAGTTTAGTATTTAGAGCTTATTATCATTGGTAGATTTGTTTGTTGATTGGGTTGCTCTCTTCCTTTAAAATTTTTTTTTATATATATAAATATTTTTTTCCCCTCTTTCTCTTTTTGTGAGTGTGTATGTGTATGCTTCTTTGTGTGATTTTGCCTGTATAGCTTTGCTTTTGCCATTTGTCCTAGGGTCTGACTCTCCTTTTTTTTTTCTTAGTATAGTTTTTAGCACTTATTATCATTGATGGATTTGTTTTTTGGTTTGCTTGCTCTCTTCTTTCTCTCTTTTTAAATTTTTTTTATATTTAATAATTTTTTCTGTTTTAATAACTTTATTTTTTTTCTTTCATTCTCTTTTTTCTCCCTTTTCTACTGAGCTGTGTGGCTGACAGGGTCTTGGTGCTCTGGCCGGGTGTCAGGCCTGAGCCTCTGAGGTGGGAGAGCCGAGTTAAGGACACTGGACCACCAGAGACCTCCTGGCCACACATAACATCAAACAGCGAGAGCTCTCCCAGAGATCTCCATCTCAACGCTAAGACCCAGCTCCACTCAACGACCAGCAAGCTACAGTGCTGGACACCCTATGCCAAACAACTAGGAAGACAGGAACACAAACCCACCCATTAGCAGAGAGGCTGCCTAAAATCATAATAAGGTCACAGACACACCAAAACACACCACAGGATGTGGTCCTGCACACCAGAAAGACAAGATCCAGCCTTAACCACCAGAACACAGGCACCAGTCCCCTCCACCAGGAAGCCTACACAACTCACTGAACCAACCTGAGCCACTGGGAGTAGACACGAAAAACAATGGGAACTACGAACCTGCAGCCTGCAAAACGGAGACCCCAAACACAGTAAGTTAAGCAAAATGAGAAGACAGAGAAACACACAGCAGATGAAGGAGCAAGTAAAAACCCACCAGACCAAGCAAAGAGGAAATAGGCAGTCTAACTGGAAAAGAATTTAGAGTAATGATAGTAAAGATGATCCAAAATCCTGGAAATAGAGAAAATACAAGAAATGTTTAACAAGGACCTAGAAGAACTAAAGAGCAGACAAACAATGATGAACAACACAATAAATGAAATTAAAAATTCTCTAGAAGGAATCAATAGCAGAATAACTGAGGCAGAAAAACGGATAAGTGACCTGGAAGATAAAACAGTGGAAATAACTACCACAGAGCAGAATAAAGAAAAAAGAAGGAAAAGAATTGAGGACAATCTCAGAGACCTCTGGGACAACACTAAACGCATCAACATTTGAATTATAGGGGTCCCAGAAGAGGAAGAGAAAAAGGGACTGAGAAAATATGTGAACAGATTACAGTTGAAAGCTTCCCTAATATGGGTAAGGAAAGAGTCACTAAAGTCCAGGAAGTGCAGAGAGTCCCATACAAGATAAATCCAAGGAGAAACATGCCAAGACACATATTAAACTATCAAAAATTAAATACAAAGAAAAAATATTAAAAGCAGCAAGGGAAAAGCAACGATTAACATACAAGGGAATCCCCATAAGGTTAACAGCTGATCTTTCAGCAGAAACTTTGCAAGCCAGAACGGAGTGGCAGGACATATTTAAAGTGATGAAAGGGAAAAAACTACAACCAAGATTACTCTACCCAGCAAGGATCTCATGCAGATTCAACGGAGAAATTAAAACCTTTACAGACAAGCAAAAGCTAAGAGAATTCAGCACCACCAAACAGCTCTACAGCAAATGCTAAAGAACTTCTCTAGGCAGGAAACACAAGAGGAGGAAGAGACTTACAATAACAAACCCCAAACAATTAAGAAAATGGTAATAGGAACATACATATTGATAACTACCTTAAATGTAAATGGATTAAATGCTCCAACCAAAACACACAGACTGACTGAATGAATACAAAAACAGGACCCATAAATATGCTATCTACAAGAAACCCACTTCAGACCTAGAGACACACACAGACTGAAAGTGAGGGGATAGAAAAAGATATTCCACACAAATGAAAATCAAAAGAAAGCTGGAGTAGCAATTCTCATATCAGACAAAATAAACTTTAAAATAAAGACTATTACAAGAGACAAAGAAGGACACTACAGAATGATCAAGGGATGAATCCAAGAAGAAGATATAACAATTGTAAATATTTATGCACCCAACATGGGAGCACCTCAATACATAAGGGAAATGCTAACAACCATAAAAGGGGAAATCGATAGTAACACAATAATAGTAGGGAACTTTAACACCACACTTGCACCAATGGAAAGATCATCCAAAATGAAAATAAATAAGGAAACACAAGCTTTAAATGATACATTAAACAAGATGCACTTAATTGATATTTATAGGACATTCCATCCAAAAACAACAGAATGCATTTTCTTCTCAAGTCCTCATGGAACATTCTCCAGGACAGATTATATCTTAGGTCACAAATCAAGCCTTGGTAAATTTAAGAAAACTGAAATCATATCAAGTATCTTTCCCGACCACAACGCTGTGAGACTAGATATCAATTACAGGAAAAAATCTGTAAAAAAAATACAAACACACGGAGGCTAAACAATACATTACTAAATAACCAAGAGATCACTGAAGAAATCAAAGAGGAAATCAAAAAATACCTAGAAACAAATGACAATGAAAACATGACGGCCCAAAACCTATGGGATGCAGCAAAAGCAGTTCTAAGAGGGAAGTTTATAGAAATAAAATCCTACCTCAAGAAACAAGAAACATCTCAAATAAACAACTAACCGTACATCTAAGCAAATTAGAGAAAGAAGAACAAAAAACTCCAACGTGAGCAGAAGGAAAGAAATCATAAAGATCCGATCAGAAATAAATGAAAAAGATATGAAGGAAACAGTGGCAAAGAACAATAAAACTAAAATCTGGTTCTTTGAGAAGATAAACAAAATTGATAAACCATTAGCCAGACTAACCAAGAAAAAAAGGGAGAAGACTCAAATCAATAGAATTAGAAATGAAAAAGGAGAAGTAACAACTGACACTGCAGAAATACAACGGATCATGAGAGATTACTACAAGCAACTATATGCCAATAAATGGACAACCTGGAAGAAATGGACAAATTCTTAGAAAAGCACAACGTTCCGAGACTGAACCAGGAAGAAATAGAAAATATAAACAGACCAATCACAAGCACTGAAATTCAAACTGTGATTAAAAATCTTCCAACAAACAAAGCCCAGGGCCAGATGGCTTCACAGGCGAATTCTGTCAAACATTTAGCGAAAAGCTAACACCTATTCTTCTCAAACTCTTCTAAAATATAGCAGAGGAGGGAACACTCCCAAACTCCTTCTACCAGGTGACTATCACCCTGATACCAAAACCAGACAAAGATGCCACAAAATAAGCTACAGGCCAATATCAATGACGAACACTGATGCAAATATCCTCAACAAAATATTAGCAAACAGAATTCAACAACACATTAAAAGGATCATACACCATGATCAAGTGGGTTTATCCCAGGAATGCAAGGATTCTTCAATATATTCAAATCAATCAGTGTGATAACCCATATTAACAAACTGAAGAAGAAAAACCATATGATCATCTCAATAGATGCAGAAAAAGCTTTTGACAAAATTCAACACCCATTTATGAGAAAAACCCTCCAGAAAGCAGGCACAGAGGGAACTTACCTCAACATAATAAAGGCCATATATGATAAACCCACAGCCAACATCGTTCTCAATGGTGAAAAACTGAAACTATTTCCTCTAAGATCAGGAACAAGACAAGGTTGCCCACTCTCACCACTATTATTCAACACAGTTTTGGAAGTCTTAGCCACAGCAATCAGAGAAGAAAAAGAAATAAAATGAATCCAAATCAGAAAAGAAGAAGTAAAACTGTCACTGTTCGCAGATGACATGATACTATACATAGAGAATCCTAAAGATGCTACCAGAAAACTACTAGAGCTAATCAATGAATTTGGTAAAGTAGCAGGATACAAAATTAATGCACAGAAATCTCTTGCATTTCTATACACTAATGATGAAAAATCTGAAAAAGAAATAAGGAAACACTCCCATTTACCACTGCAACAAAAAGAATAAAATACCTAGGAATAAACCTACCTAAGGAGACAAAAGACCTGTATGCAGAAATCTATAAGACACTGATGAAAGAAATTAAAGATGATACAAACAGATGGAGAGATATACCATGTTCTTGGATTGGAAGAATCTACACTGTGAAAAGGACTATACTACTCAAAGCAATCTACAGATTCAGTGCAATCCCTATCAAACTACCAATGGCATTTTTCAGAGAACTAGAACAAAAAATTTCACAATTTGTATGGAAACACAAAAGACCCTGAATAGCCGAAGCGATTTTTTTTTTTTTTTTTTTGGTGGTATGCGGGCCTCTCACTGTTGTGGCCTCTCCCGTTGCGGAGCAGAGGCTCTGGACGCTCAGGCTCAGCAGCCATGGCTCACGGGCCCAGCCGCTCCACGGCATGTGGGGTCCTCCCGGACCGGGGCACGAGCCCGTATCCCCTGCTTCGGCAGGCAGACTCTCAACCACTGCACCACCAGGGAAGCCCCAAAGCAATCTTGAGAAAGCAAAACGGAGCTGGAGGAATCAGGTTCCCGAACTTCAGACTATACTACAAAGCTATGGTAATCAAAACAGTATGGTACTAGCACAAAAACAGAAATACAGATCAATGGAAAAGGATAGAAAGCCCAGAGATAAACCCACGTACATATGGTCACCTTATCTTTGATAAAGGAGGCAAGAATATACAATGGAGAAAATACAGCCTCTTCAATAAGTGGTGCTGGGAAAACTGGACAGCTACATGTAAGAGAATGAAATTAGAACACTCCCTAACACCATACACAAAAATAAACTCAAAATGGATTAAAGACCTAAATGTAAGGCCAGGCACTATAAAACTCTTAGAGGAAAACATAGGCAGAACACTCTATGACATAAATCACAGCAAGATCCTTTTTG